>NC_140508.1:75095565-75515565 GCF_964339955.1 Pipistrellus hanaki
ACATTACCTTCTATCCAAGAGGTCATATTTTATTTAATATCAAAAATGACTCTGAGGATAGAAATGGCACATGAAAAGAACAAACTCTACTGTGGAAAAAATCAGAAGTAATTTCTTAGCAATGAAAGTAAATATTGACATTGCTTATAATCCCCATCACAACGGAACTTTAAAAATGCTAATGCTAATAAGAGTCTACGCTTTTTTATTTTCAAAATACTTGCACATTTATTTGCAATGTCAATTCCTGCAGTTCTCAGTAATGAATTGAGAAAGGCAAGATCGCTGTTATTTTCTCATTTTAGAGCATCAACAATCTAGAGTTAAAGAGACAATGTACGGTGTGTTTAAGGCAGAGAAATTCTTCATAATCACTCAGGCACACCTCATTAGATTTTGTGCTTCGCTTCATTGCATTTTTCAGATAGTATGCTTTTTAAAAATTGAAGGTTTGTGGCAACCCAAGTACTGCAAGTCTATGGACACCATTTTCCCAACAGGCTCAGATGAAGGTTAGCAATGTTTAGCAATAAAGTATTTTATAATTAAGATCTATATATTGCTTTTTAAAAAATAAATATGTCATTTCATACTCAATATATTACAGTATTGTATAAACATAACTTTTATATGCATGGGGAAACCAAAACCTTTGTGTGACTTGCTTTGTTGCGATATTCATTTTATTACAATGGTGTAGAACTGACCCTGCAATATCTATGAGGTATGCCTGCATTGGCAATAACTAGATTGTGGTGTGGGAAAGCTGCCTCACTTTTCTGGACTTTAGTTCCCCTGTCTGAAAATCAAAAGTACTTCCATGATAAAGGAGAGTTTATGTATAATATAACATTCTAACTCCAAACACATAAAAAAAATATATTTATTTATTTCAAAATAAATACAGACCTGCACTAAATATTATCCCCAAAATCAATGGACCTGAATGGAATGGAGATTACAGATATAAGTGGAGGCTGGAGCCCCCTGGTCACCAAGGGGATGAGACCAGCTATGTATGGATGATCCAGCCAAGCTCTCAAATGGGAATGTGTGGGTTTCAAACTGGGCTCAGACAATACTTCATAGAGATCTACTGCCCAGGTGGCTTCTAGAAACATGATGCTATCCTAAAGCCAAAGGCCTAAGTCAAGATTCTCACCTGAGCCTGGTTCCCAGAGTTTTGTAGGTACAGGCACCAAGAATGGACCTGAGCTGCTAACATAAGGCTCCCTGTGGGTCCAGACATGGATAATTGTGGGCTGAAGCAATCATAATATGGCCTTCAAGGAAAAAGGCACAGGAAGCTACCCCCCAACAGATGAGTGAAATCAAAGAAATTGAATAATCTTCATTCAAGGAAATAGATATAATAGAAAAGTTTAAAAAGATGTTTTTGTATATGTTTTTAAATCAATAACTTTGAAATCATCAAAGAAGTAAAGGAGGGTAATGGGAATCTTGGCAGTGGGCTAACTATTAGGCTAACACAACCAAAGACTTTTCCAAATAATAGAATTGAGGAAATTTTCTAGGATGAAAATAGAAAGACCAAGTGATAGAGAAATGAAAGAAATTGACATGGAGGCTGAGAAATACCAACATGTCTAATAAGAATTTCAGCCCCAACCTGTTTGGCTCAGTGGATAGAGCATTGGCCTACAGACTGAAGGGTCCCAGGTTTGATTCCGGTCAAGGGGGTGTGCAGGAGGCAGCTGATTGATGTTTCTCTCTCATTGATGTTTCTAACTCTCTATGCCTCTCTATAAAAAATCAATGAAATATATTTTAAAAAAGAATTTCAGAAGAAAATGCTATAAAAAGAATAAAGAGAGAGTCTAAAAGAGTTAGCAATAGCTAAAACTTTACAGAATTATAAAGACATAAGACATAATATAAGTATTCTGATTAGGGAAACCCACAGTTCACACAGCAAGAGAAATAAAAATATACCCACACACAGACATTGCAATGGAGAGACTGTAAAATCTGACCAGATGAGATAAATTACCCAAAAAGAACAGCAGTCTGGTTGACAGCTCATTTTTTAATTAATAAAAGAACTAGTTCAAAATGCCATGCAAAAATAATTTTGAATGTAGAATGTTATGCCTTCAAGAGTTAATGTAAAATGAAGATATCTTCAGACATTTAAGAACTAAGTTTATTACTATTAGATCTTCACTGCAAGAACTATTAAGGGAGATAATTCATCAAAAAGGAAAATAAATTCAGAAGTAACAAGTGGGATTCAAGAAAGTTGGTGAGCAAAGAAACTGGACATTGTGGTAACAAAAATGTATTGTAAACATTAAAAAAAAAAAATAGACCAGAAGGCAGAGGAAGGTGGGAGGGGACTAAGAGATCATTTAAAGGACTTGTATGCATGCATATAAGCATAACCAATGGGCATAGAGAGTACGGGGGGGGGGGGGGGTGAGAGCATGGGCTGGGGGGTGGGAGTGGCTGGAGAGAAGTCAATGGGGGTGGGAAAAGGAGACATATGTAATACTTTCAACAATAAGGAATTTAAAATAAAACAAAAATGAAAGAAAATAGACTTATTTTGTATTCAAAACATCTTGGAATTTAGATTCTAGACAGCAATGAACATTGGGAGTGAGGGAACCTAAGGAGTATGATGGATACTAAGGTCATTCCTTTCTATATTTTGTTAGAAAATTAGTAATAGAATATGTGTATTGAAAATTTGAGGGGAACCAATAAAAGAACAGACATAAAATACATAATTTACAAGTCAGTATAAAAGGGAAAGAACAAATGAAAGAAAATTTATCAATCTAATAGAGATAGCTAATGGAAAAAGGAGAAGTGAAAGTGGCATGAAAAGAACACAAAATAAGGTAGTAGAAATAAATCCAAATGTACCTGGGGAAGCAAGTTTCAGAATAATACTTTGTAATACTATTGATGCCAATTATGTAAAAATGTTAAGTCCCTAATAAAATAATTATAATGCATATATATATATATATAATAGTAGATAATTATAATAATATAAAATGTTTAAGTCCCTAATAAAATAATTATAATGCACATATATATAGAATTGTATATATATTCTATAGAATGTTTTAAACAGAATGAAAGAAACAAACTCATGCCGGGACCGGTTTGGCTCAGTGGTAGAGCGTCGGCCTGCGGACTGAAGGGTCCCGGGTTCGATTCCGGTCAAGGGCATGTACCGTGGTTGCGGGCACATCCCCGGTAGGGGGTGTGCAAGAGGCAGCTGATCGATGATTCTCTCTCATCGATGTTTCTAGCTCTCTATCCCTCTTTCCTCCTCTCTGTGAAAAATCAATAAAATATATTTAAAAAAAAAAAAAAAAAAAAAAAAAAAAAAAGAAACAAACTCATGATAATGGTTGCATATTGGGTGAGAGGACCTAAGAATACTTCCTTTATCTATAAAATATTAATTACTTATATATTAAAAAAGATAACACAAATATAGCAAAACATTCCAGCTTATTAATTAAGGATTATAGAAACAAGATATTATTAGATTTTTTGTTTCTTATTTTTTTATATTTGTTTATTAAAATATGTCTAAAAATGTGTATACCTCTGCATTAGCCAAAAGTGCCCGGGTACCTACAGACAGAATCAAAACTACCACCAAGATTTCCTAATTTCAAGTCCCTGGCATTTTCTTTTCCATCAATATTTTAGGTATTTTAGTTAATTGCTCCCTGCTGTCCTTAGAGATGACTTTTGAAAGTTCATACAAACTTTGGAGTTTTCATCTCTTTTTCTTCTACTCTCAATGCCTAGATTGGCACCAATTTACCCTGCCGAGGTTCTTGGGAGACTTAATTGAGGACCACAAAAAGATAGAAAGATCTTTACGTGCGTAGCTCTGAATAATTTCCCCAAGCAGATCACTCTGTGGAATTTCATTTTCAACATGAATGGTCACACTTCAAGCAATGAATGAGACACATTGTTCAGGGGGAAATGACGCACTCAGTTCTGTAGTGCTGCTCAACAGTCCCAGTGCAACTCAGCAGTGCATCAGCATTTTCCTTATAAACCCAGAGGCTGCCTGTGAACTCCATGTGCTGAGTCACTGCTGAGAAGGGCTGTGCTAATAGGACCCACAAGATTGTCACAAACATAAACATCAACTTCTCCCAGGATGCCTGGAGTCTATGAGCTTGATTCTTATTGATTCATGGCTCTAGTCTCAGTTCTCTTAGTGGGTCACACCTTCTCCACAACTGGACAAAATTTGAGGATGGTGGACGATCTTTTCTTTATCATGCAGCTCCTTACTGAACCAAGTTATTGCTGCATGATGAGCTTTAGTGATAGAATAGCTAGATAAGAATGGTAATTAATAATCTAATATGTGATCATGCGTTTAGATACAATGAAAATTCACTCTCCCTGGCATTGAATGGACTCACAGTTGAGATAATTAGTGGGAGCACATATTAGGCTTTTTTTTTTTTTTCTGAAGTGTGTACATGATAGAGGACAAAAGCTCTGTGACATCCAAATCCATGAATTGGTGTCTTCTGACTTTAGGGTGTCCCTATCTTTTCCTCTGGATTCTGAGGTCAATCTATCCCTCATGATTAGTCCAGTCCAGTTCAGAGAAGGCTTCCCCATTTGTTCATTCTTTTTGTGCTGCCTCTGAAATCCCTTTGCATTGATGTTATATGAAGCATAGTCCTTGGTCCCTGAGTTCTCTCAGGGCTGTTGCTTCTGTTTGCCAACTAAATGAAGGGCCTCTTGAGAGCAGCCCTTTGTTCCAGAGGCTGAAACAATTTGAGAACAGTGCTGACAACTTACAAGGCCCTGGAGCTTTAACTAAGCGTTGCTTGATTGTTTCCTTGCAAGTCACATGGCACAGACTCCTCTGGTGAGAGAAGACACCAGCTCCACTCCTCCTGGCCAGGCCTCCTTCACAGGCACAGAGTTGGTGGAGTGAGTTGGGGATACAGGGCTTTCTCAGCATGTCTCAGGTGGTCATGTTTCTCTCTTGTTCTGCAAAGATAGCAGTCTGTTTTAAGAAAGCTTGCTCTCCATTACCTAAAAGGTGGCAAACTCAAAGCAGATTCTGATTTAGAGGGAGAACCTGCAGGACTATCAGCAATAGCTATAAACCTTATCTTACTGCACGTCTCCTGCCACTTCAGAGAATCTTCAGAGAATCACAGCTTCTCAGAAAGTTCCTTAGCTCAGCAGCTTTGAAATTCTTCAGCTGTGATCTATAATAAGAACTCCATTTTACATTGCAACATGGTACATACATGTGACTGAATGAGAGAGAAAGAGATTGGGAATGAAATGGTTTCAGGAAACTCTAAGTACTATATGTGGCACACTTACTAGAATAATTCCTACCCTAGCCTATCCTCATTCATTATAATAGTTGTTGGATATGACAGCTATATTAAATCTACGGCTTTGATATAGAAACTACTTCTCTGACATTCCAGATCAGAATTTCTTATTGCCATATCATTTAATATTTGCTTCAACCTTTTTAGTGACCTTGTAATCAGTAAGAAGTTCTTTGGAATATGTGATAAGATATTTTTTTTCAATGATTTCTGAAACCAGATTTTTATTTTTGAGCTTTTCCTATTGTTCTGGGTTATGGCTAAAACCAGAGTCCTACTTACTGTGAAATGTTGCAGCTAGACACCTCCCTTCAGTGCTGTCTGAGAGGTCACAGATGGCTCCCCGGGGACATGCCATAACCTATCTTCCCCTCCCCCAGTCTCAGTAGGAGGGGGACCACAGGAAACAGTGAGCCTTTAGGTAAGTGCAGTACTAGTAAAAGGAGTTTACTTCTGTCCCTGTCTATTCACACCTAAGCCAGGTAAGGGAGATTTCCAAGAACATGAAGACTTGCAAGACATACAGATACATTAGGCCAGACACATTACAAGAACAAACAACTACATACCAAAATCCCTTATAAACAAATGAAATATTATAACACAGATTTAGCATAATATATAACAATTAAAGCTCACAATATATAAAAAGGACCATATTTGATAATTAAGTGGGATTTACCCTGGGAATACAAGGTTAGTGTAACATTTGAAAAGCAATGTAATTTGCCATATGGCTGGAGGCAATAGGAAGACGCTGGCCCAGAAAAGGGAGCTGTGGATGCTGGTAACCTGCATGACTCTGCCACGGCCAATCAATATCTCAAATCGGGAATTAGACCTGTTCACCAACTTGGTCATTGATTCAGTGGCAGGAATTGCAAAAATGATCTAAGTCACCTGAAATGCTGATTCCCAAATCCAACCTCTTATACTAATAATTTGGGAGAGAAGTTAAAAGTTCAGACTACTGGTCCCATGCTGGGGCTCTGTTAAATTCGAGAGGGGCAGGGGAACCATATTTTCAATGCCTGCTCCAGCAGTCTAAAGCAGCATTTGCAAAGCAGTGCCCCTTAAGATCTGTCTGTTCAACACAGAGTCAACACATTTATTTGCTTGTGCCCTAAAAAGGGAATTGCAAACTTTTGTGTCTGATTTGCTGCTTCCCCAGGCAAGATCTGAAGGAAGAGTTTATAGAGAAAATGATTGTATAAACAAGGCAAATGTTTAGCTTGCTGAAGAAGAAAGGTCAACAAATGGTTCCCAAGCAATTATAAAAGCCACTTTGTATGCAAATAATGCTGCTAAATAAGGAATGTGCTAATTACAAGTTATTCTTATCTCACCTGCAAAGATTTTCTGAGTGTTCAAATTCATATTATAAACCCGTGACCTGCTCAGGACTCAGGCATCAGCTGTGTCTTGGAGAAAACTAGGGCTATCCTTTCAGCCTTCACAGGTTGGGGCCAGGAGGGGACATTCCCCAGGAGAGTCCTGAGAGAAGAGGGCTTATCTAAATGTGAACTAAGAAATGGCCCTGCCCACCTTCTTGTACACACACCCTTGTCTCTCCCTTTATTTCCTCCATCCTCATTACTATGGCTACATTCAAAGGTCCTCAGCTCCTTTTGCCTAGATCAATACTTTCATTAATGACAATTAATACCTCTTTTTTTCTGGTATCTTTTGTCTCTTTATTAAATTTTATTTTATTATGATAAGAACAACTAACATGAAATCTACCCTCTTAACAAAATTGTAAGTGTACTATCTGTTATTGCTGACTAGGGGCACACTATTGTACTCAAGTAAGGTAGAAAAAATGGGGCCCACTCTGTCTTATAGATCATTTAAGAAACTTTGCTGACTTCATAATGTCCCTTGGCATGAAGTGATTCAAGCCTAATTCAAAAGGATCTATTTTCACAAAAATAAACACTTTTTCACAATATTTTCTGAGGATAAAATCCTCCTATCACCAAAAGCAGAGATTGGGGAAGAGGGCTATTATCAGAAGATATGAAAGAAGTGACCTGGTAATCCTACTTTTGCTCAAGTCATTCATGTTTTCTATAATGGTATCTTCAGGTGACCTTATCCTCTTCTTTGGAGATCTTGGAAACCACTGCCCATTAATGACAGAAAAGTATTAGTTGATCTCTCCCAAAACCATGGCACCAAGACTACTTTCTCCCAGCACCCACTAAACATCAATATTGTTTCATCTAAGATCAATACATCCTAGGGAACAATTTTAGATCCCCAAAATAAAAATTTTTATTGTTCACAACTTGATTTAATTCCAATTGTAAGTCCAATTCTATTGAGGTTGGTGGTTGACATTAATCTTATTATACTCTTTTCTTCAAGATTATACTTAAATTTTGGTCACATACCTAGTTTTGAGCATTGTGAAGGTCCCATTGAATTTTGAGGTTTATCCAGTCAACCACAGAACCATCCAAATCTCCTCTAGTCCTCTGTTAGGCCAGATGGCTCATGGCTTAGCCTTTTCTTGTTTCTCTTACAGTTACTAAAGTAGACTAAAACATTTAAGATAAAGGAGAATGCAGAATGCTCTTGGATGGTGAGAAAATTAACTTTTAGAGCAATCCATGTCCTTTAAAAAGAACTCTCTGGGACAGCAGCCCAGGGAGTGCTATGGTGGGTGACAGTGATTTTTCTGAAAACACTCTAAAGGCTTCTGATAAGGGACTCCAGAGGATTGTCCCAGCAAACAAAGGGATTTGAGGAACCATCCATGTCAGGGAATCTCAGAGCTTAAGAAGACAGAGTCCTGGGGTTATGTAAAGTTGCAGCTAGAGGGATTTAGACAGGGCCATGAGAAAATCTTTCTCAGAGCTTTACCCTAATACCTTGGTAGAATTTCTGGATATAAAGTTCACAAAAGTGTGAGGGCTTCCCCTAAGACTACAGTTTTTAATTGTTTTGTGTGTATATCCTGAAATTAAATTGCTGAATCACATGGTAATTCTAATCTTAATTTTTAAAGGAACCACCATACTGTTTGCCTTAGTGGCTGTAACATTTTCCACTAACAGTAACAAGGGTACCAATTTATCCACATTCTCCCCAATTCTTGTTCTTTTTCTTTCAGTTTTTTATTTTTATTTTTATTTTTATTTTTATGGCAGCCATCTTAATAGGTCTGAGGTTGTATCTCCTTGCAGTTTTGATTTGCATTTCCCTAATGATTAGTGATGGTGAGCATCTTCTCACTGCTTAGTGGTCATTTGCATATCTTCTTTGGAGAAATGATTTTTCAAGTCACTTGCCCATTTTTAAATGGGCTTGTTCTAGGAGTTCTCTATATATTGTTGATATTAACACCTTATAAATATATGATATGCAAATATTTTCTCCCTTTATTTGATATACAAAATTTTTAAATTTTCATTAAGTCCAATGTATCTATTTTTCTTTGTTGTATTTATTTTAAATTACCCTTTAAAATTATGTTATCTTTTAAAATTAGATTCCCCAGAGGTCATTAATTTTATTAAGAGTTTTTTTTCTCCTCATGCACCAGATATTATTTTTAAATTATGTTTAGTTAATCTTTCATTAATTTTTTATTCCATATCTTTTTTTTTACTTCCTTTACTTTTTCAGGTTAATGTGTTAAAAGTGTATTAAGTTAGCTGCTTAATTCATTATTCTCATTCCTTATTGCTTAATTTAAAAAATATATAATGAAGTGAATTTACCCAATGATTCTGTTTTCACCACACACCACATATTTTGATAAATACTACTCTTGTTTTAGGTACTTTCTAACAAGTTTATAATTACAGTTTTGATTTTCTCTCAAACTCCAGGGATTTTTATGAAAATTGCCTGATTGCCTGGTTAATAAGTAGACTCTTGTTTAATATGTGTTAATGCAACCCCATTAATTATATTCAAATCTTAGTTAATTTACTTAATACACTAAAGAATGAGACAGATATTTAAACTGTCCTGTTATTCTGCATTTTTTATGTTTCATATTGTTTGAAAATATAGTTTGATATTATTAATTGGAATATAAATTGCTTCTTCCAATGACATTGCTTACCAATTAAAAATGAACCATTGTCTTGTTTTGTACAATTTTTCTTTTTATTTTACTTTATCTGAAATTAATACTTTATTTGTTTTTTTTTATGCTTGACAGTTCTCATTTGTTTTTGAGAACTGTTTTGCTTATTAAGAGCACTTACTTGGAATTTTACAACAGATTTTTTATAAAAGATGTGTTATGATCATTTACATTCACCATCCGTCTTGTTTGGCCCTCCCTTAGGGTAACTTAAAAAACCTCCCAATGATTCTTTAAGTGACACCACCTCTTTCTGAGAAGCCACAGTACCTACTCCACCCTCATCTACATCCTGAGGCTTTCTACATCAGCTGAGTAAAGACATGAGGACCAGGAATAGGAATAGGAAGGACTAGGTAATGGGACTGATTTGGATCAGGTGCCTTATGGCAATGAGCAAATAACTACATTGTGATTCATCAGTACTAAGAATTCTAAGCACATTAGAACTAGGACTCATCTAATTCTCATAATAGCCCTATGAGAGGAGTGTTATTACTATGCCTTCTTTATAAGTGAATAAACAGAGACTGGAGTTAGCTTGTCCACAGCCACGTACCTAGCTGTCCACAGAGCCGGGATTGGAAACCCAGACAGTGAGGTGTAGACACAGGTTTTCTACAGATCTATTATACTGCCTCTTATTTATAAGCTCTTAATTTTAAAAAAAATATATTTTATTGATTTTTTACAGAGAGGAAAGGAGAGAGATAGAGAGCTAGAAACGTCGATGAGTGAGAAACATCGGCCAGCTGCCTCTTGCACACCCCCTACTGGGGATGTGCCCACAACCAATGTACATGCCCTTGACCGGAATCAAACCTGGGACCTTTCAGTCCACAGACCAACGCTCTATCACTGAGCCAAACTGGTTTCCGCATATAAACTCTTAATTTTAACTAATCTCTCTATAGTTCTTATAATTTCCCCAAAAAAATACTACTTGAGTAGTGTATTTTCTGAATTCTTATATGCCTTATTATTCTGTCCATTTATGAAGTACAGATTTATTTGTTTAGATTAACATGGAGCATAGTCTTTAAACAAAAAGAGACTACCTCATAACCTTCCTGTGCTGTCTTTGGTATTCAGTGATATAGAGGTCTGATAGCTGGAGGATTATAAGATTTTAAAAATCTTTATTCATATTCACAAGGTGGAAAAAAACATTATTTACAGAATAATTTTTGGGGAAAACCCTGTTATTCTTAGTTTATGTTTTTCTTTTCAAAAGAGAACATGGATAAACTGCCAAGTCTGGGAAGCAAGACTCCAAGAGCAAAGAAAGCTAGTTAGATTGGTGTGCATGAGGCCAGGTAGGGAGAGGCAAGATGGAAAGTCAGGGCAAGGAGAAAGGAAAGTAAGATCCAGCAAAAAGACCTTAGTGCTTAGGTCATGCCCTGCAATAGTTCTCAGCACCTTCCCAAGTCTCTAAACTCATGCACAAGCTGGTGTTACGATGTGACATCTGGCTCTGTAGAAACTGATGGAGGGACTGAGTCTAGCATGCAAATTGGTAAAGGTGGAGCAGACAGTGCCTGGGAAGGCAGGGGAAGTAAGCAACGAGGCTAAAGAGAAAGAAAGCTCCCTGGGAATTTTCAGAAAGCACTTGGGAAAGCTTCAAACCATATCAGGCAAGGGAATTGGAGATTAAAGACAATTTACTGAGATCTTTCAGGGGCAGGGAGGCCCCAGTTGACACCTGTAGCAACTGTCTATTTTTCTAAGTTCTGTGGATATCATAAACCTATTGCAGTATTCTAATTATGGACTTTACTAATAAGTCATTAATCCCTTCTAGTTACATGATCAGACAGTTTCTTTAGCACAAAAATATATATTTTTAAAATAATCACAGTAATTAGGAGGACAGGTACTGGACTCAAAGAGCCAAGGTATGCATCAAAGCTCTCTCATGAGAGAGTTACAGAACCTTGTGCAAAGTGCATCACCTGTCTGTGCCCAGATTTCCTCATTCGAAAATGGAGATAAATACTGCACCTACCTGCTTTGTGCATCAGTAATCGTGTGCTGGTGATGTGAAGAAGCTTTAGCACACATTCAGCACAGAGAAAGGGCCTGGTAAAAGTTAGCTCTCTGATGCTTGCACACTGAACTATCAATTCTGTTCCAATTATTCTAGCTCCTTCCTCCGGAATGACTATAATCCTGGTGTTCTTTATTTATCCAGAGGAATTTATATTTCTCTTTTTTCATAATTTGCTTTGGCTTAATATGATGGTAAAACCTCTCAGGTTTGTCCTCTAAATCACTGGTTTAATATTCCATTATGTCTTCCTTGTTCTTCAGTGCCAATAATGAATACTTTAATTCTGCTACTATTTTTGGTTTGCTTGCAGTTAGTTGTTCCTTATTTTGCCCATCTTCATCTCATCCACGGATGTTTTCATCTCATTACTTTCCCTCCCAATATGACTTTCAATTACTCTTTTATGGAGACGGGTTCCTATTGCTTCAGACTAAGAATGCAAAACTATTTTCAAATGTTCCTCTGCTTTTTATATTAATGGTAGTTTCATAGCAGTTCACTTTTATTATATTTTTGATATGAAATGGTGCCATTATTTTAAGTGTTTTGTTTTTTATGGATCTCAGCAATAGAGGAATCATTTCTTATTCCTGGAAGAGAAGTGGAGCCAGATCCTCCGTTGCCCACAGGCAGGCTGTGCTTTTGCCTGGACTCCTCTGAGCTCTTGTGAGTGTGGGTGAAATCTTTGTCATAGGCTTGCAGCTGATCATCATGTTGCAGCTTTCAGTGTCTAGAAGACTTGTTCAAATATAGTGCTTCCTCATCTTTGTCAGGTTTTGTTTTGATGGTATGAAGAGATGAAAGACGTGGAATACCAGAGGTAGCTTGATACCATGGTCTTATTTTGCCTCTGTCTACATCTTCACTTCGAGTCTTCCCCTTTCACACACTCATTTATTTATTCATGTAGACAAACATTTAATAACTACAGATTGCATGTTTACCTACTTCAAGCATTAGGGATACAAAGAAGCATACTTGACATCATCTCTCAAGAAGTGCACAAATAATACCAATGAAATGTAATTGTGAATCTGTGAATACTGTGAAGAGGAAAAGTAATGAGGTGAACTTGCACTGAGTGACCAGATTATTATGATCTCTGAACGCATAATAATATGACCACTCAGTGTGTGTGTGTGTGTGTGTGTGTGTGTGTGTGTGTGTGTTTGTGTGTGTGTGTGTGTGTGTGTGTGTGTGTATTAGAGGCCTGGTGCATGAATTTGTGCATGGGTGGGATCCAGCCAGCCTGGCCAGGAAGAGGGGACATGGGCGGTTGGACAGCCTTCCTGCTGGTCGAACTCCTGGTCGAGGAGACAATTTGCATATTAGCCTTTTATTATATAGAATATACACTGAGTGGCCAGATTATTATGTCTTCAGAAATCCTAATAATCTGGTCACTCAGTGAATATTTCAGAGTCAAAACAAATCCAATCTGGGAAGTGATCAAGGAAGACATGTATGCTAATACTTGAAGGGTGAATTGGAGCTGTTCAAAGGAATGAGGAGAACATCCCAGACAGGGGGAAATGATACATGTAAACACACCCATGTGGAATTGAAAGCCTGTGGCTGGAGCACAAAATGCAACGGGTAATTTGGAGTGCAGTGCTGTGGAAAAGGAGCTAGGGGACAGCTCAGATAAGGATCGCAGTTCTTACTAAGGATATTGATCTTTATGCTAAAAGCAATGGAATTCCACTAAACAGATTTTAAACAGTGTAGTGATGTGCTAGAAATTCTCTTTAGAAGATCACCCTGATTAGAGACTAGAAAATAAATTAGGTAACCAATTATGGTCGCAGTAAAACCAAGGAGACTCTATTTCAGTGGCCAGATTGAGAGAGGATGATAGCTTTTGCCAGGGTAAATTGTGTAGGAATGGAAGTGAGTAGATTGGAGAGAAATGTGTAAAGCAAAAATATGGACAGAAATTGGTGGAAGAATGGGGTAGAAGAAGAAAGAAGGATTAAGGATGGTCGTTAGGTCTTGGTTTTTACAACTTGGCAGGATGGTAGAATCTTTTCATTGATAAAAGTATTAAAAATAGGTTTAGAAAGAATACAAGCAGTATTCAAATAGTGTAATTCCTTGCAGAAGGATATTGTCACCACACCATGGTCCAATCATAAAGTCAACACCATGAATATTTCACAGTGTTGCAATCCATCACAATGAAGACTTGCAGTTTGACTTACTGAACCAAAGTCTTATACCTTCCTGCCTGTCACCTTAGAAAATAGCTTATTCAAGAACTTAGGCTTGTAGTTACAAAACAGTCATGGGAATGTCAAGTTTAGCATAGGGAATATAGTCAATAATCCTGTATAATAAAAGCCTAATATGCAAATTGACTGAACGATTGGTCACTATGATGCACACTGACCACCAGAGGGCAGACACTCAATGCAGGAGTTGCCCCCAGCCCACAGGCCCCAGGACAGCCAAGGTTGGTGTCAATGGGACCCTTCCCAATCACCCCACCAGTTGTCTCACAGAAGGAGGTGACACGGTGGTGTGGGGCAGGGCTAGAGAGCAGGCAGCACCAGGCCAGCCAAGGTAGTTGTCAGAAGAGCCCCCCAATTGCCCTGCTGGTCACCCCACAGATCAGCCCTGATCACTAGCCAGGCTTAGGGACCTACCAGTGCATGAATTTTATGCACCGGGCCTCCAGTATTATAATAATTATCTATGGTGCCAGGTGGGTACTTAATTTATGAGGGGGTGATTTTGTAAATTATGTAACTATCTCACCACTATGCTGTTCACCTGAAAATAGTATAAAATAATATTCAATGTCAATGTTCATTGAAAAATGAAATTATAAATGAACTAGAGGCCCGGTACACATGGGGTCCCTCATCCTGGCCTGCTCCCTCTCACAATCTGGGACCCCCTGGGGGATCTCAGACTGCTAGTTTTTGCCCAGTCCCCACAGGCCAGGCCAAGGGACCTCATATAAGGTTTTTGGTTAGCCTCTTCCCACCCTCCCCCTCTCCCCTTCCCTTTGAGATTCATCAGTCTTTCCATATTCCTATGCTTGTGCATTGAGCTTCTGCCTCCTGATGGTCATTGCACATAATAGCTACTGGTTAAATGGTTGCTTAGGCTTTTAAATATACAGACAAACAGGGGTGAAACCCAGCTTGTGGTCCTGTTTTCCACGGAGTCACAGAAGTCAAATAGTATAGAATGAAGAGACAATCCCTTCTCCACATGTCCAGTTATCACACAAAGACCTTCATATTCCACAGGCAACCCAATCTATCAGTCTTTATATTATTGCCCTCTACCCTCATTTATTGAATCATCAAATGCAGTATATTATGACACTGCTTTCTACCTTTCTATTTTAACTTATTGTATCTTGCAGATCTTTACATATCAGCATTCAGAGTGCTTTCTTCTTTTTAAAAGCTGCATATTATGTCATTGTGTGGACATGATTTATTTTAAAGGCCCTTATTGATAGACTAGTGATTTGTTTCCAGTCTTTTACTACAAAGAAAGCTATAATTAATAACCTCAAAGGTATATCATTTTGCTCCCATGTAGCCTATCTGTGGGATAAATTCTCAGATGTGGTATTACTGGGTCAAAGCATATTTGCATTTGTAATTTTGACAGATATCACCAAATGGCCCTCCATAGGGGTTGTACTAATATAAATTCCCATCAGCAATGTACAAAAGGGCCTGTTTTTCCACAGCCTTGCCAACAAGGTATGTTTTTGATCTTTTGGATTTTTGCCAATCTGATAAGTAAAAAATGGGATCACAGTGTAATTTCCATTTCTATTTCTCTTCTAATGTATGAGTTATGCTTCTTTTCATGTAAGAATATATCAAATGAATTTTCATTTCTGTTCACTGTCTGTTCATATGCATAATCCACTCTTCTATTGGATTGTTCTTTTTCTCAGTTATTTTAAACATATATACATAACTCCTCTCCTATAGTTTCTAACACACCATTTTGGGATTTAATTCTTATGCTTTTGATTAGGGCAGTTTTTGCCATAATTTCCAGTGAATTAACACATTATTGTGTATAGATGGGGAAGGGGTACATGAAACCCCTTAGGAGTGGGAAGAAGCAGAGAAGAATGGCAATTTATGATTGACATTCAAAATTCAAACTCTGACTTTTTTATTGTGATTCTGGCAGAGTCTCTCCACTTATAGCAGAGTTTCATTTCTTCCCAGTATTTTTTTTTAAGTGTACAAATTAGAGAATTTGGGTAACCTTTCTCAAGTGGTCCTCCTAGAACAATTACTCTCAAGACAATGGTTAGGAAAATGGTGGAGAAAAGCATAGGATTGAGTAAAATTGTCCAGGAATAATTATCCTTGCAATCACCTGTCCATCACTTGGAAACCCACTGGCAAAGAAGAAAAAATAGCTAGAACTCTGTCATCAGTAAGGGGGAGGTACAGTGAGTGTGATTCTTAATAGAGATGCTAGCATGGTGGGAGAGATCTGCTTCAACATGCTCACCACCAACCCCCACCCCCCAAAAAACAAAACAACCTCATTCCCTAGTTATACATAAATGATCTACCCTGTGCTTTAAAAATAGAAATGGTAGGTCTAGCTGAGGGGCTGCTCAAAGTGGGGAAAAAGCATAATCAAATGTAAGAATTGACTCAGTAATATACACTGGTATGTGTAAATGACTTATTCCATAATACTCTTTTAAGTGAAACTCAGACAGTGATTTGAAATATGATCACCGACTATTAATGTTAAACTAATCGTTTCTGAATTATTCTTGGGCTCAAGTTCCTCTTTTGTAAAATGGGAGCATGAGTTGGGGCATCTGAGGACCCTTTGTTAGCTTCATCAGACTGTGATTCCTGAAGGAAGATAAAACCGATGGATTATCCAACAGGACCATAAATTTAGATTCTAATTATTTTAAGAAAATTTGCCTTGATTTCTCTTTTCTTCTCTTCTTACACTCATCCATAAAGATTTGCCTTGGTTTTTCTTTTATTCTTTTAAACACTTTCTCGGACAATATTTGTTCTTGACTCTTCAACTCTCATCTGCATGTTGACAAGAGGAAACTGATATTGGCCTTTGATCTTTGAGCAGGTATTTTTACTCGCCGTCCTATATAATGCTTCAATAGTGTTATTATTGTTGTTGTTTCTATAATAGATTTGAATGACCAGATATAAGTTTTTCTTTAAGACTTCCTAATCTTGATTATAGAAACTTAGAGATGGATGAAACATGAAAAATATCATCCAGCTCCAGCTTCCACTCATTTCAAAATTCCTTATGCACCATGCCTGCCAAAGAGCTATCTAATTGTTTAACACTTTTGCTGGCAGGGAACTTATTACCTGACAGTCATCTAATCACATTAGCATCTTAACAATGGCAGTGTGTGCCTTCCATTTGGCTCTTTTAGAAGCATTGTGACATTGATCCATTGCTCTCATGCCTTTACTCATCCTAAATTAGGAGAGAACATTTGGCAGTTTGATGGTACCCATTTAGTGTTATTTAATAGCAAAATTTCCAAATACCAGCTGTAATCGTTACTAGATGTTTGGTGTTGATACCATTGTAATGACTACATTTTAGGAAGTCATTTCCATTAGAGTTGAGGCAATCTATGGGTGAGTCAGGATTGGAAGACAGGAAAATTAGAATTTTGTCACAGTTTTGACTTTAGGAATAGTCACTTCGTTTTCTAGTTCTCAGTTTCTTACTACATAAAACAAGAGAACAGAAATAGACAATTTCTAAGCACCACTCCTCCCAAACTATAACATTTTGTTGTTGTTAATCCTCTATGGTAAACATTTTTCCTATTTATTTATTTATTTATTTATTTATTCATTTATTTATTTGAGAGAGAGAAGGGAGGACAGGAGGAAAGAGAGAGGGGGGGAAGGAGAGAGAGATAGATATGTGAGAAAGACACATTGATTAATTGCCTATGCATACTCTGACTATGACTAGGATTGGGTCCCAGGTACATGCCCTTTACTGGGACCCAAACTATAACTTTTAATGAGACCATGACAGTGTTCTTTCCTTACAAAAGAAGGCACAAAATATGGTAATTAAATAAATGAATGCATGAATTTCTGTGACCAATTGAATATGTGGACAAGGCAAATAATGCAGCAGATATAACTCAGGATTACCATAAAAGCTTCAATTGTCACAAATATCCATGAATATTTTAATAAAACAGGACTTCCACATCCTTGGTAACTTCTGAGATGACATTTCCACTTAGATTCTTCATTATTTCACTGCATTAATGACTGGTTCCTAATAAATATCACCCCACCTGAAATGGGAACACTGAATTAGCATTATGAATTATTGGGCATTTTTCTATAAATTATTTGAGTAATGGCTCAATATATTGGTTGGCTTTGGAAAGGAGGCAGGCCACACTTGGGAGGTCACCTGAGCCAAATCTCCGGAGCCAGCTTAGCATGAGGGTCCTCAAGGAGAATGCAAGGCAAAGGTTAGGGAGGAAGTAAAGTAGCTAAGGGAATAATTCTTCCAGTGAAGTCAAGATTTATTTACATGCTCAACCCAAGCCAATCACTGCTTACGACATTGATACACATGGAAGATTATTTTCTGGCACAAATTTGTGTGTGGAGAATTTAGTTGTCTGTGGAAAATAACAACTACCAGAACTCTGATGGAAAACTGCCTCTCTAAAGTTTTTAGGACGTCAATAGCAATTTGCCCCACTGAGGGCTATTAAAAGAAGTTGTGCCCTAGAGAAATCTGAACTCCCAAGGAAGGTTTCCAAAGTTCTTTGAGGTAATTTATAGGACTCACAATAGAACTTAGCAAAGAATTTCATTACTTAGCTTTCACCACCATGTCCCAAAAGATTGCTGATTTGGGTCCATTGTTGGTTTATAGCTACTAGTTTAGTTTACAAATAAGAAAAATTAACTAGCATGGTGAAGTGGAAAGAACATTGGCCTGAAAATTAAGAGATCATGGTTCTGGTCTCAGATCTGTAGATTTCGGCTACGCTTTCTTCTTCATCTGTAAATGAGGGGAGAGATGACTGTTAAGATTTCTTCCAACTTTAATTGCCCATGAACTTTTATTTATAAAAAATAAAGATCATATCTACTGAACATTTATATCTTCAACTCAGAGGTCATTGTTCCCATCAGTTTTAAATTTCCATGTAATTAGAGTGAATTCCTGCTGGTCCACCTTTCTTTTCTACATACAGTCTCTATTCTGGACTACCTGTTTTATTCACCATCCTTTTGCAAATGGTGGCCTCCTTTTAAAATTATATACTTTGCCTCTAAAGATCCCATTCTCTCCAAAGTTTTCACATCCAGCAGGCCATATAATGAAATAGACTTTTAAAAATGCACTATATTCACTTGAATTTGAATTTCAGTTACATTTTAGTATAAACATATTCCATGCAATGTTTAGAATGTGCTTATGCTAAAAATTATTCATTGTTCATCTGAAATTCAAATTTAAGTGGACATTTTTATTTGCTAAATTTAGTAACTCTTCCTTTGGTCAGACTTCTCTCTTCCATTCCCAATGCCCTATAAACCTTCATTTGAACCATTATCTGTGTACATACATTATTATTATTATTATTATTATTAGTCCTCACTCAAGGAGTGAGGATATTTTTCCATCGTGATAGACATACATCATTTGGTTGCCTCACACACAGCCTAACCTCAGGCATGGATCAGTACTGTAATTCAGGTGCTACCCTTGACTTGAAATCAAACCCACAACCCTCCGATGTGCAGGCTGATGGTCTAACCATTGAGCACACTGGCCAGGAATGTGCACTTACATTATTATCTAACATATTAAGTGTTGGTGTGTGATTTCCTTAACTACAGTGTAAGTCCTGTGAGAGACACAACTGGATACTAAACATTTTGCATCTCCTCTACCCCAGTGGTGCTTTTTATCATTTCATAATTGGCTGGTTCCTCTGAGACTCCTTCACAATCCATGTACTTTCTTCCAATTATTAAATCACAGTTTGCCTCTCCCTCAAATTAAGATAACATAATCATACCATATTAGCCCACAAACACAAAACAACAACAACAACAATAAGGTGGGACTCAATAAAAATTAATATTAGGGTCCCCAACAGTTAGTTAATCAGTGTTACCAGTGATAATAAAATATATGAATTAATCTAATCATTTCTAGTAAATTAAAAAGTACAACAAGGTCACGTGCAAAGCTGAATTCTTAACTTGCCAATTATGTCCTACTTATTCTCAATGTAAAGGCTCCATTTTGCAGGGCACTCACCCTCCTGATGTCTTTGAAAAGTCTACCAAGGTAGTGAGTTCCTTCTGTGTCCATATGAAAACATTCACTATTGCGCATCCCTGCCTCTAGAAGCCCAAGCACATCAACACACTTCTCTCCTCAAGATAAAGTCCTTTAACTTCATTCCTGTGCTGAGTCTATACTCTCAAGTTATTACTCTTCCACAGATTACTCATCATGTTTCTCAAAGACACCTTGAACCTTTTTGTGCTCTCTTGTTCCTGTCTCTGATGCTCACCATCTCTGGTTTTCTAAATCCTGCCCATTTGTAGCATCTCTAGTCTGTGAAATTGTAGAGCAAAGGGGCCCTAGAAATCTGGTGTGACACTATCACTTTAAATATGAAGGAACAACGGACTTCAGATCTATTCAACAATACTGCAGTAGAGTGACAGAGCCATGACTCAAAAATGTGCCCAAAGTCTTTCATGGCTCTTCCTTTGAAGTTTCTTCTTCAATAACCACCTTCAGCTTCTCCAAAAGAAAGGCTTTCCTCACCATCCCAGCCAGTGATGTTTTCTTTCTCTCCAACTATAGGCAGCATTATATTTTTAACTCTCTTGAGGTACTTAGTCCTTTTCAGGTTGTGTTTTTGCTGTTGGCAAGGTTCCAAGTTAAAATTATTCCCTGTGCTGAAAGCCAAGACATTGGGTGTACCTCTGGAGTACTACTTTCCTAATAGTCTGCTGGTTCCTTTGGGAAGAAAAAAATGAATAGATGATGTTGCCCAATTGCTGGACTCCATGACTGAGGCTTTTGTAAGCAAGGAATTATGACTGCCATTCACTCCATGTTCAGCATGGAGAAAAAACTGTACAAAGGGATAAGGGACACCTGGGTTATTCCAGAGACACAAGCTAAGTGTGGAAACCGGGGGAAGAGATGGTCTTGAAGAACTTCACTATGTCTCATTGTATTCAACCTAGCTCAGGGCAACTTTTCAAAAATTGATTGAGAGACACACAAAAGGGGCATTATTATGCTAGGGACCATGTAAACACCTAAGGAACCTACACTTTGTGATTACAGCCTTATCAAACTGCTCTGGTAGGGATAGCAGTGGGAGCAACCTTAAAAGAGGGATGAGTCTTTGAGGGCAGAGAGCAGGCTGGGTGAGAAGCAGGTGTGTCACTGCTGGCTATCTCATCACTGATGGAGTCAGATGTGTAAGGTGACGTGACATGTAAGGTCTCAATGTCAGAATAAATCGGGTCACCAAACGTTTTCAACAAAAATTCCGTACAATACGAGGTTATACTTGGTCAAATTAAAAATATTTTTCATACTTCACATTGGATGTTTATCATAACAATCTACCTTGTGGCAAATAATTGACTTTAAGTCACATGGCTTTTAATCAGTGCCATTTTGTTTTACAACTCTTCTGTTTTCTTTTCCTCAGAATGTACATAAAGACAACCACATATGGTTAATTTCTTAGTGACTCAAACTCTCAAATCTTCCGTGTAGTGTAACTAGTCAACAGACAGATATTCACGGGCTCCTCCTTTTAGCTGGCACTGAGCTGTGGCCCATACAGGGCAGTCAATAAAACAGCATGACCTCTGTCTTCAGGAAACTAGGTCCTGTGATCCAAGGCCATAATTCCATTTGACACAGGAATTAATATATCTAATGTTTTAATAAATTCAAAGCAGCAGTTTTATGTTGAAAACCCACTTTTTCATGTTTAGGGCTATTCTATCATCAGCTGCCACAGCCTGCTCAAGGCACTGCCTGCTTGATAAAATGAGAGCTCTTTTCACTCCAAACAATACCTTGATTAGTATGCTTCATCAACAGAGGACTTCTCGTGATCAGCCACATTCTAAGCACTTTGATCACAATATAGTAAATTTGCAAAAGGAAATTCCTTTTACAGAGATCTAAGGGCTTATGTGTTTAAGCTCCATACTTCAAATACAAGTGCATCTCAAAAATATTATTCTATGGTATAATTCCCTGAGTGCTTCTTATATGCCTAGTTCTGTTCTAATCTTTCTGTTTGTGGTTGAATTTAATCTGCACAGAACTATAAAAAGCAAGCACTACTCTTACTATTTCCATCTTACAGGTGATGAAACTGAGCTACCAAGAAATTAGCAACTTGCTCATAGACACAAAGTTAGGATGTGGTTCATCCCAAATCCAAATGTCTGCCTCCAGAGCTCACATTCTATTGGTTATAAGACTGATATAGTCTGCCTTCTCCATAAATATAAATTCAATATTATCGATCATATTAGTTATTTTCCTCTGGAGAAATAAAGGCAATAAATTAAAAACTTAAAAGTGAAACAATCCATCTTTTTGCTAATTATGTGTTACCTTGAAAGAAAGTTGTACGAAGAGAGAAAGATAAATCTTGATAAGGATGGCACTGTCAAAAAATATATGGTTATAAAAGAGAACTTTTTAGCATTAATATGAAGTTGCAGATCCAGGGCAATATCAAGATGGGTCAAACTTTCCCCCAAGGTATTTAACTAACTGGCTGTTTACTGAGCTGGTCATGCTTAGTGGGGGTGGACCTGCAACGATGTCCCAGCCAGGCTCATACTTAACTATTCACATGGCAAAGCAACACAAGAGTATGCGAGTGGAGGCCTATGTAGAAAATACATGCTCAAGTCAGGTCATGACATATAACAGCAGAACCTAATAGTAAACAACAAATGCTTATATCTCAACTTGTGTCTGAACATTGTCTCAATTTGTTTCCTATGAAGTCACATCCTATTTGCTACAAAACTGGACTACAACTGGGCATCCCAAAAATGAGCACCAGCCAATGTTATCAGAGGCCTAGCAGAGTTACTGGCAAGCAGGAAGATGGGAAATGGGTTGCCTGAGGTTCTGGAGCAAAAGGTGAAGCTTGGGAACAGATGGCCTAGGGTCCCCAAGTTTCACTGGGGAATTCTCAAGCTAGAAATCACACCTAGATTGTTCATTCATAGACTGGTATACTGCAAAATAAGGATTAGAGATCTATGAATTAATATGCCTCACCACCTCTCTAAAAATAGTGATGGAACAGAGAACACACAGAAGCCAGTGTGCAGCCCGATGCTTGACACAGTGTGAGTATAAGGAATGTTTGTCAGCTCTGTTTTTCTGTGCCTTCCTGTTTGCAGTTTCTAGGAGGAAAGCATTAGCTCCCACATGCTTGATTCACCTTCTTGTGGTTGGAGTCACCTCATAGGTAGTGCTCGGTGTCATATGGGGGAAACTGACACACAGAACTTGACATTGACTCGACTGCACATAAGAATTAACAAGGATGATGATAGCACTCAATAGTATATGGCATGTAGCAGAAAAGAAACCGTCAACATGTTTGAAAGTCATTACATCCCACCCTGTCAACATAAAGTATATCAAGTGGCTGACTGAAGCAATACCTCTTTTTTATGGAGCAGAAAGAAGTGGAAATAGAATGTTCTCTGTGCAACTGTCACAAGGCAGGGCCAGCTGTGGCTAGCTAAGTTTTTCCCCATTAACCATAACATCCCCCTGGAAACCCTAGTAGAAACCCTGCATTTCTGACACTAGCCTAATTCACCACATCAAAAGGGTCATGAGGCCAGACCAGAGAGACAGAACCCCATGGAGTGACACAGGCTGGATCTGCCTTCTTTGGGTGTCCAGACAAGTCAGCATATGGACAAGACCAAAGCCTGAGACCTCAAAGGATAATAGTAAGTAACCACAGCTCATGTAGGGTAAACAGGAGTAGCATTTATTGACCCATGTTGAGAATGAATCTCCATACTGTCAGTGCCCATGTGCATTAACTCATTTATTCTTCCCAGTTGTCATGAAATGTTGGCATTGCCCCCATGGCGATTGTGGTACCAACAGGGCTTGGGAAATTTATGTGAACTGCCCAATCCACAAGCCTGGTGAGTGGTGAGATTGGAATTTGAACTTCACATGTGCTTATCAGAGCAGATCTGCATCTATATTGGGCCAATTAAACTCAAGAACAGAACCTGGGTCAGGGCCAGCAAGATCCTAATGACCATGTGCTTATGTTTGTGTTACAGCTGATCACATTTTAAAACACAGTTTACAAGGTGAAAGAAAGCAATTATAAAATACTTGATTGTGTTGACTGTGAGATCGTAAATCCTATTGCCTTCATATTTAGGAAAATATGCTTCTGGGACACAAGTATTATAATGGGTGTGATGTTCTTTAGAATGTGTACCAACTCTTCAGGAAGAATCAACCTAAGCCGTCATGCCAAATCTTTTAGATTACTTTGCATGGTTTCCAACTTCTTTGGCAAGCCCATTAGAGACCTTCCAAAACATGCATTCTCTATTGCTTGAAGAAACAGGTGGAGTTAGTCTGACAATTAATTTACATTGACTCCCAACATAAAGTTTAGACAATTTCTAGACCTGTGTATCATCAAGTGCTCTGTATTCCAATAGAACTTATTCCAGCTGACCTAAATCATGACCTTAGATAGTACCTGCTCAACATGCTTTATGGCTTCAGGATTCAGAAGGACTGTGCTTTTGAAATGTAGTTCATGATGCCGATGTGCTCATGAAAAACTATTGTGTAAAATGATTTCTGCCAAATAAAATCACTTGGCTCAAAGGAACTTTGCTATTTAAGAGTCCCATTGTGAATAGATTTATGAAGTAAATATTCTCTAATGCATCCACATTACAAATCTGAATTTTAAAACAACATGTAACTGCTGAAAATGGAGTTCACATGAGCCTGCAGATAGTTATAGGCTGGGAAAGTCTGTAATATGAATAAAGGTCAGCAGCAGAGGAGGCAGAAGGCACTTCCAACAGATGTTTGAGCAAAGCTAGCCCCTGAATTTGGCCACTGGTGATCTCCTTTCCATTTCCTGCCCAGGAAGCCACTCCTACCTGAACTGGAGGACAGAACAGCTAGGCTCAAGTCCTCATCCTGCTTCTGTCCATGACCTCTTTGCCTGGCCCTGTCTCACCTTCCACTGTCTTCTGACTTCCTGTGCCCCATGCCCAGCCTTAGTTGCATATTTTGCTATTAATGGGGTCCCTTGACCATACCTTTGCTTCTGCCTGTGTCTTACCCTTTCCCCCAATTTTCTTCCTCCCGATCTTCTACCAGCAGGGTCCTCAGACCGAGATTATACAACCTTTGTCCTGGTTGTATATGAGAATAATCTCAGAGCTTTAAAAACAATTTTAATGCTTCCACCCACCATCAAAATTCTTATTCAGTTAGTCTGGTGAGAGGCCTAAAGGTGCTGTTTTTTGTTGTTGTTGTTGTTTTGTTGTTTTGTTTTGTTTTGTTTTTTGTGTGATTTTTTTTTTTTAAAGCCAACTAGGTAATTTTAACATGCAACAAAATTGAGAAACCCTTATTTACTCCATGGCCTGACCTTGGCGTCTGGTTACTAATGGTCCTTTTGTGGGCTAAATTGTATCTCCTTAAAATCGTATGCTGAATTTTTAAATCCAAATACCTCAGAATGTGCCTTAGCCTAAGTGACTATTATGACAGGACGACCAGACAACTGGCTGCTATCTATGATGTGCACTGACCACCAGGGGCAAATGCTTAATGCAGGAGCTACTCCTTGTCTCTACAACTGTGAGACAATACAGTTCTGTTGTTATAGCCACCTGGCTTGTGGTGCTTTGTTATGTCAGCCCTAGGAATCTAGCTTAGACCTCAAGACCTCACAGCAGATACCCTTATCCTGGAGCATAGCGAGAGTGACCAACTTGTCCCAGGTTTCCCAGAACTTTGCCAGCTTTAGTACTGAATGTCTGCATAATGGTCCAGTATGTAGACTCCAGAACCAGACAACCTGGATTGAAAGTCCAGCTCTGCTCACGCTTGGCTACATTGTATTGAGCCTCAGCATTTTCAGCTGCAAAAAGACCTACCACATAGTATTATTGTGGGGATTACATGAACTAATACATGTAAAATACCTAGAACATTTCCTGGCAAGGTGAGCACTTAAGCAAATACCAATTAAGTCAATATAGTCATATAAAGATATTTGCTTTCACAACAATGAAATAGTAAAGGGATCTCAATTCAAAAGCTAAAATATTCAAGCCCTTTTCCTGTTATTTACTCATTCCAATCCTGAATTTTCCTCATTAACTAACTACAAAATAGTTTTGCCATTTCTCAGCATTTCTGCTCTGGTATAGTAAACATTTATCACAAGAGTTGAGCTACATAAAGCAAATCAAGAAATCATTGTTTTAACTATTCTATATATTTATTTTCCATCTCTTTGCAAAACCATGGAGGAGGCCACACCTAGGCAACAAGTAAAAGTCAGGCCTAGTTCAATGGTGAACCTTCTAACCAATCATAACTAAATGGGTTAATTCAAGAAGGAAGACAAATTTGCAAATGGAAAGTGTCAGTTCTCTAAAAATAGCTAGACGTGGAGAAAGACTTAAAGAAGGGCTGACACTATAGTTGGATCTTGAATGAAACAAAGGCATGGCCAGATAGCTATGAAGAGTGGGAGTTAGTTCAGACAGAGGGGGCAGCATCAGTAAAGGCAAAATCATGTGGAACTGCCTGGCATGTCAGAAAACTAGAAGTTGGAATCTCTAGTATAAGGAGCATGTGTAGGTCCAATAAGAGAAGAAATCAACCCATACTGATTTTAACCCCTTTAGCACAATCAATGTGTGGGTCTTGTTTTCAAAGCCAGATATTCAATTCACTGAGAAAAATGAAGGAATATTTACTTCTTTGCATCCCCCAGTAACATTTTGTTATAATTTATTAATTAATAAATGTAATGATATTGAGAATACTTTGCAGGATGAATATATTTATACATACTTTTATATGCATTTATTAATGCTTAAATTTATTTTAATTGGTATCTATGTGTCACCCTGTGGAATTTATTGTGACAAACTCCATCTCATCTCTACTTTCACCCTGGGGCTTCCTCAGAAGCAGAGTCTGCCATACTTCATTCCAGCAACAACTCCAAACTAATTTGTGTGAGCTCTAGCTCCATCTCAATGTGGAATATAAAACCAACACAAAGGGAAAGAAGGCCTTGTATATATAATAAAGATCATCATATGCTCTCATCTAGGTCCAGTTGTATCTGTCTCCCTCATTTTTTATTTCTTGATTTTGGATTTCATTTTCTTTTCTAGTGACTCTAATGACCACCATTGCTTTATCTCTTCTGGATCCATTTGCTTTCCTCCTGGTCCCCTGATCTGTATTATGGCTTTCCTGGATGTCTAGCCTTTGCCAAATCCTTCCTATGCAAAAGGTATGAGGGGTTCTCACCACTGAATGTTCATGAAAATCACATATAAATTACATGTGAAATCAGTTACATAGCCTCTGTTCTGGAAATTTTAATTCAGCAGAAATATGAGGGGCATTAGGTACTTGTATTTTAAAAAAATCACAACAGCAAAGGAGGACAGAAGAAAATGCATAGGTCATTCGCATGTCAAGGGTGAGAAGCACTTATTGGATATTATACCATCATTTCCTTAGGCCTGCCCTTTCCTATTGCAGCATAAGTCCAAAGTTGCATTTACCCATCACAGTGTAGCAGAAACAGAAAGAGAGACCGCATGTGTCTAGGTGCCAGTTAATAGGGCCACTACAATGACCCTCATCTCTGCAAGATGTAGAGCAAAGGCAACACCTTGTAAGGAGAGAAGGCGCAGACATCTCATACTTCCATCTAGCCCTACTGGTCATAACTCTGATAACCATTAAGTAGTTTGGAGTAGGGGCCATTACATAAACCCCCTAATAACTGCAAACCTGTTTGGAAACCAAGCTAAAATTTTTAGTCTTATGAACTGTCTTGAAGGCTATTCCACAGAAACACTCTTAGAAATCAGGTGCTTTCAGTGAAATCTTGAGATTCAAACCATAGACTTTTAAAAAAGGGAAAACTAGAGGGTGGTGCCGGTTATCATGGTGCCTGCAGTGAGGAACATGGTATAACCACGGGAGGCCACAGTGACTTCCTGCTCCAGCCCATGTCTCCAGTAAGCACAGCTAATCTCTTCTGCTGCCACTTCCCTTTGGTGTGGGTCTTTCATCTCTGAAGTGTGCTGACATTGTTCATTATCCCAGACACCAACAAGATTCAATTAGTTTCTACAGGGATGTCCATTTTACAAAGCTGCATGCGAATGAAAGACCTTGGTATAAGTGGTGTACTTATCAAACCAAGACTTTAGCATGTTATTCATTAGCGAATAAATTAACTTCAGGCCTCCTTATCTACTGGGCCATCAAGGGACAGGCCTGCTCCTTGACAGGATTCTTTTATGAGCAGTCATTTGTGTGGGAGAGAAAAATCTTGGTGGAAGCCCTAATGAAAGTGGCAGCAAAAAAGAGCATTTTCTGTGGAGCGGACACAGTGAGCACAGAGAAGGGGCGCTGTGAAACCTAAATGCCATGTGCTTTCTTGACACCTGTGAGGCCCACAGGGCTGTAAAGGCCTCATTGTGAGATCCTCTGCTCTCTCTAGGTATGTTCCCCATCCAAGTTCTAGCAGCTGGGCAGGCGACACACTTTCAGTCCTCTGCCTGATGGTTTCACTACCCAGACAGCCTGCAGAATTGTTCAGAGAAGCCCATCACATTCTCCTGTGAGAACCAGGTGCCACCTCACCCTCTTGTTACTATGACTCTGGCCTCTGATTATATATACACTCTTAAGCAATTCCCATGTGGCCCAACATGGTGTGAGGTGTCCTTTTTCCTGCCCCCCCCCCCAGATTGTATTATTAATAAACTAATGTCAATTTCAACTGTCTAGTGTCCACTGATCAGGTATTACACCATCTTGTACTATTTAAAGTAGAGGATCCCTCCCTCACAAAATCATTGATCAGAAAGTGATCAGAACCGTTGCTCAGGCCTCGCCATCTGTAGCAGAACTTTGGCCTCAGAGATCAGAGAATGGCCAGTTAAGGCCCTGGCTTTTAATCCCAGCATTTCTGATTGGACATGTAACTTAAACCCTCTTAGCCCCAGTGTTCCTATCTGGGAGGTAACTATAATAACATTGATCTCCACCTGCTTCAAAGGTTTGTTTTAACATCTCATAATGATGCTTTAGGACATTTTATGCACTTCACTTAGTCTAGGATGAATGGAGTTACTGGACATAATGAAACAGTTCCTTCTGAGTGGCCCGGAGCATTACTCCTCATCCCTCCTACATAGTCCCCTGAGTTGCTACCTGTGGGAGAGGATCAGGAGGATGCGAGAGAGAGAGAGAAGGGGAGGAAAGAAGAGAAGAGGAGAGAGGAAAGTGGGATTATTTGAATGAAGCAAAAGTGACATGGTAGTGACTTTTCTTTGGTATATTTTAAGACACATACAGCTAATTGTGCCAGCACATTTCTGAATATAGAGCCCTGTTTGACACAAGGTCTGAGAAAGTTATAATAAAGGTGTGTCTGGGGTGAGAATAAAGCACCCATAGCTAAGGGCATGGGAAGGAGGGAAATATTACATGATAGTGATTAGGAGGGGCTTACCATATTAAGGTATGAGTAAAACCAGGCTTTGGGTAGAGAGAAGATCCTCTCAAAGTAGAGGAGAATGAGAAAGCATAAAGAACTTGCCAAAGAGTAGGCAAGTCAGGAGGTCTGCAGGATAAGACCATGTGAAAGGGAGCTTGGAGGTAAGTGTTAGAAGGGCTGAGCCTGGAATGTTTTATTTCCTGTTTGTAAGAAAGTTTAATTTTATATTAGAGATAATGGAGAAGCATTAACATACTTAAATGGTGTGTTGTGGTGTGTTTATCCATTATGATCAGATCTGTACTTGGAAAAACTCACTGTGGCAGGAAGTATAATGAGATTGCACTGGCAAATTGAAAACTAGGAGGTACTATTAAGAGACTTCAGGTAAAAAATGAGAGGGATCAAGCTATAGGTGTGGCAGTGATGAAGGGAAGATGTGGGTTTGGTTTCTGTACTCTCTATGTAAGAATAACATTCTGGCGGGAACCAGTTTGGCTCAGTAGATAGAGCATCAGCCTGTGGACTGAGAGGTCCCAGGTTTGATTCCTGTCAAGGGCATGTACATTGGTTGAGGGCACATCCCCAGTAGGGGGTGTGCAGGAGGCAGCTGGTCGATAATTCTCTCTCATCGATGTTTCTAACTATCCCTCTCCCTTCCTCTCTGTGAAAAATCAATAAAATATATTTAAAAAATAACATTCTGTGTACAGTGTGTAGTGTTGATGGTTTCCTGCATCAACACTTCCACTGTGTAGCTGGTGACCTTGAGCAAGTCCATTTCTTTCTCTAGGACTCCTTTACTGCATCTGAAAAATGAGAGGGTTGGACTAGATGTATTTCAGTCTGTTCCAGCTTTAACACTCTTTAATACTATGATTCTGGTCCAATTTGAATGGCATCCAAGAAAATCTGGTTAGTGAAATTCCCAAAAGACCTCATTATAAAGTGGTTCCATAGATTAGAGCCCAGGACAGTTATGAAAAGACTTTAGAAGACTATTATTAAGAATAATAATAGCATTTTGTTTTTATACAACACTTTAACACCTATAATCACTCATAATCTGCACGAATCTTCATATTATTGTATATAATGATGATTATCTTCATTTTCAAGGTGAGGAATCTAGCCCTTGACAACTCAAAGAATATTTTTAAGGTTCCAAACAAGTCATAGTGTAGTCTGGACTAGCATCCATGTCTCTGAATTTACCCTGCAGAGCTCTTCACATGATCTTGAACCTTCAAGATGCCCTGAGTCTTCCAGGTGAATACCTAATTAGGACCTCACCCAGTCCACTCCAATGAGCCCTGAGAATAACAATCATGAGGATCAACTTCACCTTGGTTTGTTAGATTGCTAGGAATAAGTTTGAGTATTTATTACTCACCTATATGATATAAATACTAGGAAGAGATTCCAAATAGGTTCATTTTGAGAATAAAGGAGCCCTCAGTATGGTTACATGCAAACAGAATCTGAAAATTTCTCATTTTCTATATGAATTACAAGTAAAAGAATGCAACTTTAAAGCATTTTTTCCAAGCAGCCCAGAGAGCTTGACTGTTTATTTTTAGCCTGGTGTTCTGGCCTGGGAAATGAGATACTATAGGAGAGAAAATTTTAAGATCAAGGATTTTTCTTTGCCCTGTCTTTCTCCATTATTTGTGTAGGGAAGACCCACCAGGGGTCTGTGATTAAAGGAGAGAAGAAATTCCTCACAGAATTCTTATCCATTAAGAGATGGGCAAGATCATGGTACATTGTTTTCCTGTCCTGCTGACTCTCTGAACCCAGCCAAATCTACAGCTTACACTACTTCCTCCATTCCCCAGCACATGGTCTATGTTGGCTGGTTGGAGGTTGAGTGACTTTTATGAAATAAAGGAAGGAACAAAGGGAATGATGGAAGAGAGAGCAGTGTTTATATATTCACAATATTCAATGAGTACCTGCTGGTGCCTGGCACTGCGTACTTTATATATGTTATCATCTTCATCCTTATAATAACCCTATGAAATAAGTTGCGTTAAGTGAAGCAACTTATTTAAGATTACATGGGCAATGCTAGAATTAGAACCCAGGAATGTGTGACTCCAAACCTGTCTCCTCGTGATGCTACTTTCCAGTCCTATTAGTCAGTTTGCTGTCGTCCTAAAAGATTTATCCAATAGGACGACCACAATTTTGTACAGTGTGACTAAAATCCAGGAGTCAAAAAGGGTATCTAGACAAGAAGTGTGATTTAAATAAAAATGTGACCATAGATTTTTCCATGTTCTTTACATCACCTTATCTATATCTCCTATTTGTTGTTTCTGTTGAGAAAATCAAGGCCAATAAAAACTATGAGCAACACAATTAGTTCATTTCAGAGTCAGAAGTTGAACCCAGATTTCATGACCCATATTTGGGGGTTGGTTCTACTCTACCATGCTCTCATATAAGTCTCTATTGACGCATGGTAGAGTCAGTGTAGCAAATACATACTTCTTCATCATTTCAATGATTCTGCTGATACTGATGTTCTTGGATTCTTAAGATTTTTATAAATGCTATCCCTAAAATTGTCCATAGTAAATTTATGACTACACTGACGAAGCTGCAGAAGTACACTCACTGGCATTTTTACCAGTTTTCTTCTTGTTCCAGAACTGTTCAAGTATTATAAGATTAAGAAATGTGTTTTTAGAGAGATCTGTTCCAGAAATTTTCAAAAGAAAATTACAAGAAATGGTTTCCACACTCTAAAATTTAAAAAATACTCATCTAACCCACTTTAAAGGGAAGTGAGAAGGTGGCAGGAGACGATGTAACAGGGACTTCATGAAAAAGCTCAATCCCTTGTAATTAATGGGAACCTCTAAAATCAGAAGCCAAGGCCATTAATCATTCAGCCAACTCTCCATGAGGTTGGCATCAGCCACTCACCCACACACCTTTAATGACTCAGTTCACAACGGGAAAACTTGGAACTGCAGGGATGGTCTTCAGAGCATTTTAAAATCACTGCCAGTGGAACATGAATGCTGTCATTAAATCAATGAGTTTGTTCTGAAGATGACTATGAGGTGCTGCAATTGCCTTCAGGATTAGAAGCTATTTTTTCCTCAATATATGGTAGAAATTCTTAACAATTAGACCTTACAAGGGAAAGAGGTATCTTGTCAGATGGTGAGCTTGAGAGGCAGAGGAGTGATGAAGGTGCAGGAGGAAGAGTACTTCCATTAGGTAGGAGGTTGGATTATGTTTCCTTCCAATTCAAAACTATTTGTGGTCTTTCCTTGGTTATTTCTTGGAGTGATATAATTAATTGAGAAAACATATAATGGAGGAAATTCCTCCAGGCCACTCCCAGATGGATTGTAAGAGCACATGGTGTCTCCAAGAGAAAACTGGCAGGAATCATGTTCATTTAAAACTAGATTACCCTCCACCACCACCACCACCACCACCACCACGCTCCCCCCCTCCCCCGCCCCCAAGCGCATACTCAGCTCACCAAGAATTTTGCACAGGGATCACCACCAATTTTCTGAGGGGGGGGGGGGGGGGAAGGTCTTCTACATATTTCATCCTCATTCTCCTGAGTACTCATTAAGCCTTAGTAAGCTAAAGTTCTTATAACTGGCATATGTAATTACATAGATCTTACTACATGGATGGAACACTTTAATTTTTAGTAGAAAAGAAAATAAAACATTCCAGATTATTTTTTAATATATTTTATTGATTTTTTACAGAGAGGAAAAGAGAGGGATAGAGAATTAGAAACATCGATGAGAGAGAATGATCGATCAGCTGCCTTTTGCACACCGCCTAATGGGGATGTGCCCGCAACCAAGGTACATGCCCTTGACCAGAATCGAACCTGGGACCTTTCAGTCAGCAGGCTGACGCTCTATCTACTGAGCCAAACCGGTTTCAGCAGTTTCCAGATTATTTTTTAAAATATTTTTATTGATTTCAGAAAAGAAGGGAGAAGGAGAGAGAGATAGAAACATCAATGATGAAAGAGAATCATTGATCAGCTTCCTAATGCATGCCCCTGACTGGGAATCTAGCCCATAATCCAGGCATGTGCCCTTGACTGGAATCAAACCTGGGACCCTTCAGTCCGCAGGCCAGCACTCTATTCCTGAGCTAAACCTTCTAGGGCTAGATGATTTTTTAAAATATGTGTTTTCTGTAACGCAGTAAAGACTCTGTCTCCTCACTTTTCACCAGATATATACAGATACTGGATTATGAAATAAGATTGATGTTAGGTAGTTGCACAGGTATGAACTCTGAATACTGCATAAGGCAATTCTGATTATTTTCCTTTTACAGTGGAAGACCTTGAGATTCCAAGAAGTTGAGTTATAATCCCAAGATGACTCTCAAACTTCTCCATGATTTTAGAAGAAATATTTACTTCCAGGCCATGATGCCTCCTCATGAATAGGGAGGAAACAAGTACTGATACCCAGCAAATTTCCATTACAAAGAAATAACATGATGAAACCACTGGAAGTTTCAACTTGTCCTCCAAGCATACAAAGAATTAAATTTACAAGAACTTCCAGGTTCCTAATACATCAGGAGTTGACTATAATTTTCTTTAATTCTATAAATATTATTTATTATGGATTGAATTCTGTTCCACCAAAGTCTATATGTTGAAGGTCTAAACTTCAGAACCTCGGCATGTGACTGTGTATTTGGAGATAGGGCCTTTGAATAAATGGTTAAGTTAAAATGAGTCATAATTTAATATGATTGCTGCCTAATTAGAAGAGGAAATTTGGACATGCAGAAGAGATACCAGGATGTACACGCACAGAAAAAAAAACAATTAAGAGCCATTGAGAGAGTGGCCATTTGCAGGCCAAGAAGAGAGGCCTCAGAGGAAACCAACCCTGCCAGGACCTCGATTTTTGACTTCCAGCCTCAGGGACTGTGAGGAAATAAATATCTGTGGCTTAAAGCCACCCAACTGGTATTTTGTTATGGCAACCCCAGCGATAAAAAGCATTATCTTTATGAAAGTGGTTTTCTTATTCAGACAAAAACGAATAATGAATATAATTGTTACTTCAAGTCTCAAAAGATGGAATATAATATGTAAGTTTTTTACATTACTCTGATCAGTCCTGCTTTCTGACCTATCAGGACAGAGAAATTCAAGGCATATATCACAGTAGACTTGGGACAACTCCAATTGGAATTCTACCAATGAAAAACGCAAGACTATTCATATGTATAAGATTTTAGCTAGAGGATTTAAATAAATATATTCAATATTACAGAATTCTATTTTGGTAGCTTGCTAGTCATATTCAATATTGTTCACTAAAGAAACTCAGCAGTATATATGAAATTACACACCCACATATAAATACATACATTTGTAAGGACAAATTCTATTTATATTCCCAGAATCTCACAGATCTAAATAAGTGTGCTGTCCAACAGAAATTTCTGTGATGATGAAAATGTTCTATATTTGTACTGTCTTAGATAGCAACCACTATTTATGTGTGGCTATTGAGCATTTGAAATGTGACAAGTGTTGAATTTTTACTTTTATTTTATTTTAATTAAGTTAAATTTAAATAGCCACATGTAGCTAGTTGCTATCATATTGGATAGTGCAGTTGTAGACTATATGGAAAAATTGAGTTTTGTTTGGAAATATTTAGCAAGCAAGGCTAAACACAAACAAACAAAAATATCCAGTGCCTTGTAATATTTTACTAGACTCCATTTTCCTCTGCAAACACTGATTCAACCTTTTTAAGAGATGAAAAACAAAGAGGAAATTTAAAGCCTATGATTTATTTAACAGATAGTTATATATATATATATATATATATATATATATATATATATATATATATATATGAAAACTTAAAGAATTACAGAATTTTAGACCTACGAGAGATCTTAGAGATGGGTAGTTCTGTATTTCTGATTTTAAGAAAGTGGACTGGGCACTTTGTAAAAATCTCTGCACCTTGCACCAAACCAACTCATATATAAAAAAGAAATCAATTACTATAAAGTCATATTCATAAACAATAAAAACATCTCTCAAAGAGAAATATAGATTGCTTGGAGAAGCTATGCCATGGTGACAATGAGGAGAGACATTTGCCATTCTGTCATCCTACAAGGAAGCTCTCAGGGACAATGAAAATGTGTGTGAGAAAGTCATGTGGAAAATTCTCTTGAAGACAAGCATTTAACAAATACCAATAACTGGAAGAAAGCTAATACAATCACAGAAAACAAGTAACTGAGTAATCTGCAAAGCTTTTAAAATAATATATTTAACTATCTTTAGTGAGATTATCATATTCCTGGAAAAAAAAAACAATAACAACTATGAAATAAAGATAGGAGATTATGAAACAAGAGTAGGCAACTATGACAAAGATTATGTGCACTGGGCCTCTAATATATATATATATGACAAAGAGTAGGCAACTATGACAAAGATTATGTGCACTGGGCCTCTAATATATATATATATATATATATATATATATATATATATATATATATATTAGAGGCCCAGTGCACATAATTCATGCACTCGGGAGGGGGTAGGTGTCCCCCTCAGTCTGGGAGGTAGGGGTCCCCCTCTCACAGTCTGGGAGCCCTTGAGAGATATCTGACTGATGGCTTAGGCCTGCTCCCCATGGACATCCTTAGCGCTGCCACAGAGGTAGGAGAGTTTCCCACCACTGCTGCTGTGCTAATCAGCCATGAGCCCAACTTCTGGCTGAGCGGTGCTCCCCCTGTGGGAGAGTACTGACCGCCAGGGGGCAGCTCCTGTGTTGAACATCTACTCTTACTGGTAACCTACATGTGACTGGTGGTCAGTGCACATCATAGAAACCAATCATTCTGTCATTCAGTCGATTTGCATATTAGCCTTTTATTATATAGGATAATTTATTTCAGAGAGGAAGGAAGAGAGAAAATGATTAGAGAGAATCATTGATTGGCTGCCTCCTGCATGTCCCTCCCACAACACGAAGCCTGCAACGTAGGCATGTGCCCTGACCTGGAATCGAACTGTGACCTCATAGTTCATAGGTCAACACTCAACCTCTGAGCCACACTGGTCAGGCAGAACCAAAGAATTTTAAATGAAAACAAAAATGTTCAAAACAACAACAACAAACAGGTGAATGATAACCAGAAAGCTAAATATTAAGTTGAATTCACACAGAGAGAAGATAGAAAATAAGACCGATATTAAGTGATAATGGAAAGTTGATCCAGAATTCCATATCCATCTGAATTCCAGATTCAACAAACAGAAAAAAAAGAGAGAAAAAAAACGGGAGAAGAGGCAATATTTAAAGAAATAAAATGACTCCTGACTAAGATAGATAAAACAAAGAAGAAAGAGAAAGAGAGAGAGAGAGAGAGAGAGAGAGAGAGAGAGAGAGAGAGAGAGAGAGAGAGAGAGAGAGAGAGAGAGAGAGAAGAGAGAGAGAGAGAGAAGAGAAGAGAAGAGAAGAGAAGAGAAGAGAAGAGAAGAAAAAGAAAAGAAAAGAAAAGAAAAGAAAGGAAAGGAAAGGAAAGGAAAGGAAAGGAAAGGAAAGGAAAGGAAAGGAAAAGAAAAGAAAAGAAAAGAAAAGAAAAGAAAAGAAAAGAAAAGAAAAGAAAAGAAAAGAAAAGAAAAGAAAAGAAAAGAAAAGAAAAGAAAAGAAAAGAAAAGAAAAGAAAAGAAAAGAAAGCCTGCGTCCTTGGGTTGTAAGAATCTGAAAAACTGAAAAGAATTACAAACTACAAAAACCTGGACAGATAGCTGTAAATTTTTAGAAACTCAAGGGAAGAGAAATTCCTATGAGCTGCCAGAAAGAAAAGGCAGGCCCCCTACAAAGGGGTGAGAACAGAGTGACATCAGCCATCTCATTAGGAAATCAGAGAGCACATTTGCATTCTAGGTGACATGTTTTTTTTCCTGGAAGAACACAGATGTTTGCCTGAGAACTTAAGGGCTAATCTGACATTTCACTTCTCTATAACATGGAGACAGAATGGCAACTCTTAGCACCTGCAGAATCTCTTTAACAACATACTCCCTCCCTCATAAATTTTTTCGCACCTAAATATTCCCTGAGGCATCTGAATACTGACGCCCTCCTTTTGGATCCCCTAACATGAGGTTTGTAGTCCAAAAGAGAAAAATCTGCTCACTTGCTTTTCACATGCTTTACTTACCATGGAACTTAGACCTGGAATGGTATCCCACCCAGTGTTGATTTGCAAACTGGGCCCATGCATGGAGGGCAAAGAGAGATGGAAGAAGAAAGACACAGGTCACTCCAGACTGGGAGATGGCCATTTTAATAAATGATGAAACTTACTGATAAGGCTTCTCTTGGTGTCTGCACACCCACCACCAGAATCTACAAAATTGATGTAGAGGCCTTAATGGACCTTAGTCATGTGTACCATCCAGATGACCTCAATAACACATTGCTATTTCATGGTTGCATCCTTGACATGGCTCTGGCTATGGAAATAGTGGTGTGGGGGTGGGGAGAGCGTATATTCCCAGCACACAAAAGAGCACATGAGGAGCTTCTGATTGTCTGGATTCAGCTCTAGAGTCAACCTGTGACTCTCCATGACCTTTTCCAATACTTAACCCCCCTACAATCAGTTCTTACAATCTTACTTGCCTTGCTCATAAATTCAGTGTCAGCAGGGGTTTCACTAGAGTGGACTTGGCTCCTTTGGCAGCTATCTGGCTGCCCTGGAGGCAGCTGCAAAAGAAAACACAAATCAAAATAATGATCCCCAAAATAAGTAATATTTTTTCCCACTAAGAGTTCTATGATCCGAATTACTGATTTATTAAATTCCCCATCCCTACTAGGGGCCAGATCTTTCAGGGTATCCGCTTGTGTCTTTGGGTGACTTAATAAAGATGATACATTAGTAGACTTAGGTAGGAACATACAACATTCTGTTTGAATAATGGTACAGCTTCCTCCTTGGGATGTCCAAGACCGTTCTATTTTGGAGGAAAGCTTTTCTCAATAGAGACATTTCTGTGTTTAGTAAAGATGGGCTTTGCTGGCTATCCGGTACCACTTGCTGGGTGAATTTAGGAAGAGCTTTCTATGTGTACTAGAAAGTCCTCTAGGCCAGTGGAGAGAACAAAGACAGTGGCCAAATGATTGTACTACTGAAAAACAGAATGTGCCTATCTGGCCTTGAGTAGAGGGAGGCTGGCAGTTTTAGCAATTTGACCTGGCTGTGCATACTATACTTGTTAGGCAGGGGAGGCAGCATTGCCAGAAAGAGATGGGGAGGCAGATATTCTAGGACAGAATTCCCCTTTTTCTCCCTCTTCAAAGGCACATATTCCATTCCAGTAGTCACTCACTGAGTAGTGAGTGCGGTTCAGCAGGTGTGGATAGCAGCAGGAAAATGAGGTCCCAGTGGAGACTGAGTTATTATCCCTCACCCAGGGCTGTGGGACATCTCATTGCAAATTCCACTAGATGACACCACTCTCAGGATTGATGGAGCTCAGTGTTCACAGCAGCATAGCATGTTGATCCATGGGGGAGAGAGTCAGGGCAATGGCTACATGTCTCTTGTGACTTGCATGCCTTTGCAGTGTTGGATGTCCCAGCAGGAGTGCCCAGGCTGGCATATAGGGCAACAAGTCCTACTGGTTGATCATTCAAATCCTGGGGCAGTATTTCAGTTCACCTGACAAATAGTTTACCCATTAGTCATTTAATCTCTGCTTTAATATTATAGTCTTCCTTTCTATCAATCCTGTTCCCTACAGGTTATAGGGAAGATAGAACCTCCCTTCAATGTCATTTCCTTCTGCCCAGTCTTGCACATCATGAACTTTGAAATGTGACCCCCTGGGGATCCATCCACAGCTTCTTTGATTCCCTAATGGTGGTGGACTGGTTTACACAGAAACAAGAAAAATTTTGGGTTAGGCCAGAGTTAAACTTGTGACTCAACAACCAAATGTATGCTGAAAAAAAGCATTTGATAAGTCCAGTACAGTATGGTAGACTCCTAGGATTGAGGCCAACATATCTAAGATGGTGGCAATGTTGGGCCCAGTCGCATGGATGGAGCACAGTACCTTGTTCAACCCTTGGCAGTTTATGGAATTGGCTGTGAGCCATCTGGCCTTTTCACTGCCCATGCAGATTATTGAAAGCACTATGGTCAAGGCATATATAATAATACCCACCTGGTGCAGTTCCTGGATAGTTTCTCCCATTTTCTTATGCCCTCAGGCAACTTATATTGTTTGGCAGTTAGTTAACTACCCTTAGTGGGGGTGTCAGGCTTATTGGCTTCCAGTTAGTATTTCCCCTCAGGAATGGTTCCATAACTAACCTGGAGGGAGAATTCACTGATAGAGGTTTGCAGAATTTGACCTTGTAGGATATCAATGCCCAATATGCTCTCTGGTGTTGAAGAGATAAAAACCTTCATATTCTCAGTGGGGAAAGCAGCCAACATGCAGTGTCTAAAGGACTTTTATCCATACCATCATTGTGCCAAGGGAGCCAGAAAATTTCTGAGGGTTACCATGCAAGATCAGCAATTGATTGCCCAATATCGTAAATGCCTTGTTTTATGATTGAGCTCAGCATGGATATCACCATCCCATACTAGGGATTGGGGGCAGACTGAGTATCTTGGCTTTTATTGCTACATTGACTGTGGCTTGGTCAGGGCCTTCAAAGTCGGGGCCATAAATGGTCTGTCTCATTCCCAGCCCCCTAAGGAGTTGTTGCACTTCCTTTATAGATTTCCATGGTCTCATGTGCCCAAGGAAATCCTTCTCATTGAGCCAAGCCGCCCTGAAGCTAGAGTAATCCAGTCCATAAGGGAGTGAGGCCCTTGAACCACCTGAGTGTATGCAGGCATTGTCCAGTCAGAGAAATGCCACTCCCTCCATATCCAATAGCCACACTAACAACTCCTGGATACTGTCCCTGGCTTTTACTAGACTTTGGCAACTACATCAAGAAGCTCAGAGGGGGTATATTCTGTTACCATGACTGTTTCCTGAACTGAGGGCTGGCTCGCTGGCTAAGGTTGTAATAGCTATGCTTTTACTTTCTGTTTTATTAGGGGTCGAATGGCACAGGGAGCTCTGTGGGTTTCACTGTCAATCGCCACAATGTTCTCCTCTTCACTTTCCATTTTCTTGGTGATTCCTCCTCTTAGTGTCCCAATCAGGCTTGGTCACAAGTGCTTGGGCCTTATTCTGCAGCAGCTTACACCCTTTTAGCTTTGCAAAATGGCATGGTAAAGTCTCCAACCTATACTGCTTGCCACTTTGTTGCTCCAAAGCTAACTGCCTATCTTTGGCTAACCTTATCTCTTCTTCCAACCTTCTAACTTGAGCTTCAGCTATTTTTGGGCTTCAGTGACAGCTGAACTTTCCACAACAGAGGCCAGCCCACTGAATAACCATTCATTTCCCTTATTTGCTGCAGCATGCTATGCACAGTCTCCTACACAAATGCATCAAACCAGCAATGTTTTTGGGATGTCCCTGTACTCATGTGGTAGTCCACAAGCATCTGATTTGCAGGCCACCCCATCCCACACAGAGGTCATTGCCAACTCAGGATTTCCCCCTTAATGCTTCTTTTCCAAGACCCATTTCTTCGATGTCCTGACTAGCTTGCCAATTGTTAGTTTCTATACTGGCTCTCATACCCAAAAAGAGAAGAAAGAAGAAGGCTACTCCATATGGGTAGGTGGTAGTTTTAGTAAGCAAGGGAACTTACTTATGAGGCAATCATTGCACCCACTTGCCAGAATCTTCAAAGTTTACATAGAGGCTTTAACAGGGTTCAGTCAGTTAGATTATCAAGGTGGTCTCAACAACAGGTTGTTCCCTTGAGGCTGAGTCCTTGGGGAAGGTTCTAGTTGAGGTAAGGCACATGGAATAATGGTATACAGCTTCCAGGTTAGGGAAGGAGGTGAGGAGCCTCCAATCCAGTTCTCATGTCAACTGGTGGTCACACCCTCTGTAAGAGCTCCTCTAATTCCCAGATAGGTGCTCATCTGTAAACTCCCCTCATCCCTCAAGGTCCACTTATGGCACATTTCCTCCACAAAGCCATCTATAGTTCATGGTGACCCCCTCTTCTTCTTGGCCCTTAAATATGCAGAAATTGTTCAAAATATTTTGATCATTTTCTAAATTATCTGGATGCTCTTACTGATAACCTACATTCAATGCTAAGTATATACCTAGCATTTTGCATCTGTTATTTTACTTAATCCTTAAAACAATACTACTATGTAAAATTATTATTGTTACTCCTACTATACAATAAAGCTAAAGGGATGCCAAGTAACTTGTTAAAGATCAGAGATCAAGTTCATAACAGCTAGGACAGATCAAAGGTTGCCATATTTGGTTATCCAGTTTGAGTATGGTATAAAAGTGTACTGCAAGGAGCCAAGTGGAGTCTGGTATTTAATCCATTCTTGGTTCAACAAGCCAATAATAAGCCCTTTCTGGAGGAAAGGATGTCTTTATCTAATTCACCGAAGACACTTAAGGGTTAGTCACTGAGAGAGGCTTTAGGCCTTCTTGGTTCCATGACTCACACCTAAATGCTACACTTTACCACTCATCATTTAGAAGATTAAATAATGGGGTCCAGGAAAAAAAAATAATCTTTTTAAGTTTACAAGCCTGGTGGATCATGGGTTGCATTTTAGACAGTCCATTAAAATGGACTCTTTCTGCTACCTTACTTGGGTTGCTTTTCACTTAGATTTTATTATACACTATTTATCATTGTTTTCTGATTATTTGTTGTGTCTATATCACATACCCAGAGTGCACTGTCAACTTAAGAGGAGGGACCATTCTAGTAGTTATTCCAGCAGCATATCCCATATGCTTAGGCATAGAGAAAACTCCAGTAAATGTTCCTTAACTTGAATTAAATGCTACTCAGAATAAAGTTGCCCTATGACCCTATCAATACCTCTGCAATAGCATCTGGTCCTGAGAAGAACACAAGCTCACATAGTCTTGAAAAAAATATCAATCTGGACTCATCCTGCTGGAAGGTAGATGCCACCAGTTCCCTACTAAGAGAATTTCTATCCTATTTAGGGTAGTTAATATCACTGGCTTCCAAATAGAAGCAGTCCTGACTTGAAGGCATTCTTGGAAAATTTCCTTTATCTTTCTTTTTTCATACTCGATTCCATCTTTAAAGCGCTATAAAAAGATATGAAGAATGATTGTGGAATCAGGCCTTAGAGATTCAAAGTATAATAACTTACATATGTCTTGAAAGGTTTAGGTATTAAGATGAATGACATAAGCTCCAGGCATATTTATGGAGTCAAGAAAAGCAATATTATTTTATATAAATATATATTTTATAAAAGAATAAATTGAGGTTCTTAGCAGGTCTCATGTCTGAGGTGCCTTAGGTTATGCTGCTAATAAGTGAATGACCCGGGAATGGATTTCTGGCCTTACTAACTCTCAGTTCAGTGATTCTTCTCTCATCACAGCTGCTATATCCTGGAGGGTAAGGGGAATGTGGTCCCCAAAATGCCATAAAAGGTTAATGCCTGAACATTCCTTTAGATATATATGTAAGCTAAAGCTGATATACTCCAGGAAGTGTGCAACGGATAAGGCATCTTGGGGAGTTAAAAATAAATTCTCCTGATTGTCCTTTAGAAAGTTAGAGGAAGAGCTCATATTATGGCCAGGTAAAAATTCAATAAAATCTTTCATAGAAGGAAGATGACTAAAAATTTCAGCTCTGACCCAACCCACAGGCAATTGCAACCATTCACAAAAGGATCCCTGTCTTTCCAAAATACTGTTTCCCCGAAAATAAGACATCCTCTGAAAATAAGACCTACTTACAGGTTTCCTTCTGAGTGAAATATAAGGCATCCCCCCGAAAACAAGCCCCCCCCCCAAGGTTTGTCTCAGAATGCTATTGCTAAACATGAGAGATTTGGTCCACTGATTCTGAAAGAAATGGAGTCACAAGAAATTCACCAGGAAATTCAGGAATTGGATTGTTATGATGATGTTCAGAAGATGATGACATGATTGTCATTGAATAAATGAGTAAATTCTTGATATTGTATGATATTGTAGGATTCACAGTTTGTCTGGTTTGTGTTGACAACTACTGTACTACTGTACCATATAGAGGTAATAAATTTCCTTTATTTTCACTTAACAATAAATGTGTACCGTATTGTTCTTCATGGAAAAATAAGACATCCCCTGAAAATAAGATCTAGCGCATCTTTGGGAGCAAAAATTAATATAAGACACTGTCTTATTTTCGGGGAAACAGGGTAAATGTCTGCTCCACTTGAGTTAAAACTAGACACACATCAATTTTGGCTGTTGACACAGAAGCCTCTGACAAGCAGGGTGGATGGAATCCAGAATCCTCTTCAGAAATGACCAGGCTCTGTAGGCATCTTCCAAGACACCCAGAGCTAAATGATTAAAGTGTCTTGCCATTTCTTCACCACCAGTACCCTCTGGCCCTATTCCATAATCAGCTGCACCCCGAGAGCCCCAGGGCATAAGTAAAAATTGCCTCTCTCACAGATATAGAGACAGTAAAGCAACAGGCAGACTGTCAAATTACAGTGGGGAGGGGAGGAAGATCTGGGGGAGATAATAGATGAACCGAAGGACTTGTGTACATGCATATAAGTACAACCAATGGACATAAAACTCTGGGGAGGGAGGGTATGTATGGGAGGGAGGGAGGGGGGGGCAAAAAAAATCAATAAAATATATTTTTTAAAAAATTGCCTCTCTCTTTGTGGCAGGAGTTCCAAATGGAATGGTACAAAAGATGGTTTTATTTATTTTTAAAAAATATGTTTTTATTGATATTAAAGAGAGAGAGGAAGGGAAATGGGGAGGGGGAGAGAGAGAGAGAGAGAGAGAGAGAGAGAGAGAAACATTGATCTTAGAGAGAAATACCAATCAGCACCTCCTGCACTCCTCCTGGATAGAGCCCACACCCTGAGCACTTGCCCTGATCAGAAATTAAACCAGCAACCTTTTGGTGCATTGTATGATGCTCAACAAACTGATCCACTGGCCAGGGCAAGATGGTTTTATTTTTTATAATAATGTTAATTCCTATGGTCTGTAGACTTGCCTCACCAGTAAAATATTCATTATATAATTTACCCATTATTTGACCATCATTAATAGCATAATAAAGGAAAACGCATATATGCTTCTAATAAAAAACACATATATTTTAGTCTCTACTGTTTTACAAAAAAATAGATTTCAATAAAAAATTATGAAGCAGAGAATCCAAGATGGCTGCTCGGGTAGGCAACTAGCCGCAGCCGCACACAACAATTTTAATAAATACAACTAAAATATAAAATGGACATTACCCAGAACTACAGGAAAGTCGACTGACTGTAAATCCTACAACAAGAAGCAAGGAGAAAACCAGAAGGAAGCACGGAGGAGCTGTAAAAGCCTAAGGTACGGAGACACGGGCGCACGCGGAGAGGACGGAGCCGGAGAGGAGGGAGGCCGAGTGCCTGGCAGGCGTTCCCTAGCGGGAAGGAGAGAAAACTCCGACTGTGCTGGGCCCCCAACTGCTCTGAACCCCCGTTCTAGGCCAGACCCCGGGGACCCAGGCTCAGCCATAGGGAGCTGGGCTGTAAGTCGGAACCCCGGGGTAGCGGAGAAAGGAGGTCCCGGAGGCGCGCACACTGCCCCCAGAGAAGGGACGGCCGGCTGTGCCGCGGGATTGCCCTGACGGGAAGGAGACTGGGGCTCCAGACTGCTGTGAACGCCACCTCCAACTCCACTTCCAACTGAACTGAACCCCAGTTTCGGGCCCATTGCGGGAGAGCTTACACTGTTTGGTAGCAGGCGAAAATCGAGGGCACCTTTCTCTCAGAGGCGCTTGCAACAAGTACTGAAGGACCCTGAGTCTCAGGAGTCGCATAGGGCGGGGCTGACGGAAGCCGAGGCTGTAGGCTCCACCCTGAAACGCCGCCCCATCAGGAAAGCTGCCTGCGAAAATGCCTAAACCAAATAGATCACAAAGGAAAGAAATGGAGGACAAAAAGCGACTGGATATAGAGTTCAAAACCACACTTATAGGGTTTTTCAAGAGACTCCTAGAAAAGGCCGATAAAATAAATGAGACCTATGAGGATATGAAAAGGGATCAACAAGAAATGCTAAGGGATCAACAAGAAATAAAGAATACATTGTCTGAAATAAAAAATATTCTACAGAGTCCTAAAAACAGAAGGGAAGATCGCAAGAATCAAGTCAAAGATTTGGAACATAAAGAGCCAGAAGACACTCCTCCACAGAAGCTAGAAGGCAAGAGAATCCAGAAAATTGAAGATAATGTAAGAAACCTCTGGGACAACTTCAAACGATCCAACATCAGAATCATGGGGGTCCCAGAAGATGAGAGAGAGCAAGATATCGAAAACATACTGAAAGAAATAGTGACAGAAAACTTCCCCCACCTGGGGAAAGAATTGGACTTACAAGTCCAGGAAGCACACAGAACTCCAAATAAGAGGAATCCAAAGAGGACCACACCAAGACAAATCATAATTAAGATTCCAAGAGCAAAGGACAAAGAGAGAATATTAAAAGCAGCAAGAGCTAAGCAGGTGGTTACCTATAAAGGAGCACCTATACGATTGTCAGCTGATTTCTCAACAGAAACCATGCAGGCCAGACGGGAATGGCAAGAAATATTCAAGGTGATGAATAGCAAGAACCTACAGCCAAAAATACTCTACCCAGCAAAGCTATCACTCAGAATCGAAGGTCAGATAAAGAGCTTCACTAATAAAAAAAAGCTAAAGGAGTTCATCACCACCAAACCAGAATTATATGAATTGCTGAAGGGGGTTCTTTCAGAAGAGAAAGTAAATAAAGATAAAAATATGAACAACAAATACGTAACTATCAACAAGTGAATCTAAAAACCAAGGAAATTAAAAAAAAAAATCTGATGAACAATATTAACTGTTGAATATAATAGAATCAGAGGTATGGAAGGGGAGTGAACTGATGATTCTTGGGGAAAAGGGGACAGGGGAATGTGGGAAGAGACTGAACATAAACTGTGCACCTATGGATGAGGACAATGGGGGTTGGGGAAAGGGCAGAGGGTGGGGTGGGAAGGGGGCGGAAAAGGAACACTTGTAATAATATGAACAATAAAAATTTATTTAAAAAAAAAAAAAAAAAAAAAAAAAAAGAAAAAAAAAAAATTATGAAGCAAAAACTCAGACAACAGACTTATAGAATATGTGACCCAATAATAGTCTATTTATATCTGAAGAAATAGTATTTGTTGTTAAAAACTTTCAAACAAAGGAAATTCTAGGTCCAAATCTCTTCATTGGCAAAGATTTCTTTAGTGACACTGAAACATTATCCTTTATAATGAAAGCCCAGCGACCAAACAGCAGAATGGCCAGAACAACTGGTCAATTAGACATGCACTGACCACCAGGTAGCAGATGCTCAACGCAGGAGCTGCCCCCTGGTGGTCAGTGTGCTACCTCAGTGGGAGCACCAGTCAGCTGACTGGGATGAGTGGCTGCTCCTGCTGTGAAACCTGGGTTAAAAGGAAGAAACCCGGGCTGTGATTGTCACCTCCTCGCCCCAGATTCCTCCTCCTCACTCCCTGCCACCTCTTCTGGATACTCACAAGCCACACAGTACCACCTGCTGGACTCACATAGCTGTCCCTGGAGGTTGGGAGGCAGGTCCATGGCCGCCACAGGACTGAGGCCTACTCCACCAACTCTCAGTGCTATTGTCCCTGGGCTGGACCCCGACCAGGTCCCCTGGAGAGGTGAGTGCTCCAGCTCTATGGAAGATGCAGGACCAGGAAGCATCTGCTCAGAAGGCAGGTCCACAGCTGCTTGGTAGACTGGGATGAGTGGCGCTTCCACAGCGGGCTGATCCTCCCAGGCCATGCCCCTCACCAGTGTACAAATCCTGTGCACCGGGCCTCTAGTATATATATATATATATATATATATATATATATATATATATATATATATTACACTAAGGTTAGTTAACACATTCCTCAGCTCACATAATTACCATTTTGTTGTTAAAGCTCTCTTCTCGTAGTGACACTCAAGAGTACATTATTATTAATTCTAGTCACCATGCTATACATTAGGTCCCCAGAACTTATCTACATATATTAAAGCCTAAGCGACTGAACAACTGGTTGACCAGTCATTATGATGTGCCCTGACCACTAGGGGGCAAACAATCAATGTAGAAGCTTCCCTCTGAAGTCAGTGCACTCCCACAACTGGAGTGCCACTCAGCTGACCAACCCATCCTGGTGGCCCACCAGTCCAGCAGCAACCACTCACTCCCTCAATAGTCCTTCAGGTCCAATTCTGGAGAACTGGCCAGGCACCAACAGACCAGTGCTGCCAGCACAGTCCCAACAGCACAGCTGGCCTCCTGGAAGTTAGACTTGGGTACCATGGCCACTTCCCCTCCTTAGGTTCTCAGCAAGGAAGAAAAGATATAAAAGCTGCCCTGCCAGGTAGCTCCTAATAACCAGTGTGAACATAAGCAGGATGGATCCAGATCCTGGGCCAGCAAGGGCATCCCACCTGCTCGGAGGGCAGATCATATCCTGTTCCCCCATCCGCCTCAGGATGGCCCCGCAATGCAGGGCTCATGGCTGGCAAGCACTGCTGTGGTGGTGCGAGCCTCTCCCAATCAGGATTGACTGGGCACAAGCCTGCAGTAGGCACAGCGGGGTCGGGATGAGTAGGAGTGGCAGGCAGGCTCAGCAGGTGGAATTGGACTGCTGGTTTTGGCCCAATCCCCGCAGGCCATGCTAAGGGACCCCACTCATGCATGAATTCATGCACTGGACCTCTAGTTCATTTTATAAGTGAAAGTTTTTATCCCTTGGCAATACCTCATTTACCTACCCCTCAACCCCTGGAAACCACTCTTTTACTCTCTGTTTCTATGTTTTTAGAATCCACAGAGAAGTGAGATCCTATTGTATTTATCTTCCTCTGACATATTTTACTTAGCATAATACTCTCATGTTCTATTTATGTTGTCACAAACATCAGAATCTTCTTTTTTATGGCTGAATAATATCCCATTTTATATATACACTAAAGGCCTGGTGCACACCCCATGGAGGCCGATCAGGCCAGGCCAGCAGCAGGGAGGAGATATGGGGAAGCTGCAACAGTTGGCTGGCCAGCCCTGTCCCTGATCAGGGTGGGGTGGTGTGATTAGGGACCAGGCCAGCCAGGGGGAGGGGCTGTGGCAGGTTGGGAGTGGGGGCCAGGTCTCTGAATAGGCCAGTTGGCAGCCACAGTGTGCATTATAGCAACTGATAAATACGGTCATTCTGGTCATTCTGGTGTTCACTTGGCTTTTATATATATAGACTAGAGGCCCGATGCACAAAATTCGTGCAAGGGGATCAACCCTTGCAGCCCCTTGCAGTCCCTAACAGCCCCTTGCAGACCCTCACAGTCCCAGCCAGCCCTTGCAGCCCAGGCTTCATCCAGAAAGTCATCCAGATGGTTGTTTGGCTGTTCCGTCTAATTAGCATATAGCTCTTTATTATATAGGATATAATGGGGTAGTATATCCCATTTTATTTATGGGTTCATTCCTTAATTCCTTGATGGGCACTTAGATTATTTCCATATCTTAGCTTTTGTGAATAATGGTGCAAGGAACAAGGGAGGCTGATGTCTCTCTGAGATGGTGATTTCATCTCTAGATTTTTTTTAGAAAAAGGGCACTAAATGGGCAGATGGCAGCTTACTTTAGCTTCATACAATTAACAGCTTTAACCTGCCATGCCTTAGCATGGCTTTGGCACTTGCTTGTTCTCTCTGAACCTCCACTTTCCTTCTGTTAGCTCTGAAGTCAAGCTTCACAGCTCTGACACCTCCTGGACATATTTCTGCCTTTGCCCTTCTGGCTGCCTCTGTCTCTAAATGTCAAGCCTAGTGATCTACTCTCCTATTCTTTGCTGTCACTCGTAAGGACCCCTTCTGCTGTTCTGCTACCTCCACATTACCTGCTATTCTCCATCGGAGTCAGGCCTTTCCCCACATATGTTAACGGTGATTTCCTAACTGACCATCTTCCTCCATGTCTCACCAGCATTTTCTAACACAATCTTGGTCTTTTTTGGCCACATCACCATTATAGCACAGTAACCTAGTCCTGACAGGTTGAATACTTGAAGGAGACCAACAAAGGAGAAACTCAGCATTCCAGCAACTTTAATTATGATGAGTAATAGAAATGTATAACATGGGGCAATTCTGCCATTCAGTTTCACCAGGCCATGTTTGCAGCAGTCTGTGAAACATGTTTCATATTTATAACCTATATGTGCAGTTGTGCAGGGTGGGCGGCTGCTTTCCCACAATACATCACACTGCAAGTTGCTGACATGCCCTTCCTGCTGGCTTCTCTGGACTGGGAGGAACTGATTTATTATTACTATTATTGATGTTGTTTCTCTCTGCCTTTGCTTTCAACTGTTCTGTTGGCATTAGTTAAAGGGTCCTTGGGCTTGCAAAGCAGGCAGACATCCCAGTCACAAAGGGGGCTTCTTGCAGGCCCCAGCCTCTCCTACAGCACAAGGCAGGGGTTCAAAGCAAGAAACATCAAACATCGTCATTTCAATTAATAAGGAGATGCTTTGTGATTGGACCCTTTCAGCTGACAGGCAGGAAGGTCTCTTAAAGATCCACCAGGGCTGGTAGCACAATGAGGTTCTCAAATCAGGATGCTTCCTCTGCCATAGTCATGGCGGCTTGCAATAGAAGTGGTGGGCAGAATAAGGGCTATTGGCTCAGAGAAGTGTAGGCCAGGATGAGAAGAGGTCCTGTGATTCAGAGAAATGCAGGAATGAGGAGAAGGTTCTTAATGAGAAGAGAGACAGGATGTCTTAAAGCAGTGATTCTCAAACTTTTTAATGTCGTGACCCTTTAATACAGTTCCTTATGTTGTGGTGACCCCCAACGATAAAATTATTTTCGTTGCTACATTGTAACTGTAATTTTGCTACTGTTTTGAATCATAATGTAAATATCTGTGTTTTCCGATGGTCTTAGCCTCTACAGCAGTGGTTCTGAACCTGTTGGTCATGACCCACAGGTTGAAAACCACTAGCAGGGTCGCCTTAGACCATCAGAAAACATAGATATTTGCATTATGATTCATAACAGTAGCAAAATTACAGTTATGACGTAGCAACTAAAGTAATTTTATGGTTGGGGAACTGTATTAAAGGGTCATGGCATTAAAAATATTGAGAACAACTGTCTTAAAGGATCCACAGTGAGGAGGAAATGAGACTAAGCTCCCATAAAATGGGCCATAATGTGCAGTCAGTATTGTCCTGCACAGGAGACACCTGAGAGCCTTGGAGTAGTAGCAAGAGCATTTTTCTGGGATTTAGTTTGTCGGGGTGCTAATCCACATTTTGTGTGCACCTCATTATGTGTCTTGGAGTAATTACTTCTTCCCTCTTCTGAGGGCAGTTTCTTCATCTAAACATTAAGTTGTACCACGTGGTTTTTCAGCTCACCCTCCTGCTCACCTACTGCCAATTTAATGTATGTATTGACTCTCAAAACAGTCTGGAACCTCTCTCTTTCCAGTGCCTTCAGAGCTGATTTGCTTGTGTGGCTGTATGCAGACACACACACACACACACACACACACACACACACACACACACCACAGGTGAGATAACTGTTTAACTGTTTCAGGGATACACCTTGTTCAATTGTAACCCAAATGGTATTTCTAAGTTGAACTATTTACCTTATGTCTATCTTGGCTTCAAATGGCTTTTAATTTTCTTAAAATATTAAATCATATATGGAATTAAATAGCTTTTCTTGAAATACTATATGACAAAATTCTGCCAGAAAGCTTCACTCACATCCTCTTTGAGCATTCCTATATTTTCAGAGACATGAAAGCAATCATATTATCTCCATTTAATAGAGGAAGAAAGCAATGTTTAGTAATTTGCCAAAATTATACACCTTCAAGGGGTAAATATATCTTAAATAATATTTTCTAACTGTAAATTAAAGGATAAAAACTTAATTCCTGATATTTATCAAAATGTTAGAAATATTGTAATCCCCATCTGAAATTGTAATCCATCTCCATTATGACACTCTCCCTGTATGCTCAGCCTTCCCTTCTCACGATTGATTATTCCACTCACTCAGAAGTTTACATAGAATTTTCTGCTCTCTCATCATGAGGGGCATAATTCTTCTTTGAATGTGAGCTCCTCAGTGGAAGAAACCACATCTTAAACTTATCCTGGAGCTGCTAGCACAAATCATAAGACCAAGAAAATCGAAGTTACCCAATAAAAGAAGAAATAAATAACCATAATTATTTGAGTGGCTTAGTTGAATTCACAGGTGTATAAACTAAAATCCCATTCTATCCTTTGTACTTTGCATCTTTCTATGAAAGATGTAACAGAAAATAGAAGTGCCAACATAGTCACTACAAAAACTCAAGGGAAGGTAGGAAAGGCAGGGATGCTGATCGCCTCTTTCTCTCCGTTAATGGGGTGGTGAAGGACAGAGCACAACATACTGTACTTAATGCAGATTCTGCTCAGTGAAACAATGATTACAATCAATTTGACTACTAATGTGACTTATCTTGTAAATTGCTGGGTCATTAACTTCAACAACATCAATGTGCTGTCACTATCCAATTCCACCAAATTAGTGTCCGAGGTAATAGGAGAACGAATGTATTAGTGCATTATTGGTGGCTAATAGAGACAGCTAGTCTTTAATGTGCTGCAGAGAGTAGCTGAGGCACCAGATACTGAGAGAAGACCAAGGAATCAGAGGCAAATCGGGATCCAATACACGATGGCACATTAGGACAGTGGCAGGCACTTATGACCCCTTTGCCTTGGTGCCTTAGATGCCAAAAGAGCTGGGTGCCAGGGTGATCTTAACCTATGGCAGGAAAAACACACATTCATTGTCCATTTGGGACAAAAGTAGCAACAGTGTTGCATTTAATCATACAAGAACATGTTTGATCATTCAAGGTCACCTTCTTGCAGGAGGGCCTTTTCTTGCCAGCCTTGAATTCATAAAATGTAGGAGAGAACTTACTCGGCACACACATAGGATGGTCCTCATAACCTGAATCTAAAGTGGATCAATCTCAAGACCTATCCTAACCAGAACAGACCCAGAGATAAGAAGCCATGGGTCAGACTGTTGAACCTCAAAGGGAGGATGGGGATAAAAGGGAGAGATCAACCAAAGGACTTATGTGCACACATATGAGCCTAACCAGTGGTTGAGAACAATAGGGGGGTGGGGACATGAGTGGGGGGGATGGAAGATTGGAATGGGGGGTTGAGGACAAATATGTGATTCCTTAATCAATAAAGAAATTTAAAAAAAGACATATCCTGAAATTTACTTAGAAAACTGCATTCATATTCAATTTGAAAATTCCTCCAATACTGATAATTATTTCTGGAAAATATCTGAAATATTTATGTCCATGGTCTACTCTAGAGACATCCATTATACCCTTCTGGCCCATTTTTTTTTCTTGTTGAGAAGGTGTTATACCCACAGTCCAACAGGGGCAGCACTCACACTGCATAAGCTCATTTCTTGTCACAGTTCATCGAACCAGAGATGAATACCTGACTGAGGTGGGTCAGGCATGTTCAGTCTCTCAGGAGAATGGAATTAAAATATAGAGATTGAGCCAGTCAAAGAATGTTAGACATTAAATGTAACTCTTGCAAGTTGGAGTTGGTGCCAGGGCACCAAAGCCACATTCAAGGCAATATTATGGCGAATGGACTCTAAGCACCTTGCAGATGTTCTAATGTAGAAAGGAGAATGAAAAACCTAAGTGAAAATGCAGAGAGAAAGTGTGTTAGATGGAAAAAGAATGGCTGCTTGAAAACTTTCTAGGACATGGGCACAGAACCCAAGGTGTATCTCACAATCAGGTTGCATGCATGTCTGTATCCTTCTGCTAAACTGGCTTTAGTAAGTTTTTGTTTCATGCACTCAAACAACCCCTATGATAATCCACTTTCTTCCTGATTGTCAGCAAACATTTATTTATTGATCTCTTGCTGTGGGTAGTACACTAAACCCTGCCAGAGACACTTGAAACCAAAAGAAGCAGTTATTGCTTTTCAGGGAATTATAACTGAGTTGGAAAGATTTTTCTAAGTGTTGGAAATTGCATCTTTCTTTGTTGAAAGTGAGACTTGCAGGAGCACAGGATCTGTAATCTATCTAGTCCTTCCTATGGCTGAGAGCCAAGGTGTAAAATGTGAAGAGTATATGAAAGACATCTGGGGTGGAGTTGGGATTCAACAGTCCAACTACTCACCACCACTGACTACCATTGACTATGAGTCCCCTCTGACTTGGCTCTGGGCTTCTGTACTTTCCATCTCTTCATGGTTACTCTGGGAGGTGGTTAGTAGGAATATACCTATAATTACCAAAGTGCCTTATGACAGTAACCTAATTCTTAAGAGAAATTTTGATTATCATTTACCCTCCTCCCCCTCTAAGAGAACTGGCAGTATGTTTGGTTTCTGCATCTGAAAGGAAATGCATGGTCTATTGGATATGCAAGTCTAGGCATCAAAAAGGAGGGGGCTGTAAGTAAAAGATAGCCTCTTCCTGACAATCCTGAAAACTCACTCTGTAGGTCTGCAAATGCAGTTAGCATGTAGAATGAAAATCTTTAGGAATGACTTTACATTATTCTTGATTTGATATATATTCATATGAAGTGATTTTCTTGCTTTCATTGTGATATTGATCAAAGAAACATCTTCATTGATATCATTTAAGTTTCAGTTAGTTTCTACTGGAATGTGCTATGTCATATTCCCTTCCTTAAAAAAAAAAAAGGCATTAGTAGGTTGAGGTTGAATGTATGGCAGATATCACTCAATTTAATCAATTTGTATTTCCCATGAACAAGTATCTCTTGCCAAGATCTATTCTACATAAGGTGTGTAAGGTGTTGGGAAGTTGGGAAGCCAGCCATCAGAAAGCCTATTACTTAGTCAAGATAGCAGATACACCTATCACATGATTTGTGGCTCTGGGCTTAAGCTTGATCCTTAATAGATTTTCCACATCCTAGCAAAGAATTACCAATACAGAGGTTGCTACCAGGTGACAGACAGGGCTGAGGACTGATATTTGGCACAATAGATTGGATATGTCAAAATTGTAACACTTATAATTACAAATACACAAACTTGAAATAAATTTACAGGAAACTGCGAGATGTATAAAGAAGTCAAATGCACCATTCTCCCATCCTCCATCCTCCCCCAATGTTAACATCTTACACAATTCTAGTATATTATTAAAACCAGAATTTTGGCATTTCCATAATCCATAGAGTTTATTAAAATTTCACCAGTTAGAAATGCATGCATTTGTATTAAAATTTAACTGATTATATACGTATGTATTCATATATGTGAGTGTGTGGGTATAGTCCTATAAAATATTATTACATACATAGCCTTGTATAACCGTCACCACAACCACGATATTCAACTCTACCATCACCACAAAGATTTCTCTTGTCATTCCTTTATAGCTTCATTCAGTCTTTCCATGCTCTAAATACCCGTAAACCCTAGAAACTGCCAATCTGTTCTTCATATCTACAGTTGTTATCACACAAATGTTATATAAATGGAATCACACATTATATATATTCTTCAGTGAAATGTCTTTGCATATTTTTGCCCATTTTTGTTGGATTTTTTTCTTTTCTTTTTTTAAAATACATTTTTATTGATTTCAGTGAGAGGAAGAGAGAGGGAGACAGAAATGGAAACATCAATGATGAAAGAGAATCATTGATTGGCTGTGTCCTGCACACCACCTACTAGGGATCAAGCCTGCAACCCAGACATATGCCTTTGATCAGAATAGAACCCAGACCCTTCAGTCCTTAGGCTGACGCTCTATTCATTGAACTAAACTGGCTAGGGTTGGGTTGTTTTCTTTTTTGTTGTTTTGAGACACACTAGACTTTTTCACATAAGCATTGACTTCAAACTTTTATATTTTAAATTCTAGATAAGATTTAATCTTGCCCTGGTTATTCTGACAAAAATTATGCACAAAGGTAGTCATTCAGCTGTTTTTTTCCTTGTATCTATTTATTAAATACCTAATGAGTATTCTGCCTACTTTTATAAATTAATAAGTAATGTGCTCTATTTTTACATTTCTAGTTAATTGGAATGTCTCTCTACAATCTACCTCATTCTACTTTTCAGCATCCTTCTCTATTCTGCTCATGGAATCCCCCTCAAATACTCCATATCCTTCTTGTCTGTGCCTTTGTAAAGCTGTTTTCTCAAGCTGGAATATTTTTCACTCCTTTCTTCATGTAGCAAACTTCTACTCAACCTTCAAGATCCAGTTCAAATACCATCACCTCTATGAAACTTACTCTAACTTCTCCAGCCTGTTAAACACTTCTTTCTCTGTGCTCATGCTCCATTTTGTTCAATTCTTAACTGCCAGACCTACTACTTTTTCACATAATTCTTCACATTAGCTTAGGTTTTCTTTTTCTATAAAGCAGCTGACAAGGGCACCCTGAGGCTGGTACTATGCTATCTAGAACACATATATTTTGTTCTCACCAGCATTTGAATACCACACTTCCCAAGAATCAATCATGTTTGCTCCCAAATTTGTTTGTGATGATTGAACTTTTTATTGTAATTGTGTAATTAAATAATATATTATTTAAACTGATGAAATATGAATGTGAAAGAAAAAGGGTTGCTGTTTCTGTGAAAATTGAGTAAATTTGTTTGGAAAGGCTTGGTACAAGCAAATCAAATTAGGTATGGGTGAAAAAATTGGGAAAATAGGAGAAAAACAAATAAAATTCCAGAGATGTTCAGACTCAAGATTATTATGAGCCAAGTATTTTTAACTTTTCACTCTCTTTTAAAACAAAAATAAAATTGGAAATTATATATAATGTATTATGGGTGTGCTTTATGAAAAAATGAACAAGGGAAACTTCAATCATTGAACTCATACACAAAAATCCTTGACCTTACATTAAAATTAGTTAATTATCATTTTAAGCTAAATATATAGCATCAATAGTTTTTATAGTTCTTCCTTTTAACTCTTTTCGTGAAACAAAATAATGGTTAAATTACATCAGGGAAGGAGGTATCTATTATATTTTCTATTGAAATTTATCCAAAGAAACCTTTGTGTTTAAATGCTTTTCACAGATTGAGAGCTTCTTAATGTCAGGAACCTGGCATTTTGCCTGACACATCATGACTATTCAATAAATTATTGTTGAACAAATGAAAAGATATTTGAAAAGCAAATTTATAAAAATCTAAAGAAAATTGTATCTTATGATCTTCATCCAATTATTTAATCTAACTCATTCAAAGAAGTTATCAGCCTCAAATATCAATAGTCAGTTCAAAGAAGTTAATTCTCTCTCCCTACACAAGGATACTTGCTCAACAGAATTTGGACCTCTTTAATGGTGTTAGCTACTGTTGTATATATATTATATATCTGTATATATGTGTGTGTATGTACATATGTATATAAAACATGGTCCTGCACATTTAATTAGATATCACTGTGTCAAAAGTCAGCCTTTCAGTATGGAGATACTCTGTTTCTTAATTATTATTATTTTTTTACATGCTTTTTGTAATATGGTCATGATGTAACCTAACAGAACCTAGATACCTAAAATGGAATACTTAAAATATGGATTTAACCCTATGAATTTTATGCAGAGTACAGCATGGTACCTGGAAACCAGTTTTCAACTCTAGATATTTTCTCTGGACGGCATGAACGTGAAATCCAACTTGCTAGATGAGGTGCTTTTCAAGCTCTAAGAGGTCCTTGTTGAACCTCTTGGTCAAAATTCTCTCTGAATAGAACTTTGAGAGTTCTCTTCATTGCTCTACCTTTGTAACTAAATTATTTGACTGGTTGGTTATTTTTAGGGCCTGATACAGCAATTAGGAAAACAAAAGGAAAAAAAATCAATTCCTATATTGTTGACATTGGCTGTCCTACTTTTTCACTTTGGAGAATAAGGTGACAATCCATCTTGGTGCAAATGTCAACTAACTTGTCTTTCAACTAGAAAGCTGGAACTGCAACTTGGTATATTAAGGGGTCCGGGCCTGAATAAATTGATGTCAAGTTTTATTAGACCAAGTTAGCAGGCACAAGGCAACCACTCAACAACTATGCATTGAACAAACAAATGGTATACAGCAGTATTGCCACTTCTTGAGATAAAGACTGAGGCAGGCAAGGTCTGTGTGTTCTAGAATCCTAAAATCTACCAAAGAAGACGTACAACACACACAACAAGATATATGGTCAGTTTTTTTTTTTTTTAGTTTCAAAAGCAACCACTCTTTTGTCCTCTTGGGCTGGAGCTTAGACAAGTTTTCCCTAACCAATGCCTTCCTGGAAGCACCATGACTTCTTGAAGATTTAAAGAAATAGAGAACTAGACTAGAGTAAGCAGTTCACAAAAGTGGCACTTAGCTTAAAAGAGAGATAAATACCACCAGCATTTTTCAAGCACTTACGTAACTCTGTGCTAGATCCTACAACAGTATTTTTCAAACTAAAAGTTGCAACCTAACAGAGAATTGCAAGATTGCCATTTTAATAAAATAAAATGTGCTAGAAAATATCTGGATAATACATCAAATATAGTAAAGGTACATATATATTTGTTTTAGTTATGCGTGTGTGGGGTATAGAGGAGTCACAGAGTAAAAAAGTATTCGTTACTGGGCATTGGAACAAACGAAATTTAAAATGTAGCTCTAGAAAGTTCTTTCCAAATTTGGCTAACAATCCAAATCATCTAGGAATTAAACAATGTATACAAATTTGCAAGTACCATACTAAGAAGAGGGGTTCAAGAATTTGTAGAAGCTGCCTCAGAAAAAGCTATGGTCTATGAATCATTAGCTCCCATTAGAATGATCAGATGACACACAATGAGAAAATGAACAACCATGAGCGAGTGTTTTCCAACCTAAGCATCAGGACCCACAAGCAGAGTTAAAGAGTGATAAGTGTGTGGAGAAGTTAATCACTGTTAGACAAGGCTCACCAGGCATCACTATGAGCAGGGTAGAAGAGTACCCAAGGCACTGTTTTGAAGGGGAAGAGATAAGACACTTACATACTAAAAAGAAAAAAAAAATAGTTTGATGCCTCAAGGCACTGTTCATGTCATAGATGCAAATTAGTGAGGAAAAATGAATCCTCATATGGATTCCGCCAGGAGAAGGCTGGCAATAGAAGTAAGACTTGCCTTGGCCCAGCCCTAGAGAATGGTTCAGCCAAAGGCTTCTGGAGGAAAGAGGGGCACCAATCGCTAAGTGCTGAACGAGTTGTGAGAGTTGAGTGGAGGGAAAATTAGAAGATGAGCCAGCAAGAGAGGTTTGGATGGTAAGTTCACATGTAAGATCAGCCCTTGCCCCTAACATCTGACAGGTGTAAGACAAGTGGAATCAAGATAGGGGGGAGGGAACCTGACAAGACCATCAAGTTGTTTTTTTTTCCCATTCCTTTTCTTGACTTCTGCAGCAAACTTAGACAGAAATGTAAAAGAAAGCATCCAAAGATACCCTCTAAAATACTTAATGAGGGTCTTCTGGCTATAAGAGGCAAGATGCTTAGATTCAATAGACTTGGAAGAGAAAATTTTGTTTTAAGGTCACCAGGAAAGGTGCACATGGCACTCATTTTAACTTCATTGCAGCTCTGGTTCTCAACAGGTTGCTGCACATTAGAATAATCTGGGAGTTTTTAAAAATTCCCACTGCTTGGACTCCACACTAAGGAAACTAAGTCAGAGTTTCCAGGGGTGAATTCCGAGCATCCGTGCCTTTGAGAAGCTCCCAGGTTCACATACTCACGTGCAGCCAGGCTTAAGAAGCACTGAGCTATAAATCCTAAAATTTGCACTGCTAAAGCAGAGCACAGTTCATGTTCTCTTTTTTGTTTCTCAACAGAAGAAATCAGTCTGACATTTATTTTTTTCCCCAGCCTTGCCCTGGGCTGTAGATGCAATAGAACCATGGACAGCAATGATTCTTTTTCTTAACACTGTAGGCAAAACCAAGGATCAGCTTTTAAACTAAAGCTCCTGACAGCTGCTTCAGCTCAATGCCAATTACACTAACCCAGACATCTTCCCCTCCCAGGCACACCTCGCTGGTGGCAAGCATTGTCAGACTTTTATATTCAAACATCTTCAGTGGCCCTCAATTCTTCAATAGCAAAGCCCAAACTCTTCATCCAGGCATTTCCGGACCTTCCCGATCTGGTTCCAGTCAATTACTCTAGCTGTGGTCCCAGGATTCTGCCTTTCTCTTGCTCTTACCCACATCAACAGTGACAACAGTTCTATTTTCACCTCACTTTATCCACGTGTCCTACTCAATGTCAAAGTCCAGCTGGAGTCCCTACTTGACTATCAATAGCCTAACACTCTACAATGTCTATGAATCTTCTACCCACTACTCCCAGTACTGAGAAAGATGTTACTTTTAATGGCAAAAACAGAACTTCAGTTGTTTAGTGAAAAAAAGATTCCTAGTATTTAGATCATTGCACAACATAATAAATTTGTGGTCCAGCTGCCTTAGTCATAACACTTCTTTAATAAATTTATCATTTGACCTTTCTAAGTCATGGTTTTTTCACATAGAAAATGGAGGAAATAGTTTCACCTTCAGATAATGCAGGAAAATTCTCTAGCACAGTGTTCAGCCCCTAATGAATATTCAATAAGTTCTAGCTATTTTTTGTATGCCTGTCTGTTCCAATATTCTGATGAATATATGTTCTCTCTTTGACCAAATTGTAAGATTAAGGAATGGTTTTATTTAGTAAACTTTACTACTTGGATTACAATACTCTTCTAAAAACAACATGGAGTTTGAAATCAGAGCATTTTAAGTTTTAGCTCATCCATTTGCTTCCTTTAGGATTTTGGCATGTTATTTATCTGTTTGAAACTCAGTGTCTAAAATGAGAATTATAACAATAATGGTATTCCCCACATTCTGGAGAATAAAAAAACACCAGAAAGTTCTTTGTTACCTCTCAAGAAAAGTGTAATTGTCCTTATGGTAGAGAGTCTAGACATGTTTATTGAATTATTTAAAGACATCTAAATTTGAGATTATACATCAGTAAATAATTTAGCTATGGAAAATATAGGCTGTCTTTTTGTTAATTTAAAAATAAAAAAGTGGGTGCTAGATCCATGTCTAAATTTCTTTATCTGTAATGTAAAAAAATTAAACCAGAAGAAGGCCACTAAGGTCTTCTCTGACTCTAAGTTCTAGATTTTGGGGGAGTGTTTATGCTTTTACAGGAATTGATAGAAGAAGATATGCAGGGAGTTATATGTATATATCTCTGTAAACATTTTCTATATGTATATAATATATAGAAAAATAAATATAAAATTTGTACCATATGTTATCTTTAAATGGTAGCATTATGAGTGAATTAAACATTTCTACTTTAAGTTTTGTGTTATTTCAAAATTTCTACAAAGAAAATGCAATAAGTTTATATATTTTTAAAAATTATCTAAAAATATATTATTTCTAAAATAGTCCATAAAACATAAAGGTCTTCCAAAGATGCAAGTGTGTGTGTGTGTGTGTGTGTGTGTGTGTGTGTGTTTCATTCACATGCTGGATATAAACTGAAAGTAACAAATGAACAAACATGGAAAATTCATAGACACAGACAACAGTATTGTGGTTACCAGAGGGAAGGGGATGAGGGTAGTAAAAGGTTAAGGGGGTCAAATATATAGTGATGCAAAAACATTTGAGTGGTAGGCATACAATGCAATATATACATGATGTGCTGTATAATTGTTCACCTGAAACCTAAATAATCTTATTAACCAATGTCACCCCAATAAAGCCAATTTTTTTTTAAAAAGGAAATATTTTCCCAGAGAGGCCTAGCGTGTTACAGCAGCACCTACTGGCACAATATGGTACAATAACCAAGCTCCCTGAGGCATTATAACAGGTTAGGTGACTATACTAGTAAATGTGTCAAGGAGGCCAAAAGGAATTCAGAGAAAGAGAGCTTAGGGGGGTTTTTTTGAAAATGCTAAAAATGATGGATCTATTTTCAAAGTAATTACTATGTTCTTATAAATATAAAAATATTTAACTACATGTTTCCCTAAATGGGAATACAACTCCCACTTTAAAATGCAAGCTATAGAGCCCTGGCCAGTGTGTTCAATGGTTAGAGCATTGGTCCATGTACCAAAAGGTTTAGGTTTCTACTCCATCCAGGTCAAGATACCTGGGTTGCAGGTTCCCTTCCCACCCCCAGTGAGGTGTGTGTGTGTGAGGCAACCAGTCAATAAATCTCTCTCACATCAATATTTCTCTCTTTCTCTCTTCCTCTCTCTTTCCCCCTTCCTCACCCTTCCCCCCTTCCACTCTCTCTGAAAAACAATGGAAAAAAATATCATTAGAAAATTAACCAAAACTTCATGCTATAGAAAATTGGATTTTCTCCAGAGATATGAACTTTATAGACATTTTAGTTGAAAGCATAGATCAGCTATAAAAAAATAACATTTATATATTGTTGTTCTTCTCATGTAATTTAGAGACCCTGGAAGATCATTTTAACCCTTTTATTTCCTGAAGGAGCAATGCACTCAGATGAACATGAGACAGTGTGGGTCAGAAATTCTTAGTGACTTCAGATGGGAGGTAAGAGGTGAGTATATCCTGTAACTTAAGGTAAAATACTTCTGGAGAAAGAAACTATAGTGTCTATTCTTTTCCAAGGAATCTACAACCCAAAAAGGGTATCAAAGACAGTATTGGCTTGTGCCCATTTATCTGGTATAATTTTTTTTTTTTTTTTTTTTTTTTTTTTTTTTTTTTTTTTTAGTATTCTCAGTATTTTATTGACATAAAACCATGTAACGGCCATGACAATGATCTGAAATATAATCATCACCCCGAAAGGATGTGACAGCATCACAGTGTTTATGGAAGAGAATGCAGAAGATGCACATTTGAAAGCGAATGTAACATTGTAAAATCAACCCACATCTAGAACCATAAAAGTAAGGAAAGACAAATAATGCAGGCTTATTTACATGACGGAAGAGGAAAGGGGAATGTCGCAGAGTTTCTGTCACACTTTCATAGAATGTATGCATTTTTACCTGCTACGTTTAGTTTGTATAAAATGATTGTGCCCTAATCCCACTCTGGATCATTAGGTCAAGACCCTAAAACTTAAGAATGATTCCTTCCTCATTTTACAGTTTTATTCTTGATATTCCTCTAAATAAAGACCAAGCCCTGGCAGGTGTTGCTCAGTGGTTAGAGCACTGGCCTGCACACACAGGGTCGCTGGTTTGATTCCCAGTCAAGGGCACACACCTGGGTTGGAATTCCCACCCTGCCCCCCAGTTGGGGGGAGTGCAGGAGGCAACCAATCACCTCTCTCCCCCTCCCCCTTCCCTACTACTCTCTAAAATAAGTGGGAAAAATATCCTTACTCCTCAGGTGAAGATTAAAAATTAAAAAAAATAAAAATAAAAAGAGACCCAAACTATTATGGAGCTGAATCATACCTAAAGAGTAATTAGAAAGTAACACAGTCACATAACAAGAGCCAAAAGAGAAATACAACTGCAATTGCTTTACCTTCCAACTTGTGAAGTTATTGTACAATTCATCACAACTAAGTACAGTTGTGCGTTCACTAGTTGATTTTTACCAGTCTCTCAAAATTTTAGGAATGAGCACATCCTAGTACCTGGAAACTTCCTACGTTACAAAGTAAAAGCAAGCATTTTCTGTTTTAAAATTCCTTGTTTTATTTCTGAGTAAAACAAAGAACTCCTGGAGGTCAAACAAGGAAAAGATATACCATGTTCATGAAACGAAGAGTCTGAGGTAGAAGTCGAGCAATATAACCCACAACTTTTTTAGGGAAGGTGTTTATTCCCAGCAACCCATCCCACCACTCCAGAAAGATCTCATTTTTTTTAAAAATGTCTCAAGTTAAAAAAAAAATCATTTTCCAAAGTCAGATGCAAAAGGACGACCAACAGAAAACACACACACACACACACGTTTGTCTCGCTAACAAAGTAAACGGTTTCAGGAAAAGCTGCTGACGTTTCTCTCAGTAGTAACCGTAGGGAGGCCGCTGGTTGTAGCCGTAATTGCCGTACTGGTGAGGGTGGTACGGCTCTTGTCGGTGCTGCTGGTAGTTGTTACCCCAGGGGCGTCCCCCGTGCCATTGGTTGGATCGGTTGTCACTGGGCCAGCCCCGTCTGCCGTCCCTACCTCTAAACTGTCTGTTGTCTTGCAACCAATTGCCTCTATTCCTCTGGCCCCCACCAGCTCTGCTATTCCAATCCTCCACAATCGGAGGGGTGGCTGGAGGGCGTTTCAGATATTCCTGGTATTCTTTGTCGTCTTCTGTGAATCGGCTGGCAAACATCTCTTCGAAATTCGGAGCAGCTTCAGAAGTATCAGTCATCCTGAAATTCTCACCTCCCCTCTCCCAGGTAACGGAGCCTCTCTATCTGGTATAATTTTTATTAGTGCCCTTTTCATTCTTTAAATTGCCCTGGCCTAGAAGATAAATTATTTGGTCGCTATAGTTAATGCCCACAGGTCAAGGCAGCATTTTTCTGTTTCTGTGAAAGGAAGTCATGATTTAGTTGACAGCAGAGAGGGCAACTTTGAGAGAAGTTGCATGAAATCTTTGAATTCAAATAATACACAGACCAACTCCTGATATAAATTCCCTTGTTTTATATTTTGTTTTAATTTAGAAAGAACAGCAGCAAATGTTCATACACTACCCCAAAAATTTTCTGTTCATCATTTTTCTTGATTGAATTACATTTGGGTAAACACTGGCATGGCAGGTGAATATAGTAGCATTATCAAGTATCCATTTAACAATAGTTCTGTGATAGTGGACGTGGGATAACAGTAGAATAAGGTCTCATTTGCTCCATATCTTATATTCTGTTTGAGGAGATAAGACCCTTATTAAAAGACAATATAATTAAAACAACAATGAGATAGCACTGTACACCTATTAGAATGGTAAAACTCTAGGACACTGACAACACCAAATGCTAGTGAGATGTATATATAATCTCCTGTTTGCCCCTTTTCAATTCATAAAAACTTAGGTACTTTACAAAATATAGAACTTAAGAGTCAGGAAGACCTTAATGATCTCCTTCTAGTTTAATTCTGCTAATATATAAATGATTACCCAGGCTTTGTCTGTTTTTCTTTTGTTGTTGTTGTTTTCAAAAAAGAGTGTAGGGATTAGCATGCCTCCTATGACCTCTTGGGAATTACCAATGTTATCTATGATCTTTTCCACTGGGAACCATTAAATGATAGAATATAAAGTGTCATTAGAGACCATCTAGTCCAAATGAGCATTTCAGAAGAGAGAAAACGGAGACTCGGGCTCAGGAAATAATTTGCTCATGGTTGCGGAGCTAGTTAAAAGCAGAGCTAGAATTAGATTTTATGGCTTACTGTTTTTCTGTCCCCACAATAGGAATCTCTCTCTCTCTCTCTCTCTCTCTCTCTCTCTCTCTCTCTCTCTCTCTCTCTCTCTCTCTCTCTCCCTCTCTCTCTCATTTTCCCTCCCTCCCTCCCCCCCTCCTTGCTACCATTGCTGCTTATCAAAATTTAATAGTGATAGTCTTTAAAGACAGAGTCAGATTTACAAGTGCATTTGAAGCTCAACAATGACTTTCTCCAGGTGCAAGAGACCATCAGTGAAGTCCCTTCACTTTCACAGAACAGAAGAGGCAGAAATTCATCTGTGGGCATTGGCAGGACTGATGCTTACTGACAGGCCCAGAATGAAAATATCCTGCTTGTCCTTTTAATAGGATTGCAGCCAGAGATTTGAGGGAAAAGTACTGCAGTCTAATGGGCTGTGAATATGAGTGGAAATGTCAGAGCTATGAATCAGTTAACACATTTTTATTTAGCATCTTCCTGTGAAAGAGGAAGAGAAGACAGGGCACTCGAATTTCCTAGCTTTTCTGAGTGAAGTTAAGAACAGAATAAGGCCCTGCTAGATCTCAGAGGTCCTAGCACCTCAGATTTGGAAAGCACAGTCTGAGTGAAGAGAAACTGGGTGGCTTTCATGGAGGACAAAATGCTTAATTTTGTCATAAGGGACCCTGGGACTAAGTCAGTGAAGAGGGGTTATAGTACAATGATTTCTTCAGTTCTCTGTAGGTTGAAGAAGTACTTTCACATCTTCAAGCTCATGGAACCCTCAAACACTCCCTGGAAGGTAGGGGAAGCAGAAAAAAACATTTCCCTTTTCATGTAGAGATTTAAGTCTCCAGCTGGTGAAGAAGCCAAAGTTTTCAAATCAGGTTAGAGCCAAAGTCCTCAGGATTTCCTCCCAGGACACTTTCTAACAGAATGGTCTGCTGGAAGGTTGCTCTTCTGTATGATTTCTTACATTATAAAGATGCAGATACTAACTCATCTTAGAAACTCTCAAGGAGATCCAACTTGGCTCCTGTCCTAAGTTCTATGACATCATTTTTTTTTAAAGTTCAAGGCATCCCAAGGTGTCAGTTTCCTCTTTGCTGTTCATTACCCAAATATTGTAATAGCCCAGAGCTGCTCTCCACCTATGGGGCCGTGACTCTTTGAGGCCTATCTGCGGAGGGTACACAGTTGACCTGGCCCTGCTGATGGGAAAAGCACAGATGTCTACCATCTGGTCAGGGGGCCCAGTATGTGTGCCAATTTCCTGTCACTGGCAGCCAGCACTTGATTGATAGAATTTGGTGCTCCACCTTTTTTTTTTATTATTATTCTTAGTGCAATATAACCTCATGAATTCAGATGGCACTTAGCCAAAATGAGAGAATTTGAACTTGGGCAGGGGTAAAGTTTACCATCAGTGAAATGAGGGTCTGTTAAATAAATTACCAATGTAAACAGGACTGTAAAAAGGACAATTTAATCTACTTACAAGAATAAATTGTTTTCACGCACTTAAGTTGCATAAATTTACATAGAGTGTGCTAATTACAAGTGATTGATAGCCAGTCATTCAAACACATCTGGTAGGAACCCTGTTCTCTAATACTTTGCTAAACAGTAAAATGCATTCCTTAAAGTACTTGAAAATAGTACAAATATATACTTTATGTACATATATGTGTATTCAAACACACTCATACAAAACAGTTCCTGTTTTTCATCAAGCCATGATCCTGGAAGCCATACCAGAAAGAGAATTATCAAACACAGATCACTGAGAGTCACATTATATTTTCACATAGGAACAACATTATAATTGGAACTGGTATGCCAGACACAAGGATCACACCAAGCAAATCATGGATTCCATCAGCATTTTGTCATAACAACCTAAGCTAAAACAACCATAAGTAGAGAAGGCAACCAATATTTATTAAGAAGTCGCTATATCCAATTGCTTTATGTACTATGTATGTTATCTCAGTCCATACAGGATCATCAGGGAACTACTGCTCTATTTTCTGGGAAACAACATTGAAACTCCAAGAGATTAAATAAATTGTCCTTAATCACATAATTGTAATCAATAGAGTTAGAAATTAAACTGAGGACTGATTTCAAATGCCAATGTTCCCTTTTAAACTTTAATATCCATAATCCTCTAAAATCCGCAGTTATGTAAAAAAAAAAAAAAAATCCATATAATCTCTAAAATGGGAATAAATGTAGTTGCCATTTTTATGGCCTCAATAAAATTCTAGTCCTCTGTGAGGACTCACTGTTAAAATAAATCTGCCTCCTTTAATGCAAATATATTAGCCAAACATATGTAAAATATATTCACATGTAAGGTATTAATTTAAGTACAATTATAGTATCTTCAACGTATATTACTTTATACATTGTTTTCAATTGTTGATATACATGTCTCTTTCCCCTAATAGATAATTAGTTCATTAAGAGTAGAGACTACTCCCTAGGGGCTAGAGCATCAGCCTGGGGACTGAAAGGTCACGGATTCCATTCTGATCAAGGGCACATGCCTGGGTTGCCTCTAGATCCCCAGTAGGGGGTGTGCAGGAGGCAGCCAATCAATGATTCTCTCTCATCATTGGTGTTTCTATCTCTCTCTTTTTCTCTTTACTCTTTGAGATCTATATATATATTAAGAGTAGGACTAATATCACTAATATCTTTGAAACCAGCACCATTATTTACTACCTAGGATAAAATTTTGACCAAGTGTTTAAATGTGTTTGCTGCATGAATTAGTAAATGAATGAATATTATCTTATCATCAATTATAATACAGAATAGGGCAAAAGTAGGTTTACAATTGTTTGTTTGAAAAATAATGCAGATTAATAAGTAATAGTACAAGGATCAACTGTGTTTCACATACTGACAACAGTATGCCATAAATTTAAAATTAATGTGGCTACAATAAATATTAGAGAGTAATCTTTACATTTACATTAAACTTTAGAAAGTTATTGCTAGTGATAATGGGAAGGGGATATTAGAAAATGATTTGGCTGTGTAGGCAGTTTAAAAAGAAACTTTTCTTGAAAAAATGTCCCATAAGCTAACAAATCAGTCAAAATTAATCCCCTGGCTTGTTTTCAAATTTTCAAATTAATATTTTTATTGCAATAAGGTGTTCATAACAGAAAATTGACTATTTTAAATCATTTTAAATGTGCAATTCAGTGGCATTAAGTACACTCAAAATGTTGTGCAACCATCACCTACATCTATCTTCATCATCCCAAACAGAAATTCTGTACCCATTAAGCAATCATTCTCCATCCTCCCATACTCCGAGTCCCTATAACCTCTATTATACTTTGTTTTTCTAAGTACTTCATGCAAGTGAAATCATACAATAAGTTTTAAACTTATTTACTTCATCTAAATATTTGAAAACCTCATTATCAACTTTAAGACTGATAAATTTGAAGACAGAAATATATTGACCCTGGTCCTCTTATTTATATTTCTTTTCATGTCTCCTTGTATTAAATAGCATAAAAGGCAGGATAACTGGAGAAGATTCAGCAAAAAGAACGTGAAAGGAGTCTATTTGTACAAAAAGGGATAGTTACCTGACTGCTGGTCATTCAGAGTGATGTTTATATTCCTCAATTGATTAGATGTGCTTTAGTATAAACAAAGCACCAAGCTCTTGTTTAATATCACCTTTCTCCCTCCTCCCACCTTCTGCCCCAACTTAATGTATTTTCCTTCTCTTATTTCCTCCTATTTCATTATCATTGAGAATCAGCAAATACACAGATAAGAGTGACAAAATAGAATGCAATTATTAGGCTATGTTGTACAAAAAACAAACAAAAAAAAAAAACAAAAAAAAACAGCAAAAGTGAATGTCTACATGCCAAGGAATCATCAACATTTCTACTTATTTTGACCCTTTTTTAAAACCAGTTCACTCAAGCCAATTAAAAAGGCGCCGAATGAAGCATTAAAAGCACTCAGTGTTTCTGAACAGGTCATCAGCCACAGGCATTCAGCAACTGGCTCCCTACACAAAGCACCAAGGTCTTGTTTTGTATCCATTTGAAACGAAGCCATTGTCTCACCTGCTCACCCTCCTGAGGAAATGTCTCTGCGTTAATGTCATCCCATTACTCCTCATCACCTCTCCTTGTGCTGGGTTGAATGATTCCTTTGCTTCCTTAGAAGGGAAATACTTCAAATATTTATAGTCTGTAACTTGAAAAGTTTTGGGCTAATGAATCATATTTCTACCTGAGGGACTCCTTCATTTTCCAAAATTACTGTAGGCGCATAATCTTTAATCCTCCATTATTTCTGATTTCTCCAGGTTAAACATTTGTGGGCAGCAGCGAATTTGACACCTTCAAGCTGCCTTTTAAAGATAAAGACTTTTTTTTCTTTCTTGCCGTTAAAATTTGAGCTTTTCAAGAGAACAAATTGGCTCTGTACTTTCTGGCATAGGAAATCTGATTTGGCCAAACAAAACATTAAGATTGAAGAGTCCAAGATGCAGCTGGTTCTTGCACTGGGACACAGGTAACTTATTACAAAATTGCTAAAGCTTTATTCAGTGAATGAGCAGCTGTGAAAGGATATCTCTGAAAGGGGTTTGCAAGGCATAAAATATTATAAAATAAAAGTTATATTAGCATTGCTATGAATTGTTCCAGGTTGTTTTGGATATTTGAAGTTTTATTTTATACTAAAATGTAAAAAGGGTAATGATGTTGGATATTCATAAAATTTACTGCACAGAACGTACTCTTTTACTTATAAGGCCATCACAGTGAACATTATTGTAATAAGTGTAGCTCATGTTTATTGAAGGCTTACTCCATGTCAGTATATAGGGTTAAGTTTTCAGAAATATTTTAATATTTGTCACAAGAAAACTTAATTTCCCTAATGTATAAGTAAACAATTAGGAGGTTATTACCTGACGTCATTTACCAATATGAACTTGAACCCAGATCAATTCAATAGCAACATCTGCATTCTTATCAGTACATTCCTCTTCTGTGATATTATGGGTCAGAAGCTACATTTAAGAAATCAAACTAGAGGCTTTCTATGAGTGTCTCAGTCTAGGCATCCTATGAATCCATGAATGAAATTCTTGTAAACATACCCGAGTTAACTATTTGTTACTGATTTCATTAAATCCTCAGTTCAACACACTTTATAGGAAGCTTGCCCTAACATAGTCACTGTTCTGGCAGTCAATCATAGAGTGGTGAACAGGACAAAAATGTCCCTGTCCACAGAGAGGGTCTTCCATGGGGAAGGGAAGGCTCAGACCACAAACATGAGTAACAGATCACTGCTGAAGAAGCAGCAGCCTAGGAATGAATGCTGTGTGACAGGTCATGAAAGCCTCTCTGAGAAGATGACACTGAATGACAAGAAAGAACAAAGGCCTAAGGGAATTTAGAGATATTTTCTATGTTGGAATTAATAAACAAGGACTTGAAAAACTATGTCAAAGAAATTAGGAGAATATGTATGTAATAGATAAAAAGATAAAATATTTAAATAGAAAATTACAACTTATTTTAAAAGTAATTAAATGAACACTCTAGAAGTACAAAATACAATGTCTGAAGTTGGATGAGTTTAATATCAGACTGGACCCACAGAAAATAGGATTATTGAAACTTAAGAGATGATATTAGAAAATGCCCAAATTAAAGCATGGGAAGAAAAAACAATAAAAATAACAGAACAGAAAGAAATGTGTGAGATGAATTAAGGTGTCTAACATATATGTAATTGCAATCCTAAAAGAGTAAAATAGAACAAATAGAAAGAAACAATATTTGGGTGGGAAAAAGGCCATGATTTTTCTGATACTGATGAAAGACATCAACCCACAAGTTAGAAAGCTCTGTGAGCCATAAGTGGGAAAATACAAAGAAGAATAATATAATAAAACTTCTGGAAATAAAACTAAGGGGAAATTTTCAGTACTGAAAAATATATTTTTTTTTTGGGGGGGGGGGGGGTAGAGGGTTTAATTTTTTTAAAGTAGCCTGTATATGCTGCCTTGCTGAGAATATTTGGCAAATCCTTTGACAATCTTTAAATGTCTCTTTGGAAGTTATTCAAGAGTTTCCTCAATTTTACTTCCTCCAAAAAGGCTTATCTAACCACTCCAGCTCCCCCGAGAGTTGGAACAGAGCCAGATATCTCTTTTTCCTTGTTCTATGTTCCTATAGATCTCAATGCTCAGCTCCTTAAGGATGCATGAACATTTTACAATACATAACTCCTCAAAGACTGCTGTAATGCTAAGACAAATTATCTTCTCTATGATATGTTGTTACATTCAATTAATTAAAGGATATACTCCTCATAACAAGAGAGTGTGTAAAGTTTGTAGGTATTTTTTCACTCATATAATACATGCATTATTTCCATCACTGTTCATTGTGCTCCTTCTATGTGTAAAGCAGTTGTAGCTAAAAAAATATTGCCACTGTTCCATAAATTTTCAAAATTCATATAATATAAGCCAAATAAATAGCAAAACCAGTATCCCAATAAACATTATTATCCATTTACAGTATCTATTACCCTTTCAAAATTTCAATACCTAAGTCTTCTGTAATCAATTGCAATTGTATGACTACATAATAACTTTTTTTTATTAAGAGTTTAAATATTTGTTATAGAGCTTAATTTAAAATCTGACCCTTTTTTGGATGGAATGCCTTTATGAAATTTAATAAAACATGAAGGTCATAAGATGTATTAAACTATTGTATTTTCTGTTTTTAATTCTGAACAGGGAAGATTCTAAGAGAGCAGCTTCCTTTCTTACAGCAAGACAAGGCAATTTCTCTTCTTCAGGATCCTCACCCTCAGGAAGATTCCCTCAATTAGTATGAGAAAGGTTGGGTACAAAAAGAGAGGGGATGGGGAACATACCAGATGACCTCCCCAGGACCTTCAAAACTGAAGATTCCAGAACACATTCTCTTGTTGTGCAAATGTATCCAGAGAAATTTTAACAAATATTAAGATCACAGCTGCTTGTGGTTAAAAGACCATCAACAACCCTATGAAAGGTCTGTAAGAAATATTCCAACTAGAGCAAGATGACCTCCTTAGAGCCGGACTGACTTGTTTTTGAGACATTGAATCTTTGGTAGGGGCCTTGAGGAGCAAAAAAGTATTATTGGTTTTAGCCTTTAAACTATGTTCATTCATTCTAGTCATTTGTTAATGTCCTTTCTCGTTAATTGGTTTTGGTACAAGGGTACTTAATGGACATTTAAGTACTGATTGAAGGAACAGATATGCAGCTCTCCTCTGCCACATTTTTCTCATGAATATGATTCAAATCTGAAATGCTTCTGACAACAATTTTGGTCACTTGAAAAACTGTGGGTTGTTTTTCTTTTTCAATGTCGTATAAAGAAGTTCACTGAATAGCCTGGTTCTCAAACTTTGGTTATGACCCAAATTAAAGTTGCTGATGCTCTATGAAATGGCTTGGAAGCATCCCCAGAAAAAGAAATACTCCACCCTCCTTGTTCCCAAGCCTCCAGGCCAACTGCAAAAGGGCAAGCAACACCAAATCTTTACAAGAGAGGATCCTGTTCTAGAATGTTCTCCACTCACACCACCCAGATCATGGCGAGGGGCATAGATGGGTACAACACTTTCTCTTATTAGATTATCACCAGCTACCCACAATTGGCTGGCAATTCCATCTTCACTTTTGGCCTGAGGTCTTGGAGACAAAAGAGCAGAGAAGGAAGGAAGGGAAAATATTAATACAATTGTTCATTAATTTATGACATGACAGCTATTGTTTTGTGGAATGTGAAGATGAGTATGATACTGCTGTTGCTGACCTGAAGGAATTACTCTCTGACAGAGAATCGTTTTGGTTGCTTCTATTTGCCTCTCCTAATTCATATCTACCCTTGAAAACTGAGTCATGTGGACTATATCAACAGGTTCTCGATCCCTAGGCTTTCTGATTCGTTCAGTTCATGGCGAACTGTACAAAGAGGCAGGAGACTGAGAGTGGAGAGATGGCTGAGGATTATTTATTATTTATGTAGGCTGGCTGCATCCCTTGACTTACAACCATGGTTCCTATCAGCAGTGCTTTCAACATCTTTCTCCTTATGCTTCTTTATCCATTGCCCTCTCCTCACTCCTTTAAGATGGAGATGTGGTAGTACAACTTCTGTCACTAGATCCAAGACTTTGCACTATCCATCATAGTTTACCTAACCTCTCTGTGCCTCATCTTGTATACAAAGCATCCAACACCAGTTAGCATCCAGTTCTTTTATTCTGTCATTGGACTTATTATTCAACTGTTTGTGTTTAGGACAGAGAGAGAGAGAGAGAGAGAGAGAGAGAGAGAGAGAGAGAGAGAGAGAGAGAGAGAGAGAGATTAAATTACATAATTTGGTGATTTTGTAGCCCATTCCCCTTAAGGAATGTCTGTCTCAAGCTGGCCTCAGTTCTCATGTGATCCTTATTCTATGAGAATCTTTTCATGTTGACTGGGATTTGGCTGTTTGAAGGTTTGTATTTTGTATTCCACATGACCCCTAAACAAAAAGCCAACACTTCTCTTGTGCTCAGCCAAGGAACATCTAGCTCTCTGGTGGAAAAACTGGCTGAGTTGGACTTATTGAGAAGTTGCAAATTGGTCCTCAATGTGGTGTTTCTTCAGAGTTTTCAAGATAATTTTTATTCTGAATCATGTTTTCTGGCTTTAGAAACCACTCCTTAGATATGATGGTTCCTGTGTCAATGTTCAACCACAGGGAACTGCCACACTACCTTTGTTGTTTCCATGGTGACTGCATTACCAGACTCATGCTCCTTTTTTGTCCTCATAGATCAATCCCTAGAATAGGTCCTTGCACAAAATAGATACTCAATGCATATTTTCTGAACAAATGAGTGAAAGTATGAGAGAGTTGAGCTAGACCGTAAAATGCTTTATAAGATCATCAAATCCTCGGGAACATTTATTTTTCTTTCTTCCCTTCTTTTGTTTTTTTCTCCCCTAATGGAGAGCTGGAATGCATGGTGGGTCCAGGAAAGCCAGCAGCTCATTTGGATGCTCACTTAAAGTCAAAATATGAACATTGCTGTTTATTGGAGCCCAAGGAAGTGAGTTAGAGGTTGGGGATTCAGAGATGTGAATGAATGGCTTTTCTGTGCTGCTCTACTATAATATATTCACTAGGCAGATTTCATCAAACTAAACTAGTCAGCCTTTCCAAGTCTTTGATTTGTTGTTTTTGTGTGAAAGACATGATGCCACTATTTCTTGCTTTATTGCTCACTTCATCTAAGAAGCCAGAGGGTGGGCACTACAGTGTTGGTACAACTGAGCAATGTGAAAAGCTAGCAATGCAGCTTTGGGTCCAGACCGCATTCCCTCTGTCTCCTTGACAGTGACCTAGACTTTATTGAGGTCTTTGCAGCTCTACCTTCATCTGTAGGGCCATTTTTCATGAAATGGAGCAGTCTGAACACTGATTCTGATCCTGGAACAAAATACACAATTCCTCAATATCTCTTTTGATTTTTTCTGAACCCTCCTCTCTCAGCAACCTCCTATTGTCATCTCCTAGGGTGACACTGCAGCTTATAAACAGTGCTAATTAGAAAATTCTGATGGAAATATTTTTAATTCACTTTTTTGACTTATTTGCTTAGTCACATTCTCCTCTCTGCCCTTGTGGTTAGTTGACTGACATATTATATATTTTTCTGGGAAGAGGGGGGTGTCTGATGAACCACCAGAGCTAAGTGACCATGATTAAGGAGAATATTCTGCTCTGGAGTGGAATAATCAGATCAATCAACTTGGTCTCTCAGTGACCTCAAGGCTTTGGGACATAAGTCTCTGAGCAAGTCGATTCCTTAGTATTTATCTAATTTATGTGACCTTCATCAATCTAGAAAATCAATTCACTTTACCTAGAATATTAAATCTCACTTACTATGGAAATCACCTTAACTAGCTAAGTTTCTGGCTGTTTTGTGTCATTCATTTTATTGTGCATTCATTTATTCAATAAATAGTAATTGAAATCTGCTTTGTAGCACTGTTCTAGGTACTGGAGATATAGCCTTGCATAAAATGAACCAAAAAGCAAGCAAAAGTCCCTGCCCTCATAGAGTTTACATGCTAGGGGAACCGATGAAAATGAAGAGCACAAATAAAAAATCATGTTGTATGTTATAGATGTGAAGTGCCACGGTGAAAAGTAAAGTACGCAGGGGAAAATGTTGGCTTGGGTAGAAGTTTCCAGGTGAAAAAGGCAGTATGGGTACAGTGCCTGAGCAGGGCATGCCCAGCAACTTCACTGCCCCAGGAGGCCAGTGTGGTATAAGAGGAGTGAGAAGAAAGATCGCTGTTAAGGGTGAGGTCAGAGGGGCAATGCTATATGGTGGAGGGCCTTGTGGGTCTCTTTAAAAAAAAAACTTTTGTGTCTTAAATTTCAAGCATATGCTCTTCTTGGGAGGTAGAAGGAGTTAAATATTTTGTAACAAAAAGCAAGTATTCCTAGTTTCAGTTTCTATGCAGTAATAACCATTAGGCAGCTTTCTGACCTGTGTTGGACTGTTGCTGAGCAATAAGAATACCATACCGATGGCCAGGTGACTGCTAATTAATCCTAGGGGTGTCGAACTCAATCAGAGAAGGGGCCAAAATCTAAAATCCAGCCTAAATCGTGGGCCGAATGGTTTACTGAACAGTCATAAACTGACAATGTCATAAACTGACAGCGGAGTGCAGTGATGACAGCGCAGTGCGGGCCACATTGCAAGGCCTGGCGGGCTGGATTTGGCCCGCGGGCCTTGTGTTTGACACATGTGCTATAGGAGGTTGTAGAGACACATTTGCCATTCATCCAGCAAGTGCTGTTTAAGTCCCTGTTGTGAGCAGCTGAGTGCACTTGGGATAAAGAGCTCAGGGGTTGCTATAACACGAGCTCCGCAGAGGCCAGAGTGCCAGCAGCCCACACCCTGAACCAGTCTCCCAGGAAACATCTCTAATTGGCCAAGTGGCAACAGATGCCTGTAGCCATGGTGGTTCCTCCCACTCTGCCTTTTTGGAGGCATCAACACTGAGCTTAAAACTGAAGTTCATTCCTTGCAGTGTAGCAGGTGCACCTTCAGCAGCTAAGCGAGCATTTGTTAGGTGATTTAAGAATGCAGCAAAGAGATGGGAACATGCACTTCGGGTCATTGACTCCAAATTGTTCTCCAACTTCAACCTGTTTTCTGCGCAGCAGGCCTGGACTCTAATGACTGCTTCTCAGCAAACTCTTAGAATAGCAGTCTCAGTTTCCTATGGTCTTGCCTGGCTCTCCTTGGGGGAAAATCAGCTCCTTGTGCTCTTCTCCTTGGAATGGAGCCTCTAAGCAGGGGTCTTCAAACTACGGCCCACGGGCCACATGTGGCCCGCAGAGGAGTCTGATCCGGCCCACCAGGTTTTTTGGGCAGTGAGCGCAGCTGAGGTGTTACAGTAGGAATTAGTAGTTCATATAGTCCGGCCCTCCAGCTCTCTGAGGGACCGTGATCTGGCCCCCACTTTAAAAAGTTTGAGGACCCCTGCTCTAAGGGTTGGGATCTAATGTACCTTGGAGACATGACAAAGACAGAATGTAGCCACCTACATGGGCTATAGGCACAGAAACATCCTGTGGTGTTCAAGGTCATTTGGTTCATTTACGGAGCTCTGAGGTTTGGGATAAGATAGAGTGGGGAATCAAAATTTTTTGATCGTTCACTATGTTCCAGGTGTCAAGACAGGGCCAGCTCATTTCGTCATTCCCCACTTGGTGAGGACACTCTACTGCCTGCATTTAAGACACAAAAACTGGAGAAGTTAAGCAACTCGCCCAAGTCACAAAGCTAGAGATGGCTTTGAAGCCAGGACCTTGGACTTCACCAAGGCCCAAGCATTCTCCACTTTTCCTATCTCTCTCCTGATGCTAAAAAGAAACAGGAAAGATGCAAGTCAAACCAGCAAGTAATGAGTGAGCACGATGGAGTTTAACACAGAGGAAGGAGCGGATCATCCCAACAGAAGCATAGCGGCAAGAAGGTGGGATAGGAAGGGCCTGAATTCCTGGCCAAGTTCTGTCGCTTCCTGCCATCTTACAAAGCCCTGTAGGAGTGGCAAGGAGCACTGTTATGAGCTGTCCCTCCTCTCATGTAGCCCTACCCCACTAGGCCAACTCCGCCCTCCCCTAAATGCTCCATAGGTGTGGGCTCATCTCACTAAGAAGCTTCACCAATTTTTTTTTGCATTTTTCACTTACTTCAATTTAATAAATACTTACTATGTGCAGGCTACACATGCCTCCTGCTTTTAAACACTCACAGCTATTCAATGCCAAGGATTTTATTTGCATATATAAAATGAAATATATACAGATTATTCACTGCAGCATTATCTTAAAATAAAATAGAGAAGTGGTTAAATAAGTTATAGTGCCTCCATATAAATGACTTTTCTGCAGCTGTTTTCAAAAAATGAGGAAAATAATGTTCAATGAGATGCTCTCACGCATGTGTGCACACTTTTGTGAACTGTGCAAGGATATGCAAAGGCCAATAACTTTTGTTGCCTCTAGAAGGGAGCTGGATCACTGAGGAATGAAAATAGAAGGAAGACATTTCACTGGGTATCAGTGCTTTTCAAACTACCTACTGGGGGAGGCACCAATATTTCTTCTCTCATCTATTACAGACCAGTACACAGCATGAATGATTTCATTCAGCCAGCTCAGTGTATCCCTTAACATACAAGTATGACTCCAAGCTGATCTCGTCCCCTTTCCTGGACTGGAGTCCACTGGTTTCAGTTTTGCTTTACAATGTCACATTGCTATAAAAGTTCCTAACTCTTTAATTTCCACTCCAAATTTCTCTTGGGTTCCAGAACAAAGAGTTCATGGATTGGCACTGCCATATACTTTTCTATACTTTTGAATTAGGGATATTACCTATAAAATTTTTTAATTGGCTTTAAAAAAGAAAAAGTGCCAGTTACCCACCTTAACAGAGTGACCTTGCAAGGAGTGAGGATAGATTTGCTGATATTGGATTCCCTTGGATTCTCTCTCACTGCATCACCTCTTCACAAACTATGAGGTAGTCTGAGTCTATAGGTGGCTCTTTTGTACCCTCCAATGGGTAAGCTTCACAGTCACTTCACTTCCCTGCTGAGATCTGCCCTAGAGGTCCTCCTCATCCCCCTCTCTGATACTTGCTGTGGTTGTCAACTCATTCTTACACAGATGTGTGGTCCTAACACAGACATAAAGTAGTTTCTTTCCCCTGGAAACAGAGGAACAGAAAGTAAAGTTTTCCAGGGAAAAAGGCATCAGGGTTGGATGGCAGGTATCAAACTTGAGTATTTTTAGCTGAACGGCACTCACCACAGGTCAGCCTCCAAGGTTAGTGCCCAAGGAGACTGAAAAAGCCTGGGGACTGGAGACAAGGCAATGTAGACTGTTCATGGAAGGTGTGGCATGGAGATGACAGGGAGGAGTCTATAAAATATGAGATTAAGGAAAATGAGACCGACTCTTATATTTTGTGTAATTCAGCACATTAGTGATCAGAACTAAACTGGGCAGGGTCATCTTAGAGTGCTAAACCATCACCAGTTCAAGACAAATCTGGCTGAACATTTTAACCTAAAGAGGAAGAATGTGTCTTTCCGAAGCAGAACAAGGTGGAATCTCAGAGGCAGATGTTGGTGGTGTTTGCCTCAGCCATAAGCAGGGGAGAGGCATCTAGACTTGAGAATATAACTTACCAGGTCCTGGTGGTAAGGATATCTCTACTGCAAAGCTGAGAGCATCAGCCTTGACCTCCCACTTACCACTGAGGCAATATAGTAAGAAGCTAGGAGAATTCCTTGGCAAGTGGAATGGGGGCACTGACAGATAGTTAAACAGCTGAGCAATTTATAGCCAGATGATAAATCACAAGGTCTTATCTTGCCTAACGAAGGATACTTAGGAGCAAATGGTTTATACATTCCAGACCTTGCTGGGGCATACCTACCTCTTCAATGGCATTCCATTCTCTCTTCAGTGACATTCTTTGAAGGTGAAACTGACCAGAGAATGACCCTGACCCCTCTACACACTCATTTGATACATCAGCATATCAAAGAACAAGCCTGGAAAGCTGATGAATATTCTATTGAGAGCCTCCCCTGAAATCTTCCATAAAATTCCTGCCTTTAGAAAACAGATAAAAATCCTTAAGGCAAAGGACTGGTGTGCACTCTCTCTTGAGCATACTTGGTCCAATCCCATTCTCTCGGCAGGAGTTTATCTTTTGCTTTCTTTCTCTTAAACTCGAAAGGTTCCCTGGAGATTTGCAGTGGGCAGTGGCAGCTCATCCTGGGCTAATTCCCTGAACTGGCTCCCGAGGGCCCTTCTTTTGCCTCTTTAACTTGTTTCCTGAGTTCCCACATCCCAACTGTCTCACTTCTCCTGCCTCTGTGACTTTCTTTCTAAAGGGCCAAAGCAGCTCTAACCGGTTTGGCTCAGTGGATAGAGGGTAAGCCTGTGGACTGAAGGGTCCCAGAGTCAATTGAGATCAAAGGCATATACCTTGGTTGTGGGTGCATCCCCAGTGGGGGGTGTGCAGTCGGCAGCTGATCAATGTTTTTCTCTCATCATGTTTCTAACTCTCTATCTTTCTCCTTTCCTCTCTGTAAAACAAATCAATAAACCATATTTTAAAGGGCCAAAGCAGCTGCATCTAGGTTTGACTCTTCCTTAGGTTTCTAAAAAACCCAACCCATTCTGTCCAGGCTCACTCCTATTGCTATGATCTTGCCTCTTCTATCTTAAGCCCTTTCTTTGTTTCACTGTCCCTGACTTTAATAAACATACTCTCAAAATCACCGGGACTCATATTGTGAGTCCTGCATGGAACCAACATCCTACATAGTCCAGACCCTGCTGGGGCAGACCAACCTTGGTCCCGGTCCCTTGCTGATGACATCATCACAGAGCTCATTCCCCTGTCCTCACAGCATATGGATCAAGCAGTCTGTTAGTAACAAGTTTTATTGCCTTGTGTCTTTGCCCTTGGGATGGAATGTGTTGGCTTTTTTGTTGTATATCTCATTTTAAACTCATAAGCTGGCTTGGTGTTTTATATTCTAAGCTTCTGTAAACCCAGATAAAGTAAATCTACTCTGGAGATACAGATCCACTTTTGGTCAAGAGGAAAACTCAGGGGTATGAGCACAAAAGACCAAAGAGCTGGCCACAGGATGTGATTACTTCAGCATGGCATGGCTATCCTGAGACTCCTTGGCCTCCAGACAGCTAAAGGCTGAAAATCAGCATCACAATGACTCTCAAATTTTTCAAGTTCTTCTAGTCAAAGCAGAAGCTCTGGATATAATCCTCAGGCTTCCGCACTGGTTTTGATTTGGCATGGCTCCGCAATGGAATGGAGTGTGTCTGACATGCAATTACACAGTTACAAAACCATGTTAAAATGTCCCATGTCAAAACAGCCAAGACAAAAAGTCACATGCTTTTTAAGCCCTGTTTTAAATTTTCAAAAATTAAGAGATAATCCATATGCATGTTCCAAATATTAAAATGTATTTTTAAAGTATAGGCAGGAGTCTCCCATCCTTTCCCTATTTGCTCAGTTTCCATTTCTCCCAACAAATAACCCCTGAGATTAATTTACTATTCATTCTTATAAATATTTTGGCATATGTAAGCCAACAAAATATCTTTTCCCTTCTTTTACATGAAGTAGCATACTCTATGCTCTTTTCTATAAATCCTGGCTACCTTTTTAATCAGTATATCTTTTTCTTTAATATATATTTCTATTAATTTTAGAGATAAGGAAGGGGAAGAGACAGAGAGAGATTGAGAGAGAGAGAGAGAGAGAGAGAGAGAGAGAGAGAGAGAGAGAGAGAGGGAGAGAGAGAGAGAGAGATATCAGTTGCCTCCTGCATATGCCCCGACTGGGGACCAAACCCACAACCTGGGCATGTATCCTGAATGGAAATCGAACTACTGGCAACCTTTTCATGCACAAGATGACACTCAACCAAGCCACACTGGCCAGGGCTTTATCAGTATATCTTAATGATGTTTCCTTATCAATACAAAAAGTTTTCTCTTTGAGGAAGTCACACAATTCTTTTAGTACACAAAGTAAGAACACAGGATTTGGCATCAGACAAACTCAACTTTATAACTTACTATCCATGTGACTTGGGTAAGTGTCCTAACTTTTTAGATCTATAATAAAAGTGCAAATATACTAAGTTTACAAAGTTTTTATGATGCCTAAATATATGTGTGGACATCACATTTCCTAATTTCAAACTATATTACAAAACTATAATAACTAATACAGTATGATACTTGCATAAAAAGAAATACATAGATCAATGGAATAAAATAGAGAGCCCTGAAATAAAACCTAGCATATATAGCCAATTAACTTACCACAAAGGAACCAGGAATATGCAATGAGGTCTTTAATAAATGGTGTTAGGAAATTGGACAGCCACATGCAAAAGAATGAAACTGAGCCCTTACACTATGTAAAAAAATCAATTCAAATGGATTAATTTTTTGAACATAAGACTTTTAAACCTAAAATGCCTAGGAGAAAACATAGTGTAAAAACTCCTTGACATTGATCTTGGCAATGATTTTTTTTTTGGACTTGACAGCAAAAATGAAGGCAACAAGAGCAAAAATAAACAAATGGTACTACAATGATCTGAAAAGCATCTGCATGGCAAAGGAAACTCTATATATATAAAAGTCTAATATGCAAAGTGGAGTTTGACCAGGAGTCTGGGAATTCAATTGCTTGCTATGTTGTGCACTGACCACCAGGGGGTGGCAGAGAATGAAGGAAGGCCCAGCCTGCAGCCAGCAGCCAGGGAAGGAAGGCCATGGTGGGCAGCCAGAAGGCCCGGATAGGCCCTGATTGCTGGCCAGGCCTAGGGACCCTACTTGTGTACAAATTTCGTGCACTGGGCCTCTAGTAAGTAAAATATAAGGATAATCTATAGAATGGGAGAAAATATTTGCAAACCATATTTCTAATAAGGGGTTAATATTCAAAACAAGTAAAGAACTCATACAATGCAATAGCAGAGATACAAGATGTGGAAACAACCTAAGTGTCCCTGAATATATATATCATCCTTATTAGAAAGAAAAAAAGAAATCCTGCCATTTGCAACAAAATGGATACGCATTAAGGGCATTATGCTAATTGAAATAAACCAGATAGAGAGAAATAAATACTGCCTGTATCACATGTGTGTAGGGAGTGGGGAGTGAAACTCATAGAAAGAGAGTAAAACATGATTGCCAAAGACTAGGAGTGGGGGAACTAGGGATTGGTTAATAAAGGGCACAAACTTTCAAAAATAAATAAATAAATAGGACTCATCTCAGTGACATGGTGAGTAGGAGGGATTACCTTCGTGGATCTAAGGCACTACATGTTGCATTTCTAAGAATCTATCCCAGTTCATCTTTGAACTCATAATTCAGTTCAATTTCAGCTGATTTACAGGTATTAAGCACTTGCACATACTATCTGTATAAACTTACGTTAAGTCACTTACTTTCTCAATGCATTAATTTCCTCATTCGTTAAATGGCAACAAGAATAGAGATAGTGCTTTTGACCTCCAGAGAAGAAACCATATGAAGGCTGAAGCTTCTGTTTTTTAGATTTAACATTTGTCTGGGATTCACTTAAATTCTCTGAAATAAAGTACTAAATTTCTCCAGGCAACAGCTAAGTGCTCCCAGGTGATTAGGTCTGCTATATCCTGATGTGAGACCAAGTTAAATCTTTTATATTGTGTATCAATCAGCTATTATCCACAGGAGGTAGAGGAAGCTGATCTTCACTTTCTAAATAGACTGAGGAGCCACTAGACAAAATGATTAGGTGTTCTTTGATCCAATGCCAAAACACCATTCTTGCATTTTTAACTCAGAATCCAGGAAGATGAAAACACTCGCTGCCTTTCTTCCCAGGATGACACAATCCAGACCAACATGGGCACTGACCCAGTTCTGAAGTTTGGGGTCATTTGTAAATACCAACCCCCATGAGATTAAATAGGGTGGTGGCCATTTTTTATCTGGCAAATGTTTTTAAGATTTTATTTTTTAGAGCAATTTTAAATCTACAGCACAATTAAGAGGAAAGTCCAGAGATTTCCCTTATACTCTCACACATGCATAGACTCTCTATTATCGGTACCTATTATAGACCAGAATGGTACATTTGTTACTATTGATGAGCCTACATTGACACAACAGAATCACCCAAAAGTCATAGGTTACATTAGGGCTCACTCTTAGTCTTATACATTCTTGTTTGGACAAATGTATAATAACATGTATCCATCATTTTAGTATTAGACAGAGTGTTTTCACTGGTCTAAAAATCCTATGTGCTCTATTAGGAAAATTTCTGATGAAATAAAATTACTTTTTGACCAACTCTAAGATACATCGCCAATGCCTCAATTCACAAAGGTTTTTTGTTTTTTTAATATGTTTTATTGATTTTTACAAAGAGGAAGAGAGAGAGAGAGAGAGAGAGAGAGAGTTAGAAACATCGATGAGAGAGAATCATTGATCAGCTGCCTCTTGCACACCCCAAACTGGGGATGCGCCTGCAACCAAGGTACATGCCCTTGATCAGAATCGAACCCGGGACCTTTCAGTCCACAGGCCGATGCTCTATCAACTTTGCCAAACCAGTTTCAGCTCAATTCACAAAGGTTTATTTTCTTTCTATCTTTGGCATATTTTCCTAAAAGGAAATAACAAGGATAATGAATAATTCCACATGTTACTCATTCTCTGGCTTCCTCCAACTTCTCTCTTCTTCCCAAACCATTAGAAACACAAAAATGATCAGGAGTCAACTAGAGCAAGACTAGCCAAAAAGTGGGTGATTTGTAGTTAGGTATATGCGACCAATTGCTGTGATAAATGTTCTTTTAAGTAGTCAGTCCTGCAAAGGATATGGACTGTTTACATGTGATTAATTAAGAAATAATTATCTTTGACTGGGACAATATGAGATAATAAATGAACCATATAATCTAAATAAACACTCAGGCTGCTGCCTTTACTTTTAGTTAGTGACAGGAATATGTATGACTTGTATAAAAGACATGAAAAACTCTCTCCTCATCTACCCACCATTTCCAGAATCCAAAAGCATTGCACAATCATTCTTGACACTTCCCGTTGTTTTTTTCCACATCTCCTGCCTGTGGATATGTCACATCCAAAGAGTATATGATGGTTTGATTTTTCATTTGTTGAGTGTCATTGTTTTAGAGGTCACCAGCAGTGACCTCTTCTGCCTCATGGTCATCTCTTACCTGGCCTATAGAATTGGCCAAGTAAAGGTTCCTCTGTTCTTCACTCTCTCCATTGTGGGCCATCTTACACACTACTGCCAATTACATCTGCCTCGGGCATGGCACTCTCATGCTCAGAAACAAGCAAACAAATGCCCCCCAAAATTTAATGTCTATTTTCCTTTTTCTTTATGTCTAGGGAATAAAATCCAGACTGTTTAGTCTGGCCTTCAAGTCTCTATCTTTCAAGAAACCAAGCATTTAACAATCATTGAATCCTCACATGTGAGAGGCACTGTATTAAAAATGTAAATACAAGTAATGTGTGTTCTTTGATCCATGGACCTTATAGTTCTAGGAGAAGGGGAAAGACATAAAAATAAGCAAATAAGTGCAACAACGTTGAGTTCAACCAAAGATATATATATATATATATATATATATATATATATATATATATATATATATATATATATATATAACATGGTGGATGCACACACGCACACACAAAAGAGTATATAATTGCATTTATGGGGAGCCTATAAAGTTTTTTTTATTTCCTAGAAGGTTGAAGGTTTCAATGAGAAAGTGCAGTGAATCATATTGAATTGTGGTGAGAGATTCCCCAGAATACATGGCAGGAGAAAACACCCCGAGAGAAGGGTACAAAATAAGAAAGAAGTTTGGGACTGGCTAGAATCTTGATGTGTGGAGATGAGTTAAATCAATAAAATAAGTTGGAGATGAAAGCAGAAGACAAAGTGACTAAAGAGGTGAGAATTATCCAAGTGTGGCAAAGGCAACCCAATGACAGGTTCTAAGACCAGAAGTATCATGACTAAATTTTCATTTCACAGATACTGTCTGACTGCAGGTGAGGTGTAGAGGGGGTATTAAGAGGATAAGAGAAGTTGTTGGAAGACTAATCAGAAAAACTTTTCAGGAGTCCTTATGAAGATGCCAAATAATAAATTACAACAGCGCACTTGAAAAAACATTGATTTAGGAACTAGATGGACCAGGAATGCTATTTAGAAACAATGCAACACATGTCAAGTCATTTAGCTAAGCCATGCCTAAGTTTCTTCCATTGTAAAATATAAATAACATTGTCTATTTCCCAAGATTATTATGAAGATAAAGTAAAATAATTTTCAAAAAGAGTTTAACATCATGACTCACGTAGAAAGGGATTCAATAAAATAGAGCTAGTATAAAGGCATAGCAATGGGGAAGGGGAAGGATATGACAGATGCTAAAGAAGTAGAATTTACTGAATAGGACTTGGTCACTGATTTCATGTTGAGAGTTAAAGAAAAGGAAATCAAAGATAACACCTCTCTTTTTATAAAAATGGATAAGTAGATAATTAAAGGAGAGAGAGGTTTAGGTTTTGGGGTGGGGATGAAGGTACGTATGACTTCAGAGGAAATATCCAGTAGGTGGTTTGATAAAAAGCATCTGAAATTCAATATAGAAGCTTGGGTTTATAATAAAGGTAAAAGCATACTGATGACCATTGAGGTTTTAGAACTGGATGAGGTTGCCTAAGGAGAGAATGTGAGGTGAAAAGAGAAGATGACCTCAAAAAGATCTCTGAAGAACTCCAGCATTTAAAGAATTGTGTGGATAAGAGAAGCCCAAGAGTGGCCAAAGGAATGGAAGAAATCTTGAAACAAGGAAGCCATTAAACAGGAGAAATGAGAAAAATTTAAGAAGAGGGTGTCATGGATAACATTATATTTATATATAAAGATATTACATAAGATAATCATAAATTTGCATTCATTTGGGTTAGAAAGTTAGGAAATCACTGATGACATTTGCTGACAAAGTTTCCTTGGCTTGTTGGGGACCAAAAGCCTTGTTATGGTGAATAGATGAACAATGGTAGAGATGAATAAAGAATGTTATTTGGAGGAGGATATGAAAAAAAAATGCAGAAGTCAAAAACTGAAAGGGGGTTTTAAAGATTGGGGAGGCTAGGAAATGCTTACAGACTTTGAACTGTGGAGAAATAATTTAAAACACACGCAAAAGAGGAAATACCTAATGGGGGACGGCAGGAAGGGAGAATCCAGATCACACAGCACTGAGGGGATTAGCTACAAGCAGGTGATGAGATAGCTCTTCATGTTGAAAAACATGCCTATATGTGTGCCATCTATGGTAGGCAAAATGATCTCCCCAAAGATACCCGTGTCCTAATCCCTAGAGCATGTAAATATGTCATGTTACATGGCAAAGGGGATTTTTCAGATGCAATTAAGATTGCAGACCTTCAGATAAAGAGACTATCCTGGATTATCCAGGTGAGCACAACCTAATCATATGAGCTTTTAAAGGCAGAGAACTTTCTTTGACTGAAGTGAGAGCAATGTGGCAGAAAAGGAAATTGGAGAAATTCAAAGCATGAGCAGAACTCAACCCATTATTCTTGGAAGGGGCCACAGGAAAGCATAAGAAGAAATGCAGACAGGCTTTAATAGCAGAGACCAGCCTCTGGATGACAGCCAGCCAGGAAACAGAGACTGCGTTGCCAAAACTGCAAGGAACTGAATTTGGCCAGGGCCTCAGAAAGGAGCATTCACTGACATTTTAATTTTAGTCTAGTGAAACTAAACAGAGGACCTGAGTGAGCCATGCGGTACCCAGACTCTAACACAGAATGACTACTACGTCTGTGGCAATTTGTTATGGCAGCAATAGAAAATAACACATCAGCTGATAGCCTACAGGGAAGATGGTGAAGGTGGTGGCAATGAAAGCCCGAGGACAACCAGACCCTTGGACCTGTTTTTCAGTTTCTCACCCAGCAAGGCTTTTGACAGGACCTGGTGGTCTAGGCTCTTGCTACAGATTTATGGCATGGAGGTGCAGACAATGATTGTCCCAAAGTTATGCTAATGCTGGGAATGGCAAGAGCAGAATGTAACCTTCCCTCCAATTTTACCTCTCCAGGTAGCCAAACACCTCCCAATACACCAATCTCCAAAGGATTCCTCCCTTGTAGTTGTTTCTAGTTTCTAGAAACCATATTACCTTTTCGGTTCTACAGATTTTCAAGAGTAGATCTCTGGGAGGAAGTCAAGGATGGCCATATTTCTCCATTTGGGCAGATTGAATCTATTCCATGTGCCTGGACTTTATAGCCTCATTTAATCAGTCATTAACTCCATATGATAGGTGTTGTACTACTGTTTAATAAATAAGCAAACTAGATCAAAGTATAAATAATTGCCCAAGGGCACACAGCTAGTAGGTGACATAGCCCGTTTTCCTGGGTGTTCCCAAATACAAAACCTGTTCCCTTAGTCAGGGTAGCATACCGTCACACAAAAATTTGCATTCTTAGTCTTCTTACTTAATGAAGAAAGAGAGATATTGACCGTGGGTGAAGATATGTCAAATGATGGGAGGTCCTGGAGGGCTGAGAAGGTGTTCACATCCTGTTAAAGCTTCCTATTCTGCCAATTCATGGGGCTGGCTCAATGTGTGAAGAGAAAACACCAACAGTTATAACAGAAAAGCTAAGGGTGACTGAACTTTCTAGATCTTTCTCAAGCCCAAGGAGAAGAGTATTTCATTGTTTCCCATAACAGTATCTTGAATGATCATGGATAAAAGTTAGAAGCAACTAGGTCCTTAGAATGAAGCCCTGGGGTTGAACCTGTTGGCTACTGGCTATCAGCTGTGTGACTGTACCTAACTTATTCACATTTCTGTGCCTTTCTTGCCTCATCAGGAACTTGGGGATGATAATGTTTTTCCAGTGGCAGATGTCTGAAAAAAATCATTCCTTAAAGTCTCTCTAGATCTAAAACATAGAATTCTGATTCTTGAATTGAGCTTTACCAAGGCTCTGTAGACAACAGAGTCTGGAACGATGATGCCAAAAAAGATCTTCTCAACTAACAAGTAAGGTAATATTTTTGCATTTGATATTTGAGTAAAATTTGACTTCAAAATTTCCCCTTAATACAGCTTGACAAGCATCAGTGAACTTCCATGTTATCTCCTTGTGATTAATGTGCTATTGCATATCTGCATTGTTGCTATATGTCACAGAGGAGCTCCATAAAGCTAACATATGACCCAGGTGTCAAAATACCATTTCAGGAAACAACTTAGAAATGAATTTTGATCACCAGAACACAGTCCATCCATTCAGCCCAGGGAGCCTTAGCGCTTCCTGTGGCTTTCGGCTCTAAAAATAGCATCCTAAAGCAAATGTGGAGGAAGTAATTAAGTGTGTAAAATAACATAGTGATTTACCCTAAATTGCAGAATCACATTTATCCAAATCCTGTCGGGACTTTTATAAGAGCTATCTTATCCCATATTGAGGAAGTCTAAGCCAGTCATGAAATTGACCACTGGCCAAACTGTTCCTGGTCTAGAGAAGTAGAGGAGTGAGGCCCTAAGGAGACATTAAACACAATGTCTCTCCTTCTCCCAGCCCACCCCTGCCCCCCCCAAATTAATTTCTAAGTCTGGGAGAATTCTCTTCTCTTTCTTGGCCTCTCTATTTCTTTCATTTTCATCTTTTTCTTCTCTAGGTTTATAATCCATATTCTAGTACATCTACCTTTGGGTTTATTGACTGATCATTTCTTAAGAACAGGTTTGTATGGGAGAGACATAGAAGAGAATAGAGAGACATTAATTATGCTTTTATGAATGCCCAGGGAAAACAGAATGGAAGAAGCATATAAAATAGTAATTATGATAATGAAGTTAACAGGTAATACAGTATTATAGAAATTGGTCCTTCCTGCCACCAAGACTCCAGGGTTCCATAAACGCTACTACTGCTGCTACTACCAATACAAGTACAAATACTCATACCAATAATAGTAATAACATCAACCCATCTAAATTGCAATAACCTTCCATTTGTCAAAATGCCCTTTAAAATTTCATTTGACCCTTGCAAGTGTATAAGACCAGGAGGAAAGCTTTGGTATGATTCTCTATCACTTTGTTGGCACTGGAAGCAGTTGGACCTCGGGGAAGGTTTTGATGCCACTCAAATGCACAGTGGAAAATTCATGAGGAAACCTACACCTCTTCACGAATTGTTTCAACTCATTTCATTATACATCACTCCAAGGCTTAATTAATGATAAGATACTCTTATGAAAACAAATTTTGAGGTCCCAAAAAGAGAGATAACAATGGTTAAAGAGGTAAAAAAGACAAAAGGCATAGAAGGCCAAATCTGCAAGCAGTTGAGTTTGCCCCGCCAGAGGTTGTTTTTGCTGGGAGATGCTTATGCATCTGCATATGGGGAAGACCACAGGCCAAATTTTGCAAACATTTCTCCTGGCTCAGCAGTCCTTCTGTATTCTGCCAGCAAATAAGGGAACGGACAGAGATGATGTTTCAGTTTGCCCAAAGCACGTGGGATTGCTGAACAGTGGCACCTAATTGTGTTAATTCCCTGTGATTTTCTGCAGAATTACCCTCCACTTGCCTTCACAGTCAACCAAGCTTATCTCTTAGAAAAGACAGAGTCCAGGGTGGCTGGGTTATACTCTGATGACAACTCTAAAATCTCCTGAGGTCCTGGCAGTTTGTAAGATAAGAGGGAGATGCCCTGTGCCCTAGACTCAAAACAGCTGAAGTCTAGTGCCAGGCAGTGAAGAGGATGAGCATGCTAGGCTTGGATCAGGATGACCATCAGTTTCCCAGGAAGAAGTTAAAGACTTTGAAGAGAAAAGTAAAACAAAACAGGCCAAAAACAACACAATTCAGATCTTCCATAGGAAAAAAATAGTATAGTTTTAGGATAGTGCTATCCCTAAGTCATATTTGAAAACATAGATGCCCTGCTATTGAGTTAAGATAGTGGATCTTGATGTGTGAATGGAACTTTAAAGTCTCCAAGGAACTTGTACCTCTAGGATCTCATTTGGGATCCACAATAACCCTGGAGCCAGTTCTAAGACCCTTTATCCCCAGCCTCTTGGTAAGTAAACTAAAAGATCAAGAGCCTAGGTGGTTTGGCCAAGGCCACACATAGATTGGCTATGAAGTTAGGCCTTGACCCAGGTCTCCTGACAACTGTCCAGGGGGTTCTCTTTCCTGCCCATGCCCTATTTTGTGTCATGGGAATGAATTCTTTTCTCAGTTGCTGAGAAAATTTCCAGTAATATATGCAGCTCAGTGGCTTCTCAAAGGGCATTGAAAAGACACTGGCAGGAAGCCACAGTTCAGGAAGTCACAAGCTCTCATTGCCAGATTCTAATACGGGGGACATGGCAATGTTTTAAGAACATGTCCCGGCAGGAGTGGGGCCTATGATGTAGGAAACCTAACAATGGAAAGACAACTCAGTCCTCCACATTCACTGGCTCGTGTCCACCTCTTTCTGCTCCATTCTCACGCTGAATGTCCTTTTGGTCTTCAGACTTAAGCACATTTCCGGATTCTGGAATCTTGAACTTGTGCTCTCTACAACATGGAACAACCTTCTCGTAACCAAGAACTCAATCCAGTTTGATACTTAAATCTCCTTGTCACTACTTGTAAATTTTTACTGTTACTCCTCTTAGTTCTGACTTTGTCTAGATACCTTCCCTAGATCAGTAATTTTGGCCATACCTTAAATCTACCGCACAGTTTCTCTACTCCTTCCTATTCTTCCTGGCTCTCAGCAAATGCCTGGCATTTTTAACTGGCTAGACCCAGGGACTCTAATGTGTTAAACAAATATCCCTCAGACACCTACAGGCATAGCTGCACAACCAGCTGTCCTGTGGGGAACTGTTGTTAGTGGTGTAGTGAAGAAGCCACTGAGGTATTATAGTTTAACATCTTGTCCTATTTCAGCAGTTCTGAGGCAGAATAGATGGAGCTGGGTAGTGTTCCCCATCTGAAAAATGCTGGTATGACTGCTCAATAGATTTGGAAGGAAGACTCTGCTGCAATTCTTCATTTTCTTTGTCTGTTGTTGCAGGTTTTCATTAACCTTTGAGGTTGTTTTCGTATATTGTGGTTTGCATTTTAAGCATTTTATGGTTTTAAAATTGCTTAGCAAATAAATTTATTTTGACCCAACTGCTTCCCTCAATTATTATTAATTTAATTCTTTCATAAAATAGCAAACTCCATATCCCCTGGATATTCAAAACCCATCCCACCCACCCATGGCCCTTACGACTCAGAATTTCATTCCAGAACTGAGCTCCATGCACTTGAAGAAATGATCCATATATGCTAAACCTTTGCTTCTCTCCTCAGCTGAGCAGCCCTCTGGCTTCTTCTAGTCCTAACCTAAAGGAAGAAAACACAAAGAAAGTAAAAGGAAGATGGGAGGGAGGCAGAAAGGGAGGACAGATGAAGGGGTAGATATTATGGACATTTGCCACGTTGTATAAATTAAGGCATACATCTCAGTGGCATATGTACTTCTTCATCAATCTTGCCTCACATGCACATTTTTGCATTGACTGTTCAGTTCAGGATGATCTTCGGTTCCCCCATTCGTTCAATGGGGAATGAATTTACTTTGTAAATTTTGCTCAAACACAACCCTGAACAAAAATATAAACTAGGCAATTTTGCATTATAGTAATGATAAAATAGCTAACATTTATGGACTACTAAGTACGTCTTAGTTAGTATTATTAAGAATTATTTTAAAAAATTATCTCATTTCATTTTTACTGCAAGAGTATGAGGTAATCTGTGATACCTAATTACAGAAGAGGAATCTGTGATTCTGCGAGAGAATGGGAAAGGCCTTTCCAAGGTAGCACCACTAGGAAATGGCAGAACAAGACTGAATCCAGGTCTTACTGCTTCCTGAGTCTTTCTTTTCTCTAATATTAAAGCATTTCTACTCCTTGCCTCCCTCTCACTTACTTTTTCCTCCTGCCATCCCCTCCAGCTGCCAGGACAGCCACTGCCTGAAACTCTCTAAGGGAGGGCAGGCCACTCTCAGCCAAGGAAAGTCACTCACTTATGGGAAGGGATTCCCAAGGAATTGGAGGCTCTTTCGATGACTCTACTGCCAGGTCCATTCCTGCCAGGCTGGAGGGAGATTCCACAGGCAGGGCAGAAACAGGCTAATCATCCCCTTCTCCCCACCTAATTGCTTATCTGTGAAAGATAAGATTCAGAATGAGAGAAGCAACAGGAAAAGGCTATCAAGACATCATCCAACCTCCCCACAGTGCTATAACCTAATGTAAGGTCCAGGAGAGCAGACGTTGGTCTGGTTCGCTGTGGTAGTCCCTGTACCTAAAGCATAGCCTGGCATTCGTGGGCCAGCAATAGACCCCGAGGCATGAAGCATGATGGGTGCATAAATGCTCAACTCTCTCCAGGTCAACATTTCTACCAACAATGTCTTGACTGTGTTCCAAGATGACACTTTGCATTGTTTGATGATTATATTAGGAGCATGTTCTTGTCCTGTAATAAAATACTTCGCCTTGTATTGGGACTCAGAACAAGCCTACCTCCTTTTTCCACATGGCAAACTTTCAGATCCTTGAAGACAATGATTTTCCCACTGAGATTTCTGCTGAGCTGACTCCAGCTGGTTTATTTAATCTTCCCTCTCAGATCTAATGTGGTTTCCAGATTTTTTACCTGGTCATCTAGCCCTTTGATTGATATGAATGGTAGTATTAGCAGGCCCTATGGTTGTCATAGTAGTAAGTGTAACAGTAGCAGTTCACATAGTATTGGCAGGCATACTAATAATGTTTTCCACTCATACAGCGGTTAATAAAGTGCTTTCACAGCCACTGTCTCATGTCATTCTCACTGCAACCCTGGCAGGTAGATATCACAGTCTCTCATTTTACAGAACAGGGAAGTGAAGGTATTGCCTGCCCAAGTTCTCACATTCAGCGCTCTGCCTTCCAGCCAGTACGCCATCCTCGTTCTGCTACATGTCTTTTTTAATGTGCTGCCAAACACTCGGTACTCCAGATGTGGCCAGAAACACTACACACAAGTCTTGATGGGAACAGAAGCAGATTAGAAGGCAGCACCAAGACAGAGCTGCCTGGAAGTGGGAGAAAGGGGCTGTGTCAAGGACTACTGGGTAAGCCATGGTTTACATGCACACAAACCTGGATGATTTTTCACTTCTCTCCCTTCTCCCTCCACCTCCAGGCTGAACACCTGACTTTCTTCCCCTTGGCAGGTAGGGGAGATCTCCCACAGAAGGGAGATGTTTGGCTGTGGCCAGCTACGGACTGCTCTCTGGGCACTGGTTTGCCTTGCTTCCCCTCTACAACCATCACTGTGTATTAGCCCCTGGGGAACACTTTTCTGGGTCACATCCCGGAAAATTTAATTTAATAAATGCATAACAATACCTCCGCTCCCTCAAGCATGTCACAGATCAGTGTCAGGCAATTGTGTTTTCCTGCACATTTCCGAAAGGCGGGAGCTTAGGAAGCAGAAAGCACGTCTGACTATCTGGGGGCCCAGCCTACCTGCACCTGGAGAGAGCAGGCCACAGCGGGGCTGGATGTGCAGAAACACAATGTTCTCTTTTGATGGGGGTTTCAAAGCATCCGTCCATTTCCTGGAAGGGCGGCCGTCATGGCTGGACAGGCCCTCAGGATTTATGAGCCTGCAGCAACTCGGCGCTGCTCGTGGAACAAGAGGAAGACAGGACGTTCTGTGACCAGGTCGGGTTCTCAGGCGCAGGCCTGGAAATGTTTTCCATTTGAGAATTGAAGGCAGATGAAGATGAATTAATTGTCTTGGTTCACTTGTGCCGTCTTTTCTCTTCACATGCTCTTCAAAACCAGTGAACCCACAAGAGAAAATGTACAAAGAAAACAAACTCTGCCTGAGGCACTGCCCTCATAAGAAGGCCTTTCTGAGCTGCCCCAAGCTTCTATCTCATTGGCTCAGCTGCTCAAACAGTCAATGAGCCAATCAACAAACAGCTACCTATGTAGGGGCTGGACTGGCCTTGGGTAGGAGGCACAGAACAAAATGCTCAACAGGCTCTGCCACTAAGGTGCTCACCTTAGACTGGAGCAGACACTCAGCCACCTGATAACAGTGGGAGATGGTTCATTAGGAATTGGAACTAGATTATCTGGCTTCAGAGCCAAAACGCAGAGGGGCAAGTGCTTTCATCTGGTAGAGCTCAGGATGGCATTCTGGAGGCCAGGATGGTTTAGCTGGACCAGAAACCTGAACACAATAGAAACACTGAGGGGTTAGTAAGAAGAGTCTAAATAAATACAGCTTAAGCTAGGAGCTTGAAGGCCCAGTGACTGAGGGACATAGCATGGGCTGAAAGTGACTGAGGTGAGAAGTTAGAAAAACGAGGTGCAGGAGCTGATTAAATGCTAAAGACAAATATCCTGATGAACTGAATCATGTGCAAATGATCTGTGTGTTAACTTCCTGACGAGAAACAGTTGAGTCGGTCTATTTCGGGGGCCAACAGGCTTCTTGGAGGGCCGGAGAGCCAACATTGCAGGCTGTGTGGGCCACATGTCCTCTGCTGTCACCACTCAACTCTGTGGTGGTGGGACCGCAGCCACAGACAGCATTCGAATGAAGGAGTGGGCTGAGTTCAAATAAAACCAAATAGATGGACATTGATGTTTGCATTTCATGTAACTTTCACGGGATGTGGAACATTAATTCTTTTACTTTCTTCTTTTCTTTTTACATGTGAAAATATTAAACTATTCTTAGCTCATGGGCCATACGAATAGAGGCAGTATAACTTGTTTTGTGGCCTTTGCTTGCCAACTCCTGGTCTAGTAGAAACGTATCCCACTTCTGGTGGGAAAGGGGAGAAGGAGAGAAAGGCAGAGAAAAGAGCATTTATGAAGTACTGACATCTCCCTCTGCGCTTAAACTCAGTAAGTGGTTTTTGGAAATAACATCTCTTAAACATATTAGAAAGTGGTGTGCTTTTTTTGTTTTTTTGAGCCACACTGATGGTCACTCATAGCCACCCTGGTTTGTGGATTTTTTTTATATCAACTGTGTTAGCCATCTTGGGTATGCTTTCCTGGAGTGCCAGCACCTGTTTTCTAGCCACTGTATTTATATTGGCTCACACAGGCTTTTTTTTGGAGTAGGTTTACTGTAATTTATTATTGTGTTGAATCAGCAAATTTGAGAGGGTTCTATGTGACTGGTACTAAGTATTAAAGGGAACCACATAATCAAAATACATGACTTGGCCCACAAACCATAAACCAATCTCTCAGGAATTTTAAATCCCGGTTTATTGTTTTTAAAATGTATCATAAATGCTCAGCAATTCCAGTCTTGATTTTCTGTCTTTTTTATATTATGATCCTGTCCTATTTATTTACTTCTCTTCCCCACTGATTATATATATATATATATATATATATATATATATATATATATATATATATATATATTTTTTTTTTTTTTTTCTTTTCTGTGATATGTCACCCCACCTTCCAGGTTGACCTCCTCTCTGTTCCACAATCGCACCATGTGCATAACTCCTACAGAAGGTCTGCTTATATTTTCTTCCCTTCATTTGTGACCCACGCCAAAGGAGGCTTATTCTTTGCCTTCTCAGGCAGTCTCCATCCATCCTTTCGGGTCAGGCTCAGGTCCTATCTACACTGAGATCAGTGATTTTTAAAAATATATTTTATTTATTTTTTTAACAGAGAGGAAGGAAGAAGGATAGAGAGTTAGAAACATCGATGAGAGAGAAACATCTTTCAGCTGCCTCCTGCACACCTCCCACGAGGGATGTGGCCATAATCAAGGTACATGCCCCTAACCTGAATCAAACCCGGGACTTTTCAGTCCCCAGGCTGATGGTCTATCCACTGAACCAAACCAGTTTCGGCTGAGATCAGTGATTTTCAACCTTTTTCATCTCAGAGCACAGATAAACTAATTACTAAAATCCTGTAGCACACCAAAAAATATATTCTATTTTTTGCTGATCTGACAAAATAAATAGGGATAATTTCAAGCCATCGATACCAGATAACTAATGTGTGTTGGCTATTGTCTTTTTTTTTTTTTTTACTTGACAAACTAAGGGGAAGGAGGTCAGTGCCCCTGACTAAGTAGTCAGGTTTTACATATTTTAAAAATTCTTGTGTATACCAGTGAAAATAGCTGATTAGACACATTCTTTCTCTCCTCAAATCCTAGTTGAAGCTGTGTTTTAAATCCAGCAGACTTTCAAGTTTAAGATTCCTAGTTACCTGTGAGAACTTGGGATGTTGTATTCCCATGAGCCTTTGTGTAAGAATTTACTTGTTAGTGAGCTTCTGACACCAAAATGACTGAGGCAAGCATTCAATAGTCAGTTATTTTTAAAACTAAATTTTTTAAAACTCTGTGTGTGAAAAGGAAGTAAGCACATACGCTCTGTTTGTTCTGATTATGTAGACATAGATCCACTATGGGAGCAGGAAAAGACATACTGTTTTCCCCATCTTTACAGAAATCATCATGATGATAGTATTAAAGTTGTTTCACTGAGACTTGTATATATTATTTGGAGTAAAAAAATGAATAATTATGGATTCCTATTTCTTTTGCTTTTATGGTCTTAAGATTCTTGATCTGAGAGAAAGAATGTACAAATGCATGTTTTAATAAATATTCTTTCAATTTAAATCCAGGAATTTGAAATACATTTGAATTAAAAGTATCAATAGGAACCCACATACCTAAAATAAATTCATATTGATATTTTCAATTCAAATTTATTTGAGATTATCTATTTCTATCAATCTATCCATCCATCTATCAATCATCTGACTATTCCTTGTGCCAAGATTGTGCTCTTGAAATAGTTTTCTACTTAAAAATAAAACTAGAGTTCTTAGAAAAATGGCTCATTTAAGACCTGAACAGAATAATTGCAATATGAGCTTAGAACAACTTGTCACACCAGATAGCCAAGAAGCTATCAAAGTCTACTAGGTTATGTAAAACTGCTGAGGTTATATAAAAGGAATTCAGGAGCCAACTGGAAGAGCTTCCAACTGGCCACAAATGGGCCCATTTGAACTTCAGTAATGATACTAATTGCAATGGAGTGAAACCCTTCAAATATGTTTAAGTTCATGAGTTCAGAATAATATATATATTTAAAATAAATGACAAACCAGTCACTTTTGTAGGGTGGTAGGGAACTAATTCATTATTCTTAGCATAAAATAAAGAACCACAATTTTGTGTTGCTTTTCTTATATAAATTGTTCCATGAGAGATAACCAAAGAAGGAATAAGGAAAAGCATCTCCATATAAAAGCATGCCAACTAATCAGTAAAAAGTAATGCTAGTATTAAAACATCAACCACTTTTCAATCCTACTAAGTGAGTAGATCTAATAGGCATTAAGCATCAAGAGCTATTAACATTACAGAGAAACAACCAGGCATTATGTACCTCTTTGATGAATGAATACAATTCCACCCCCAAACTTTCCAAAGGGATCAAAGCTGAATCCAGCTACCTCAGGCTCCAGCTCTGACTCTAGCTGCCAATGTGCAGGGAATTCCAAGGACAGAGGAACACACTGAACTATACCAGGAATGAGTCTTCAGCAGCATTCACATAGTGGGCAACTTTGCAGGTCAAACAGTCAAGGTTCTCCACCAGGTCCATGTACAGGAAAGTAAGGGAAGGAGGGGAGACAAGTAGATTCAAAGAGACCTATAAGTCTATACTAATTGCTTTAAAACGTGGATAAGACATTGTTTATATCTAGGAAAGGATACTTGACTGATAAAACCATGAAGAAGTTCTCTGATGTGATCACTATAAAAGTCAGGAGACTTTTGGAGGAAAGTTGGGCTGGGTTGGGATGAAGAACATGGAGGCAAGACTAGGGTAGGTAGATAGGTTCTATTTTTTGACCTGGCTGGTGCTTATAGATGATTTACCTTATAACAATGAATAAAGCCATACTTTGCTTGTTTTCTATATTGATTTTTATTTTATAATATAAGGTTTTAAAAATAAAGTGAAATGTCCCCAGACACCCAGAGAGTTTAGAGAGTTTTTCTGGAACCTAATGGTTATTTATAGTAAATATGGAATACTACTCAGCAATAAAATAAAACCTACCACTGATACACAAACTGTCGGATGAACTTAAAAGAAATTATGCTAAGTGAAAAAAAAAAAAGCCAATTTGAAAAGGATCCGTATAAGTCAACTATGATGCCAGTATACCAAAATTAAGCAACTGAGAAAATGAATGACAGAAGGTGAGAACCACTTTTCTCACTGTTGGAGTGGAAGGTTACTGTTCAGAAGAAAGGTAAGTCCTCTCTGTGCCCTTTGTTAAAGATGGCCCAGCAAACGTTTGTTTACCAAACACTTGCTTCTCCATCTCCCTGTGAATTCCCAAATCATTATCTCCCCACCCACCTTGCTCCTTAACTCAAGGTTGCATATAAACCTCAACTGTCTAATTTGTCCTAGGGTCCCATATTCTTATCGAACTCCTGTATGTACGTGTATAATTGAGTTTGGTTATTTTATCCTCTTAAAATGCATTAAAAGATTATTTATTTTGAAAAAAATAAAATACACTAGAATGACTCATGTGGTGATGTATTAGAGTTAGATTTATCAAGATATCAGATGCATGTTTAGCTTAATAAAGATTCAGATGGTAACATATCACAATATGTATATATAGTGTACAAATAGAGATTGTGATACACTCATACATTTCCTTGTCCGGGCAGCTGATAGGGCCAAGAAGTAATGATGCCCTAATAGCAATGAACACACCTAGTGGAGAAACTGTACCAAAGTTTCTTCAGCCAGGAGGTCAAGGCTAATAACAGCCGAAAGCAATGTTGATAGTGTGTATACTTTACTTCTGTGATCATCTTCTTAAGAACTTGTGAAGAAAAGATCCAATCTAGTTGAGGGACATTCTACAGAATATCTGGCCAGTCCTCCTCAAAACCATAGGTTATCACAAACAAGGAAAGTCTGAGAAACCGTCCCACCGAGAGGAGCTTGAGGAGACATGCTGACTAAATGTACTCTGCCCACTAAACAGAGGATAATTAGGTTTTAAAATATCAAGCTTAACCAGGAGCATGGTTTTAACTCTTCTCATTTGTTTTTAACATTTCATTTGTTACCTCCCAAGTGTAGCATATGTGAATACCAATAGCACTTTGGAACGAAGTTTTCCTTTAATTTTTCCTGGAAACAAAGGCCCGAGTGACACTTCAGGGAAGTTTCTTGCCAAAGCCTTAGAACAATTAAAAACGCGGGTATTGGCATATCCCACAAGAGTGAAAAGCACTACTTAATCACAAATGACGGAAGTGCACACTGTTCGGCTCCTTCCCAAAACCTTCCACACCCACTCATTATCTCACTTGACCTATAAAGAGGCTTCAGGACCCTGGGCTCATCCTTTAGCTTTTCACATCCCATTGTCCTCACTCCCTATCATGTGTGACAGCTTAAAAATTTTAAGAGGTAACTGATTTCCGATTTGCCCACTCTTCTGTTAGTCTCCTCCCCACCGTGTAGGCAGCCAGGCTGGTTTGTGCTCATCCCCTCAGGGCATGTTCCTGACAGCACAAAGCACAGGGGAGAAATGAAAAAAAAAAAATTTTTTTTTTTCCTGGCTTTTCAGTTTCAAAAACCTAGAAACTAAGGAAATAGAAAGGACGTCGGCACAGAGAGGCAATTTGGAAGAAAGCTGGAGTAAGGCTGTCTAAATGATCCCTCCTTTCTTCCCCTCCAGGTCAGAAAAAGATTCCCAGTCTGTAAGATTCTGCCTTGCTGGTAAAATAGGGTCTTAAAAATGAATAAAAGTGGGCTGCAGAGAAATTGCAAAATAAATATTCCTTCCACCTGTTTATTGGTAGGTTGATTCATGCCAGCCACATGTGCGAGCACATCAGACCTTCCTGAGTATCTTTATCTGCACCTTGCGACTCTCTGGACCGATTTAAACACCCTAAAAGTTGAGCCTCCAATCCATTTTAAGGCAACAGCTTTGTCCCTGGGTGAGAAGCTGGTAGAAAGAGATTAAAGGCGCTCTCTGAAATCATTGCTGACTTCAGAAATACCACTGGTCTAATGAACCCGAGTTAGAAAGAAGATGCTCTAATGCTTTAAATTTGCCTGGTTCAGTGCAATGTAGTAGGCAGAGGAGAGGAAAATCCTACTTTCTAAGAGATTGCTGACTAAAGTCAATCTCAGAAGGCAACCTACAGCACCAGTGCTCTGATCATCCTGAGGCTGCACTCATAATTTACTAATAATCTACTTGGGAAGACTTCCATGTCTTCCACCAGGCTTCCCTTATTCCACTGTGGGTCTGCAAATACCCAAAGTCCTAATAAATGTCATGGTGAATCAGACTGATGGTTAGGGATGGGAAGCTGCTCAGAACATTTCCTACTTACCTTGCTGGTTTTTGGAAGAGGCACAGAAGTTACAATAAAGGAAATGAAGAATACATAAATGAATGTATGTTTACATTTATATTCTCAAAGTAGAACCTGTGACACTTGAAAAAGGCCTTTGAAATCCACTTATGAATATACACTAAAACCTAGAACTGTAGAGAATAGTCCAGTCTGGGTGTTGGGCCTTCCTTCTTCTGAGACCCAGCATGCTTACCACATGCCTCATTCTGCTTAGAACTGCTGGTTTATTTTCCACAGGCCTGTCTTGTATGTGCCTGCCTATTCACTGCATTGCCCTTTGGGGCTTGCCCACACTGGTCCACTATGGAGGGGGCCTCAGGACTTCCTGTGGTTGATTAAATAGCCTTTCCTCTTACTCCAGTCAAATCTGAAGTCCAGCCAGAGATCTATCCTTCAGAAATCTGACATCTGACATCGTGGGATATTAGTAAAAAGCTTAATCTTCATCCACAATGCTCTTCTAAAAGTTTAGGACAGGATGGGTCTCCAACACCTTACAAATCTCTTTTTAATGCTTTTAGCAGAAGACTCGCTGGTTCTTTGAATCAGCGTTGGCTTTATGTCCAGGTGTGATAGATTCTGAACAGTAACCCAGCAAATTAGACTCAAATCTTGCCCACAATGGACTTCACAGATTCCTACAAAAAGGCAAAAGTTGGCTTAGACTTTTCTCAATGATTCTATATCCAGTTGGTGTGAGCAAAGACCCTCCAATGCTCTTAAACTGCTTAGTGATGTGAACCATATGGAAAAGAAAACAAAAGAATTCACAACTCATGTTAGACTGAATTGAATGTCTTTAATTTCACACAATGAATAACATATGAATAGGATTAACTTTTTTTTTTTAATAGTTAAGTGCTCTATACTGTGCTAACCTGATCTGGTAGCAAAAAAGACTGAGCTTTCTTTTAGAAAAAATGTTTAAAACCCAACATCTAAGACCATGGAGGAGCATGACAGTAAAGCATGCCAGATGTATCTACGCCTCAAATAACAGCAAGTCCATGTTCATTTTAAATGTACAAAAATGCTTTATGAATAAAAACTGTTACAAAAAGAACATTTCAAACAATGTACAATTTTTCTTGCCTCTATATTCAATAAAATACAAATACATTTTTTTGTTCTAAAATATGTTTACATACAATCAAAGTAGAACATGCAAATTACACTTTAAAAAAGGCTTTTAAAAACCACTTATGAATACAAACTAAAAATTAGCCAGCACGACTTGTAAGACAATCTTGTGCCCCATTTTTTCTTTTGAAATATATATATACATATTTAACACATCATGTGCATTTATTATTATTTAAGAAATAGATATTTTTTTTTTTAAAAAGGAAGAAAAAGAAAGATGCCAACCTAGGTTGGAACTGCCCTTTTGTGTTGACCAGTGGCAGCTTTTTTCAATCCCTCCCTCCCCCCATTTAGTGTTTATTATACCTGGGCAAGTGGGCGATAGATTTCCAGGAAGTTTCTTCCTTGGTTGATATGTGCTTCTAAGACTGTTCCCCACATGACTGAGCCCAACAAGGAAGGCAGACTCATCCGTGGGGCGAACTCTCCAAGAAACAAGAAGCAGGGGGAGCCTTGCATTGTGGAAAGAAACTTTAAAAAACACCACGAAAATGCTACGCTATATTACAGTTCGAGTTTCTAGGCACTGTGATGACATTATCTGTAAGCTCTGGCATTTGGACCATGGTGATACTACGGGGTAGTGTTGAGAGTAATGTCTATATTTATCTACTTTTACTTAACGAGGACTGAAAATCCTGCAATGTAACACTTAAATGGCTTTTGAGGCATTTCGGCTTCTGCCACCCTCTCTCTCTCCATGCTACAGTTGGCATTTAAAGGCTTTGGAAATATATGTAGACTTTACACAGTTCCCAGGTAAATCTTCCTAATGGTAAGGGAAAATATTCTCCAAAAGCTCCTTATCTGAATTTTGTAAGAGTGTCCTAAAACCAAATCCTTTATGATCAGCACGTGTATTATCTTATAATTGTCAGCACTTGCTTATCACATTTATAGACCCAGCAATGTGTAGAACACAAATCTGATTGCCATCTGCCATCAAAGATGGCCCCTCATTCCAGACAGCATCCAAGTTAACATGGGGACACTCTGTCAGCCTTTAGTTACCTACTCTGGCCTGTTAGTGGCTGCTGAGTTCAGGTCCTGCCACGTCACAAGCCAGCCCATGACATCCTCTCCTTTCCTTAGATCTGTCTTCTGTGGGTTTTAGCCAGAGCCACGCCTTAGAAGAAGTTAAATTTTTGTTCCTTTCATTTGAGATGAGGGGTTGAAAACCAAGTAGCTCCCAGTCGCCCAGAAAGGTGGATCAAAAGCTCATAAATCACCTCTGGGGAGCTTTGCTCACCCCTAACTAGACTCCCTACATTGTAAGTAGGCTTACTCTTCCTGATTGTTGAAGGCAAGTTTTCCAGAAAAGAAAGAACACTAAGTGATTTATTATAAAATACTTTTTGGAGCTGTTTAGGGAGTTTGGGGCATTCCAAAGGACATCTTTGCTACATAAAAATGTGGCCACAGAAGGCAGTGTTGGCTGGCTAGACACAGGCTAAAACCAGGTCAGGAGATCTGGTTCCCCAACCAACCAACAAGAGAATAAATCCAGGCTGGGCCAGTGTTGATCCAGGACAGGAATGGGAGGAAAAGGGAAAGGAGGTGGTTAGAACATAAGGACATGTTGATATAGATATGCTAATGGAAAGCAAAAAAAAAAAAAAAAAAAGAAAGAAAAAAGTAATGTGTGACACCTAGGGAGAAATTTGTGTGGTGGTCAGCTATGCTATTGACTGGACCTCAAGTAGGTCTTAGTTTGGGTCCTCTGCAGTTTCCCAGTCTATTCTTAGAGCTATAGAAGTAGAGGATTTGCATTTAACTCACATGAAAACTGAAGAATTGAATTTATGTTTACATTGCAACTCTGCTGTATTTCTCCTGGAGTACTTTTCATTGGCTTGTAAAATTTCTCAAAGACTAGAGGTTAATGCCAATTAAGCTTTGGGTCCTTCTTTAAGCAGCTTAGTGTGTGAGCTCATTCTCTTCTGCAGGAAGGTTTAATCTGCTTCTACACTTGGGGGAAACAGTGCAACACCTGAAGAAGAAGGGCAAAAGAAAGGGAATGGTTTTCAAAGTCCAACAGGAGAGAACCCTCTTTGTGGCTTAATTGGAATGAAAATGGTTGCTCTTTCCTGGCAATGGTGGGGTGAGTGGGGCTAATTTAAAACTTCCTCTCTGGTGACTTTGGAACCACTCAGACATGGCTTGGGAGTGACAAATTGAAAGTGGCTGGTTTGATTTTGCTGTTCAACTTGTGTGAAATGCCAAAGGTCAAGCAGGGTCACAAACTGAGTCTCTATGATACAAGCTTTAAAGTCCGGGAGAATGCATTCCTTTAAACTTACATATTGCTGGGATTAAATGCGACTGACCTACTGGGCAGCAAATGATGGGAAGCCCATGGCAACAGTGCAGAACAGATGGCTCCCTGGGTAATTTCAACCAACTGTTGGTACCATGACAGAGCACTGATGCTTGTCAGCATATTAACTTGGAATTTTAAAATTCACTCCCACAGATACCCTCTCTTTTATTCTCTATGTTTCCAACAAAAATCTATCTCTCTCTAAGGAAATAATGTTGTGTTCTGCAATAATAATACAATTTCCAGCCAGTCCTACTTCCTGTAAAGAAGCTGAACGTAGAGGCAAATGAGATATTCTAATTCCCATTAGAAAACTTAATTCTGTCTCTCTTTTTATACTCTACCATGCCAGGTGTTCAATGTCTTGGGAAAGGGAGGAGGGAGGAGGAAATTGAAAATACTCATTTGAAATTTCCACATCCGACTTTTAGAAAACATCTATGGCAATGGGATGACTTCATACTCATTCTGAGTCTTCTTAACATGTTTTACTTGGGCTGTGGAAATGGGTAATAAGAGATGAAATGTCTGTCCACGCTAAACCAATGACTAGAGTACAACTTGGATGAGAAATGTACAATTGAAATTGACCATTTAAAAGACGATTTGTCACACACAGTTTGCATCCATGCAGACTGATAGATTTATAATTACATTATGTACAAAAATGTTTTAGTTTATTAAGGCAACCACAATTTGGATATTTTGTCCAAGGTGGCTCAATACAATTGGAGTGGTGATACCCTTGGAGCTTTTCCTATTTTTAGATAAGAACACTTTACTCCCATTTGCTTTTAAGAAATAATTAAGAGATAATGGACTTCTCCTATTGTCTTTTTGTTTCCATTTTCCCATGACCTTTTCCCCATGATAGTTATTTGTATGGAAAAAAAAAAAAAATCACATACCAAGGCATTGTTAAATACTTGTCTTTCTGGTGCCTGGGGTTTCAGTTTTTGGTGATTTGTCAGTTATTCCATTTGCTGTGGGGTTTTTAAAACCATCTTATTCTGCCTATTCTCTGATGATATGTTTTAAGTATAAAAATAACCTGGCGGATGCCTGGGTCAACAGATCCTCAGGTGCTCTAAATCACTTATTAAAAAGGCTCTAGCAATAAGGATTGAGATTCAAAGCCGAGTTCCCTGGGACAGCATGCCAAGGTGAACATACAATACAGCGAAGGTTTACATTATTCAGGTGTGTACCAAAGAAAAGAAGGCAGCAGTAAGTTAATGAAAAGGCATATGGAAGTACCTAACGGGCAAAGGGAAAGGAGGAACAGATGATGCTAAATATCAGCGTATGTGTGATAGAGAGGCTCACAGAAGAATGCGAATGCAAGTCTAAGAATCCCACCTTCTGATGACATGAGTCCATCTGAGAAACTGTATCATTAACGGAAAGATTCAGGTCACCTGAAGACCATGTTGGCGCCCAAAGCCTAGCCCAGCTTGAAAAACCCAAAGAAATTTAAAAAACCAATTAAATGGAAGTGGGTTACAACAAAGCCAGTTGAGACATCTGCAGCTTTTCTGCCCTTGGAATGTTCCCTAATCGAGGGTGTTTCCCTTTCCATTTTCCTGGTTAGCATATGCAGTGGCATCAAGGGCACACCTTGGACATGGGAGGTCGGGTGGCCACGGGCACCACCAGCTCTCTCCTCCTCCTTGGTGGGTCTTCTGCTCGCTGGCCTGTCCAGGATCTAGCCACAGCCAAGTGCCGCTGGGGTGGGGACTGCTGTAAAGCACAGACTAGCTTCTTTTGAAGGCGTCCCCCCTGCTTTGCTTTCCCAAGAGCTCCTGATGGCTCAACCCCGTCATCTGGCCCGATTCTGCCCGCCCAGCTTCTGGAGAGAAGAGCAAGGGTGTCCTTGCAGCCCGGGCCTTCCAAGGCGTCCTTTCCCCCAGCCCCAGGTTCAGATGCTCGGCCCCGCCCTAGGGAAGGGCATCACTCTCACTCCCTCGGGACTTCCTCTGCCTTTTGGCCTTGACCTCCTCTTCCTGGGGAAGGGGCTGCTGCGGGGGCGGCTGCGGGGGCTGAGCTGGAGGCTGCGGTTTGTGTTTCCTCTTCCCGCCTCCTCTGGGGGTCTTGGGCAGGGGTGGGGGCGGCGGTGGGGGTGGGGGCGGTGGAGGGAGGGGAGGTGGAGGCGGCGGGGGCAAGGGCGGCGCCTCCCGGGCCATGTGGATGACCGCTTCGATGGTGGCCATGATGGTGTCTTGGCTGGCGGCAGGCTCCAGCACCAGCGGGCTCAGGCTGGGCTTCTGGCCCCTTTTGCTGGGCAGGTCGATGCATTTTTCCAGCACCGGCATCTGGTCTCTGGAGTCCTCATCGAACTGGGTGGGCTGCTTTCGAGGACGCCCCCTCCTCTTCTTGACGAAGTTGTTGCCCGTCTTTGATTGTCTCTGCAGCCGCTTGGCCTTCAGGATCTTGTTCACGTGGTCCAGGTTCTTCTTGGTGGACAGGATCTTGGTGTAGCTGCACATCTTCCGCACCTCGCACTGGATGGCCTCGATCTCCCGCCTCTTGAATCGTTTCTTCAGGGAGGAGCTGGCTGCAGGAAGGGAGAGAGAAGAGATTGAGCACGGGATGCCAGCTGCCCTACGCGTCATATTTGCCTGTGGAGATATGGGTCCGTTAATGCCATGGACATGACTTAGTACCCAATATTTATTCTCCCCCTTTCCTTATTAAAATGAAAGACAATAAAAATAAACATTGATTAAATATCTTATGTCTACAAAGCATTTCTATTTCTATGATTTCAATCTTCACAACAATCCATGAAGTAGTCCTGTTCCCATTTTTAAGATTTGGAAACTTAGGCTCATGCCACCAGGGAGATCCACTCAGAAGTCTAATGGTGGAGTCACAATATGAATTCTCCTATCACGGCTTTTATTATTTATGACCCTTTGACATTTGATCTGATTCAGTTTAGCATTAGGTTGTGCTTTCTTTTTTTGTAGAAAATGTTGAATGAATAGAATGACAATCAGCCTTCCCTATCAAGCCATCTTGATAGGTATTGGAATGCAGGGATGATTCACATGTACTGTCAACCTCCAAAAAGAGATGTCTTGACCTGAACTGGAATATTTTACTCCTAACCTTCCTCCACTGTCAGAAGGGAGGGTTACTTTCTGGGACACTCTATTTAGAATAACATCATCTCTCTAATTCTCTTCCCCTAGCCCCTGCCCCAAATTTCTGGACTTGTTAAGTAGCCTGATGATGTCCACTTGACTAGTTCATCCTCTGGGAACGTGAAGGGAAATATCAGCCAGGTGTTTCTGAATCCTTTACACTCCTACTACTAGGCTATTGTCTGCAAAGAGCTATTTTCACGTCCTGTTGGCCAGATGCTTCTTTAGTTTATGAGCCAAACTTCTGGTCTCAGGAAGTCCTGTACTGCTGCCACTAAATAGCCTTCAGAACTGCTTCATTTTGAAGTTCAGACACAATAAAGTGTGAATAGCTTCAAGACGTAGCAGATCTTTCCTCCTTTAGGTTGTTCTTTCTCTTGTGTTGTTCATGAAACACATGTGCACATTCATATACACACACACACAGGTACTCACACATACTCTGCTGCCCATCTCCACACTGGCCACTCTCTCTGGCCACTTACAAATTTATGAAATGTGTCTTCAATTAGTTCCTTATCTCTATTATTTACCCTACATGCTCAACCCCAAAGAAGCCCAGATGTAGAGTAGAAGATGTTGACCCTACTAAATGTGGCAGGCCTAAAAGAAAATGTTGCATTTTAGCATCGCGGTTTGTTGTGTTAGAATAAATATCTTAAGGAAAATGAGGGGAAAAATGCTTAAAAAATGGATACCAATCTTAGTTATTCCTGGGCACTCCCACTTTGTACTTTCCCCTGCTATACCCCATTCCCCTCTCATGCTGTGCCCAACACAGGTTTCCAGGAGGGGTTTTATTTGAAGTTTTTACAACACTGGCTTTGTGGAGTGGGAAGCTCTGAGTTCCACAGGATAGGTCAAAATGGTACTGCTTTAGGATAAAGGTCATTGCAAGACTTATTGAGCAATGACTAACGACTGAACAATCTTAAATAAAGTAAGTTATAAAGATCAAAATAAAAGCCATAGTGAGCTTCTGACTACAAAAATAGCTTTTTTTTTTTTTTTTTTTTTTTTTTTTTAATGGGCCAAACACCGGGTGGATGAGATTTCAGTGTCTTTTCCCTCCAAAGCTACCTCATGGGACTTTATTAAGCCTCTACAGTAGTGTCATCCAATAGAATCTTCTACATGGTGGAAATGTTCCATATTTGTGTTGTCCCATAAGGTAGCCACTAGTCACATGTGGCTACTAAACACCGGAAATGTGGTCAGTGTGACAGAGAAACATAATTTTTCATTTAATTTAAATAGCTACCTGTGGCCAGTAACGACCATGTTGGGCAGCTCAGATCTAGACCTAAGCACTGTGAATCCCAGAGCACACAATGGAATTCATTTAGTAAAACACAGATGGTGGGAATCTCCAGCCCAACAACTTGGTGCCTTCAATAAATAAGATGCAAGGAGACACAGGTAGGGAAGAGGGTGAAGGTGTAAATTAAGAGACATAAGAGGTAAAATGATCATATTTTGATGCCAATTTAAACAAACTGTCAAAAGAGATCACATTGCATGCATTTGTGGAGATTTGAATACTATATGGACATTGTATGGTATTATAGACTTACTAGAGGCCCGATGCATGAAATTCGTGCAATAGTAGGCCTTTCTTCCCTTGCCTTCTTGTACCGGCTTCCCTCCAGCTGCCAGCAGGCACCTGGGAGGGAGCTTCTCTCACAGCCCTGGCTTCGTCCAGAAGAATGTCAGGTCTACTTAGCATATTATATTTTTATTATTACAGAGTGTTAATTTTCTTAGGTGTCATAATTGCATTGGGATCATCCTCTTTTAAAGTGCATATCTTTAAGAAATTACTAAAATATTTATAGAGGAAATCATATGATATAATCTGGATTGCCTTCAAAATAATGGGGAAGGGAGAAGGTAAGTAGAAGTATTGATGAAACAAGATTAACCACTGTCCCTGTGTGTGACCAGAAACAGAGTTCAGTGTACCAAGAAGGACTTCAGCAAGCTGGACTAGAACAGGCCTCTTAGCCTCTCTGAATTTCTTTTTCTTTATCTACTACATTGGATCGTTAGACTACATACTCTCAAGGTTCTCCTCTAGATGTAAAGACTGCTATAATTCTTTCCTATATTCATTATTAATGCCTTGAGAAATGTGAGGTGGCTTTTTATAACATTTATTTCACCTAATAACTTTGAAATCCTAGTTGGGGGAAGGACTTTGGACTTGGCATGGTTTGATATTCACAAATCTTTCTCCTTATTGCTTATTATTGCACTGTCTCTCTAAATGTTTTCAGATTTTTCTCTCTTCAAATTGTTTCATTATTAGACAGTAATTTCTGGGCTTTTGCAGCGAGATTGATTCCATATTTGCCCTCCATCTTCTAATTGCCCTATATCTTGCCTGTTCTTTGTCAGTTCTAAAACACAATTACAAGTGGCCACGGCAAGATGCAAATCCATTTCTTAACTCCGCAATGCAAGTCATTCTGGACCTTTCTCTGTATTTGAAATTGCCATGCAAATAAGTGGTTGAGGTGGTTTGGGTCTAGACCTAGGTTTTCCTTCTCTTCGTTCCCATTATCAGAGGAGCAGCTCATCAGACTTCATTTATTTTGCCATATCTTTTATGATAATCAAAGACAACTGAGCACTGTGTGGTGTGCACTGACTACAACAGATGTAGCACAGGCGCTGGGAACAAGATGAGGGCTCACAAGGCATAGTTTTATAGACGGTTCCTAAAAAATAGGGGCTAAGAGTTTGAAGACTGTACCTTTCCCATGTGGAACTTACATCCTAGTTTTACAAGAACTTTATGGGTGGATGGGAGAGGGAGACACATTTATCTCTAGATTCATTAGAATTTTTCTTACTGCTTCAATATCCCTAAAGGCAGGTGGGGTCCTACTGGGGATTGTTGAACTGTCTGGAGTTGAGCTGCCTTCCAGGATGACCAGGGCTGGAACACCATCTGCCTCAATCAAGGCCAAGAGGTGCGGTATGAATTGAATTATACGCTGATCCAGGTTAGAAGGTTCTTGGATAGTAAAGGCCTTCCGTCTTTTCTCCCCAGCAAAGTTCATTCACAAAGCCTTGCTTGACCTGGTGTGTAGAACATAGTCAGCAAATACAAACTCGAGGGGATTCAATTGTTCAATATTCTCCCATGCACGTTGTGCATTTTTTTGTACTTTGTAATTACATTTAAATCAGTAGTGATCCTGTGTTTTCCTTGCTGCTTTTAATTTTTTAATAGGCTGTATGAAGCAACTTGCCTTGGCATGCAAACCTTCTCCCTTCTTCCCTAGAATTTAAATTAACCTTCTAACATTTCTGGCCTTAAAAGCACTTCTGAAAGAAATGGCAAGCTGCCGCTGCTGGTGAGGTCTCTGCAAGGCAGGGCTGGTTGTCAGCCTAGTACTACAGATCTGCTTTCCAGTTCAGAAGCCATCGTTCAGAATTAGGGTTTGCAGGTGTAGGGCATTTGTCACAATATAAAGGCGCTTTTATTCTGTTCTTAAAGTCATCTTACTACAGGTTGGGGTTCCTCTGAAAATGTGACTAGCTTGTTTGAAGCACAGTAACTGCTTGACTGAAATGACAGATTCCTCTTAGGTTTATTGATGAAGAGCATCTTCTCTCTGATGCAATAGCTTGTAAGACCCAGGTCTTTGTTTTGCTCCTATCTGCCATTTCTTTCTGGGACAAGCAAAGCTAGGAAGTGAGGTGGGCAGCCTGGCTGATGGAGAGGTGAGGCAGTGAGGTGTGCCGGGGCACGTGTAGGTGTGCAAATGCTGACATGCAAAGGCCACCAACAGTAAGCGCCCCAGAGTATCTGTCTCCCCCAGATCTTCTGGGATAGGGGTTCAGTAACTTGCCCTGCACTCTCCTGATGCTGCGATCTTGTCCACACTGCCCACCTCTTCTCTGCCTCTCCAATCTGGTCCAGTTTTTGTCAGCAGCCTCCCATATGGGGTGCACATATCCCAAGAAAAATATATTAAAGTTTTTTTTTTTTAATTCTTTCCATTTTATTAAAAATATATATAATAAGGAAGGTAAATATTCTAATGCTTAATATATAGAGCAGCTGTGAGACCCTTATTTGCGCTGCATATCAGATGGTGTCACCTCTCAATGGTGGGCAAGATGTTCTGGGAAAAGAAGAGGCATGTGACTGGAGGGGCTGGCAAGCAATCCATTGGATTGTTACTTTCATGGTGTTGTCATGTCTTACACTCTAAATGCTATAGCAGGTCAGCCTCCATGGCTCATTTTAGAAAATTAAGATCTTTGAGCAGAAAAAAAAATTCAAAATATTTTATAATAGGATGAGGGATATCCATGAAATATGTTATATACCACACAGAGTTTTATTGGTTATCTCAGCAAACTGCACAAGAGTTGTCATTTTCAAAGATGAATTTGGCAATTTTCTTGTACAAAAAGACAGGGTTCTAAAAGTTCTCACCTTTTCTGTGCTGTCAAGGGGCTATCAGTAATGTTACCTAGCAGCTGTTAAAAAACAAACAGAAACTTAATGTCCTTTTGGGGTAAAATGGGCAAGAAAGTAATTGCTTTTAGAAAGAAACATACAAGGGAGGTAGCAGTTCTGAAATGGATTGAAAACGTTTTCATTGTTTGTCAATTTTGCTGCCAAAAATGATATATTATAACCTGTAAAATCCTTTAAATCTGCAAATGAAAAAAATCTTGTAAACAGAGTTAACTTCAAAATGATGCCTTTCAGAAATTTTCACTTACTAAAAAATATAATGCCTTTTGATATGCAAGAGCATTTGTTTCTTGATAAGGAAGTTAGCCAAATTTCATCAAAAGCCTTTGCTTAATTGAAGGGCAGTATTAAAAATATAGTATGAAGCAAAATGATGTACTTTCTCCTTTTGTATCTATCTATAACTAAAATGTCCTTTTAACCTACAATGTCTGTATTGAAATAAACTACATTCAGAATCAGACCTTCAAACTGCTTTATCATGTGCTAAAGAAACAAATTTTATAAAAGAAGTATTCAAATTAAATCACTTGGCCCTCCCTAAAATATTATTAAAATTAGTATAACATGCCGAAACCAGTTTGGCTCAGTGGTAGAGCGTCGGTCTGCGGAGTGAAGGGTCCCGGGTTCGATTCCGGTCAAGGGCATGTATGTTGGTTGCGGGCACATCCCCGATACCGGTGTGCAAGAGGCAGCTGGTCAATGTTTCTCTCTCATCGACGTTTCTAGCTCTCTATCTCTCTCCCTTCCTCTCTGTAAAAAAACCAATAAAATATATTTTTAAAAAAATTAGTATAACATGTGGATGACAGTAAAAATGCTTTTTGTTTCATTAATAATAATAAGTTCCATAAATTGAAAATTATTTAAAAATATGATTTATTTCAGATTTATCTCAACCTTTTAAAGTTCATATTTTAAAAAAATGAGTGCATATATTCTGAATATGTATTTACATGGGGTAAAGCTTCAAAATTATGTTACTGATTATCACCACATGGTCAAAATTTTTGACGACTTTAAAGTTTTCCTTTCTTTTTCTAACATCCTGGAGAGTTTATTCACTCAGTATTTATCGTTAGATCTTCTTGAAGAGACTGTAGTGCTCCTCTCCATTCCCCTATAACAGAGAACACAGCTCCTTTCTCATAGTAGAAGCTGAATTAATATTCCCTGCTGCACTGCTTCAGGTTGTAAGCTCCTAAAGACCAAAGCCTGCATATCATTAATCTGTATCTTCCCCAGAGCACCTTTAATTGAACTGCATGCAACTCCAAGGCAGTCAAAGGAGTGTCCTATCCACCCAGAGCTTCTGAAGTGGGATTTGATGCTGACCTCCGCGATTTGGTTAGGCTGCCCTGAGGACCTGGTCCTTAGGTTTTTAGAATCCCTGACTTCTCTGACCACGAGGAAATAATACCAGTCATTTCATGAGCTGGGTTTTGTGCAAACCACTGGTGGGTTTGGACAGAGTAAGGCAGTGGTAACGTGTCTCCAGAAAGAACCTGAGCTGAGTAGGGACACTGTTAGTCTGCTCGAGGAACCCCTAAGAAAGGTAACCTGGACTTCGGCAGGCTTGAAAAAGCTGGGTGAAGGGGAGAGCTCAGAGATCTGGGAACTAGCAACAGAGGTGATTACAGATGCCTACAAGGCATACTGTACACCTTCTTTAATAGGAATTGTGCAGGGCGTGTCCTCAGAAGAGCCTTTTAAGTCTGTGAGTTTTCCAGGGGGTGGAGGAATAGGTGGGCGGTATTTATTAGGATCACAGTGTTGTTTTCCTAGGCTTTGGGCGAGGAATGAATCCTGAGTGCCAGCACTCATAAACGGAGGAATACTAGGGCCATTTAGCTCTAGTCTGTTTCAGGCAACTTTGACTTCTGTAAGTTGCACGTGGCTTAAGCTCTGCAGACTGACTAGACAATGTGAAAGGCTGGATGGAAATGTAGTTGATGCCAAAAAGTTGAAAGCTCCGTCTGCTGAGTCTCACAGCATGCCAGGTGGTCACATGGCGGGAAGGGGGAGGGTCGCACCCTGTCAATGGGCTCTTTGTATTTTTCTCTCTTAAATATGGCATAGCTGTATCCTTAACCATAAAATCATCCCCTATATAATACTCCAAATATTATAGATGCATATTCCTCCTTGATTGTGAGAGTATTTTCATCCTCTTTTTTTTTTTTTTAATTTTGAAAACAAATAAACACCCCACCCCCCAGAAAAACGGAATAACAAAGAATAATGTAGCAAACAGGATCTTATAAAATTTTTTCACAATTTAAATATTTAGGTTCAGAAGAAACAAATCCTTGTTGACCACCCTAGAACTTCAAGAATTACATCAAATGGTAGCTATCCATGTTTTGTTTTCTTCCTAGTCTTAATAATTGCACTTGTTTACTTAAAAACTTACTCTAGCGGGACTGTTTTGGCTCAGTGGATAGAGCGTCGGCCTGCGGACTGAAAGGTCCCGGGTTCGATTCTGGTCAAGTGCATGTACCTTGGTTGTGGGCACATCCCCAGTGGAGGGTATGCAAGAGGCAGCTGGTCGATGTATCTCTCTCATCGACGTTTCTAACTCTCTATCCCTCTCAATTCCTCTCTGTGTAAAATCAATAAAATATATTTTTAAAAAACTTTAAAAAAAAACCCAATCTAGTTGTGTATGATCTGATAGAAAACATATCCACCAAGACTTTAGAACAATGTTGTCTTGACTTTTCATTCTTTAGTTCTGTGGCTCCAAACAAATCTCTGAATTTCTCGACAGGGAAATTACCTCTAGATAAATATAATCCTATAAAAATAGTCATACACCTTCAAGTCTCTGTTCTAGGTAAGACATCCTTTATTCCTTCATCTGTATTTTATGAGATTAATTCTAGAGTATATTCCATTTTGATCACCTTCTCAAGAGAGTGTTTATATGCCAAATCTCATCTTTACTTTGGTGCCCAGAATTGAACTGATTTCCCAAGTATGAAGTGATTAGTGCAGAAAAATTGGGTTGATTAATTTCTATGATCAGGAACTATGCATCTATCCATAAGGGCTATATTAAAAAACAAAACAAAACTAAACTCAGGGTTTTTTGTAGCACCAACACACTGCTGGCTTGTATTAAATGGAAGCTCAATTAACCCCCTTAAATGTTTTCATATAAACTGACACCAATCTGGACATTGCTATGTGAAATTGTTTTTTTAGTTTAACTACAAACCTTTTTAAATCAGCAAAGTTTAATTTTACTGGTTTCAGTCCAGTGTTGTAGTCTGTTGTGAAAAATTGGAGTCTTAATCTTGCTTTGTCAAAGGGTGCCCAGATTTGTAGGGATTTCTATGGGGTTTAATACCCTCCAAATTAATGATTGTCTCTAACACCTGAGTATGATTCAAGTGTCTCAAATGAATGTCATTGTTTCCCTCTTTTATTAAACTTACTAGAGGCACAGTGTATGAAATTCATGCAACTCAGGCAGGAGGGTGGGGGGGCGGGAGCCCTTGAGGGGGATGTCCGACTGTCAACTGGGCTCAGGGACAGTCCAAGGAGTGGACCTAAGCGGTCAGTTGGACATCATTAGCATTGCTGCGGAGGCAGGAGAAGCTCCTGCCACTGCCGCTGCACTTGCCAGCCATAAGCCTGACTCAGGGCTTCTGGCTGAGTGGTGCTCCCACTGTGGGAGTGCAATGACCACCAGTGGGCAGCTCCTGAATTAAGCGTCTTCCCCTAGTGGTCAGTGTGCATCATAGCAATTGGTCATTCCACCGTTCAGTCAATTTGCATGCTAGCCTTTTATTATATGGGATTAAAGAAAATATTTCAATCTATACCACAAAGTATTCCTGCATTCTTTATAAAAACAATAAGCAATTTATACCCATTGCTTTAGACATTCACATATTTTTGTGTCTATCTAGTTAATAGATGATGGATGTACCATAGAAACAATAACTTTGCATAGCCTACAGGTGTGTGCCCAACTCTATTATTTCTGTCAAAGAGGATATTGCATCTGATGTTGAACTGGGGAAAATATCTTACATTTATCTTTCATCCAGAGGCAATTCTCCTGCTTTAGTGAGAAAGAACAAGACAAAACAAAACAAAACAAAACTAGGTGTGGTTTCAGTGCCTTCCAATTCCCACTGGAATTTAGTTTATGATTCAGATTTAAAGGTTCTCATTGATATTTTCATCTTGATACATTTACCCATTCTTTAAAACTCCAGTTAAGTCATCATCCTAAAAGCCACCTGAGGATTCTCATTTCAACATTAATCTTTCTGGTCCCTTCTATCTTGCTTGCATCACTCTGACATCACTTCTGTCCTCTATTAAGGAGATGGGATTAATCTACCTTTATCTCTCCACTTAAATTGTGTTTTCTTAAGGGACAAGTACGATGTCTTAACCATTCTTACTCATTCTTGGAACAAATACTGCTTGAGCTCCACTTTGTACCAGGCACTGTGCTGGGCACAACTCACTTACTTGAAATCAATCTACGTGATGTGCTCTAAACTTAGGCTTACCATCTACTTTTGTAAGGTCTGCGTATAAAATATGAAAGGATTCACTGAAGGGAATCCAAGCCACTGTAAATTAAACCAGATCCTCATCTATTTCAGTAGTTCCCTACTTTCCTTGGGGCCCCATTAACTATTTGGAGTATCTAAGCTAGGACCAAAAACATGGAAGTACTGAGAAATAGATTGTGATATCCAAACCACTCTATAGGTGAAGTGGCCTTTCAAGAAGTTTGGAGCTTATTGAGCTCCATTAAGCAAACAGGCTTGTGCATTTTAGACCACAGATTGATTAAAACCATGGCTTCCTTGGAAAACGGAGATAAGTATCTATCTATATCTTACCTAATAATAGACAAACATGTAAATTGACGGTTCCTCCGTTACGCCCACAGCCAATCAGGAGCGAGTATCAAAATTAACCCAACAAATATGGTGGGTTGATTTGCCTATGCAAGCATGGAGCAGCCGGGAGGGGCAGGATGCCTGCTATGAGGGGGAAGGGAGGCAGTGGAGAGAGCTACAGGAGCGGTGCTCAGGCCGGGAGCGAGGACTTGCAAGGAGTGAAGCCAGGGGAAAGAAGGCCTATTCTTGCATGAATATCGTTAGAAGCTCCAGTATATATATAGAAAAGCCTAAGGTTCTCTCTGGAGATATGTTACCACTGCCTATATCTGTCCAAAGCCACATGGCTGGCACACTGAGGAACGGCTTTGAGTCCTGGAGTGTTGCCCTGATGCCCTGCCTCTGGCCCCGCCACTGCAACATGCATGCGGGACTGCAGAAACCCTGGCCGAATTCACACGAAGTGGAAGCCAGGACCCCTGCGCCCCAGACAGGCTGCAGGAACCCCAGGGAAAGCTGAGAGGAGTAGCCGCCAGCCCTTCCCCTATTGTGTGCACCACCATCTTGTGACAGCATTACTGCATGAGGGTAAATTCGCATATTACCTCTTTATTATTTAGAATTATCTAACATCAAAATGAGAGAGAGAAAGTGAGTGAGAGAGAGGAACAGGATAGAAAATATGAGTGGTTTTTTCATTGCTGAACATTTGGATCAGAATTATAATGATTTATTGTGGGGGAGTGTCCACATGCTCTCTTGGCAAATAACTATACATTCAAGTTCTGAGCAATATACCAGTACTTTTTTTTTTTTTTTTTTTTTTTTTAAAGTTACTGAGTTACTGCTTTTCTTTCCTTTTTTTTTTTTTTTTTTTTTTTTTTTTTTTTTTTTTTCTTCCTTCCTAATATAAGCTTGGACAGACTCAAGGCAGCAAATACTCCTTCCTCAATTTAAGTTTTGACAATTTAAGAGGAAAAAGCTCATTCATCATATTTCCCTTTTAGAGACCATAAATTATTGGCTCATATACCATGTGGCTTGGATTCTAGGAAAAGTTAGCATAAACAAACCCAAGTTACAATTCGTGGAGTAAGAGAGTGAGTCATAAACAAAACACAGACATATGCTCTCATATAAATAAGGGCCTGGATCATCAGCTTCCCAAAGTCTGCTTCCCATTAATTACACAACAGAATGAACTTTCCATATGTAAGCCCAAATCACTTAACTCTGGCAACTTGTGGGAGACAAAGACCAGGATTGTGGCTTTCATTTAGGCACCAACTAAACTGGGTTGCAAAATAAGAAAAATCCTCTCAAAATACCTTCAGCTTTTGGAGGGCACGAAAGTCCCTTGGAGGAGAGTTTTTGAGCGTTGAAACTCCAGCAACCCAGGGATACTGCTCGAGGCTGCTCTAGATCCCCTGCTGAATTTAAAGCTAATATCGGGCTTACTCTTTTTTGTTCTGAGCTCTGTCATCTTTATGGGCTAGCCCTGGGTCCAGGCCACACAGGGTGTTCAGACATTGCTGGGATCATGGCGCAGCTACAAATCCCTCTGTTAGGAGGTTTGCGCTGTCATTTGAACCTATCTATTGATAGCACAAACTCAAGTTTTTTCATGTTGCATGAAAACTCTCTGGTCTCTCTTAAAGAGGAATCAAGGAAACATATAAGGACTCCTGGGGAAGAGGATTCCTCGGTCGGTGAGACACTCTGAGAGTAGTGGGAGCAGTGGGGCTCTCTTCTTGTGTCCCTTTCAAAAGCGACCTCATAAAACAAACCAGCAGAGTTAGTCGCAAACAACTGAAATAACAGATGTCACAGTTTAGGAGTCCTGGGTACAGGAGAAGGGAGAGAAAGGAAATTTATTCTCTGCTAGGGGAGGCGCACATGGGTTTCCACCATTCATTTACTCCATGATTATTTTTGTGACGTCCACTTTCTGTATCATACCATGGACCATACAAGGTAAGTGCAATACATTGTTCCTACTTTCATATGAAATTAAGGGAAAGAAGACATGAACATTTTTGGATAATCTACAGTGCAGTCTGCAGTATTTCACACATTTCCTCATTTAATTAGCAACTACATGAGGATACTATTAGTGCTATAGGACAGATATGAAAACTGAGGCCTCAGAAAATAATTTTTCCAAGGGCACATATTTTATTTATTTTTATTTATACCTACTTATTCAAGGCTATTTTTTTCCATTGCTTTTTGAGAGAGTGGGAGGGAAGGAGAGAGAGAGAGAGGGAAACATCCATGTGAGAGAGATAGAGGCAATCAATTGGTTGCCTCCTGCATGTGTCCCGGATTGGGAATTGAGCCTGCAGCCTAGGTTCATGCCCTTGACTAGAATAAAACCCAGGATTCTTTAGTCCATTGGCCAACACTCTATCCACTGAGCAAAACTGGCTAAGGCAAGGGCACACATTTTAGAGGTTTTGGACTCAAGAATTCAAGCAAGGGCTGCCCTATTTCAAAGCCAGCTTCATACAATAGATATACCATTACGGAAACAAAAATAAGACAGTTAAATAAGAATGAGGCTGGGGTTTCCCTGTCAATTTCCCACTGTTGACTGCACTGGAGTGCCAAATTACTCTCAATTTCACAATCACAAAGAACTCTTCCAATCCCCAAATTCCATAATTTAATAATAACAAGAGATTACTACAGATTACCACTGTTGCTTCTGCTAAATTATGTGTTCCTGCACAGTGCTTGGATTTTGTTACTCCCTTTGGTTCAAATTCCTTTAATTGCTTCCTACAGGGAGCCAGACAGCCAATATAATGAGTGAAGTTGGGCTGTATTATAAAGTAAGGTAGGGGGGCTAGAGGGAGGACCTGGGAAACTAAAGAGAATATGGCCCGTCTGATGCCCAAATGTTATTCTGTGTCAATCAATTGCTGAAAGGTAGAAATCTGAACCCAAAGTTTTCAGATAGTCCGAGTTGCAAAAAGTCAGAAATCTTAGTTATTATGTAAATCTTCTAACATTTCCAGCTGCTAATTAATTTTTAAAGAAAGGTTTAACCCTCTGGAGGCTAGTCATAATACACCTGCAGGTGCCTTCTGGCCCATAGCTGCCATTTGGCTAATGCTGCCCTTCAGAATGGTCACCAGGCTTCATTCGAGAATTTCAGGAACTCCATGTTCTGAACCCAAACCTCTTTTCCAGCTTCCTCTGTTGTTTCCACATACACTCCTACCTCAAAGACGTAAAAGTCTCTCTCCCATTCTTTCTGCATATGAATTCCATTCATCTTTAGAAGGCCACCTCAACTCTTCTCTTGCCAGATCATCTCACTGTCTTCTGAACTCCCTTAGTACCACTCAGTTGGAAATCAATGATTTATCAGTTGCTAAATGATAGCTCCATTAGTACCTGAGGTTATTCAATCTATTCATTTTAAAAATGTTATTTGGTCATCTCATGTTTTGGAGTCAGGACTTCCCAAACAGTGTGAAAGTTCCCCTAGAGCAGGACTAATTTTATATTACATATATCAAAGTGACCGGTGCTTAAAAACTCTTGACGATTCACATCAAAGACTTATAGAAGTGTCAGTAAGATGAGCTCCATATGGCAGTTAATACCCTCACTGGTGGTGGTGGTGATGTGTGTGTGGGAGAGCAGGGAGAGGGCCTGTGCCCTAAGATAAGGGTATTTGGAGGGTGGAGTGAGGATAAAACTTCTAATGATAATTAATGGATGTTATGCTCTGAGTCATAAAATGACTAAATTATGACTTAACATGATTAAATCATAACATGACATGAGTTCATTTCTGACATGAGAGGGGTCATAAAAGTGATATATGGTTTTGACTATGTGATTGGTGTTTTGATCTGCCATTTCATTTCTTCCTCGCCACTCCTAAAAGGCACTGTTTTTCCCATTTCAATGATGAGGAAACGGAGGCTCAGAAGTCTCAATTAGACTCAGAGTCTTACCTAAAGGATTTAGTTAATCATTACTGCAGGCCACAAAAACCCTGCTCCTTGAATTCCAAATCCAACTTCCACTATGCATTTGTGTGGTAGCCAGAAGGATTCCAGGTTTCCTAATTCCTACTCAGGTAATATTTTGTAATTCATTTCTCCTTTCTGGGCTCGATTTTCTCATTTGTAACATGAAGGGGTTGGCAGAGGTGCCTTCTAGTCTATTCTAATGAGGTCTAGTCAATTCCAGTTTGAGTAGCAGGACACCCAGACCTCCTTGGAGAATACCCTAGTATTACTCCAGTGGGTCTCAGGGGGTAGAATGGAGAGGGCTTATGGGTGGGTGTTATGTCTGTCTGTCTCTTTACCACATCTGACTACAATCCTTAACTTCTCACTGCCCCCTTTCTCCATGCCTCTCTTTCTGTCTTTCCTTTCTCTGAGACTGACTCCTGCCTGCCCACACCACTCAGGATCATTCTTAATGACAGTCATTACACAGTTCTTCCACATCGCCTGAGGCCATTTCCGCAGCAATGAGCAGGAAAGACCTTGCCCCCTTCCCAACAGCTGGGCTCAGTATGCCAACTTCACTGGAACCAAGTTTTTCAAAAACTCTCCGTTAATTACAGGAAACGCACAGCACTGTCCCCACCCCCTCTCATTAACACAGTTGCTTTCAGTCGCCACTAAATTATCTCACCGCCATTAAAACAACAATCTAATTAGACTTGTGGAAATGGAAAGTGCCAGCGAACAAGACAGGCGCAGCACTATCTCAAAACGGATCGTAAAATATGCCTGCCCTTTCCTTCTTGGCTGCATAAAATCCACCCCTGGACGAGCCTCCTTTCATTCTTTTTCCATTTATAAAGAATATTTGATATAAAATGAGTATCTTAATAGAAATCGCTTCACGTATGGAAGGGTTTCTTTCTTGCATTTCTCTGAGAGCATGGAGTCCTCATTACAATAATCGCACCTGACTCCCCCTGAGCTGGGGCCTCACAGCCAAACCTCCCACTGGGCTTCAATGGAGGTGTGAATGATGCTATCACTTCGAAGAAGATAAAATGTATTATTATCATTACTTTATTTTTAACAGGGTCTGACTGTGGCAAGAGGAGGCTGGGAGTGGAATCTGTAGGAAGCATTTCAAGAAGATAAATTGAGTTAAATTTCTCAGACACAGACTCTCAAACCTGTCATTAAGCCTTTTGTCTTCTCTAAAATCTCAGCTCTGGAGAGGGAAAAAAAAAATAGTTCAATCAAGACCAGACCTGTTTACTGAGCATCTACTATGCACCCGACGCTGTGCCAGAGTCTTCACACCCAAATATGATTATGTTGTTTAAAAGGAATGTTCCCAGCTTTCGCTTCTCTTATTTCATCCATATAAATCAAGGGATTTATGGGATATTCAGTCCTTATTGAATGAGACAAAAACCTAAATAGGAAATGGTTGCTCCCCCTGGGAAAGCAATACACCAGCCACAAGACTATCATATGTAAAATAAAGTACAACCTAGGCCAGAGGTCAGCAAACTGTGGCTCTCGAGCCAAGGTTTGCTAATCACTGACCTAGGTCAATGTCCAGCTTTCCATGAAGTGGCTCATCCTGCAAATCTCACAGAACTTTCAAGTGAAGGGAGACACAGGACTCTTTCTCGGAATAAACCCTTAGCAATGTACCACACATAGCATACCACATAGGCCGACTCTTGAACTTGACAATAACCTTCCCCCAGGATATCCTGGTGGATTAGTCAGGAGCTGGTCTGCCATAACTGAACAAAGGACTCTGGAGGCCCCAGAAGACCCTCTCAGGTTGTTCTCTATGCTGAACATTCTTAGGATGGTTTGCTATTTCTGGTGCTGATATGGAAAATAGTCACATCATTCCATTTCAACTCTAAATAACGTAATGCTAGATTATGCTTTTTCATGCATCAGATGGTCCTGTACAGAAAACACTTGTTCAACACATTTTGACTAGTATTCAATGATTATCAATTACTTGTCCACTTCAGTGCTAGTTACTGAAAATAAGGGAGTGGATAGTTCAGCCTGGAACACAGGCATGAGAACACAGACACTGTTAAATGTAGAGATCAATGATCAATGGGCTTACAGGGAGCTATGGGGCACAGAAGATGTATGCAAATTGGCCATAGGATGGTTCTCAAACCGGGTATAAGGGAAGGCATCTTAGAGTTGAAGGTACTATGCTGAGTCTTAAAGAATAATCATGAATTAGCCATCCAGACAGCTTGAGGAGTGGGTGAGGGAATATTCCAGGATGGAAAGCCCAAATAGCAATAACCATATCAGCAACAGTAACAATAGCAGCAGCAGCACTGGTTTGCTGAGCTTTTCCTATGGGGCAGGCATGCAGCCGGGATTTTCACCAGGTTTATCTCATTTAGTCCACCCCACAACCCTCTACGCTAGGTGGTATGCTTTCCATGTTCATGAGGTCTGAGATCACCCAGCTGGTAAGTGCAGCCCTGAGATTCAGGGCAGGCCATTATAAACAAGAACACTTCCAGTCAACGAGAGCACTGCATGGCCTGTGAGTGGTAATAAGAAAAAATGAGCCAAAACTTAGAAACAAGGCAAACAGAAGGGTGTTTGTTCTTTTGGAGTCCTAGAGTATTCTATAATTTTATGGGCCTAGACAGTGATTATTAACTAGCTAGGCTAGGGAAATGTACCTTTTTTGGATTTGCTACCCATTACTGATAGCAAATGCCCAGACTCTGCCTCGTAATATGATAATGTGCAGGTTTTTTGCCCAGATGCAAATGATTTCTGAGAAACAGAAAAGATAACTTTAGAGGTTATGGTTTTATTCCCCATTAGGACATTAACTGAGCAATCTTGCTTGATATTCTTTCTCTGATGGCCACATTCCCATAATGCCCTGACCCTCCTTGGGCCAGTCCTGTCACCATGTCGTTTTCCTTAACAAAGAGTTGCATGGATATTTGACATGAGTTCATAGTTTTTGAAAATTATAGGGAGAAGACTCCAGAGAAGTTTGGTGCTGATGGCATCTGCAAGGAGATTCAGGTAGGAGCGGAAGGCAGAAAGCCAGTCCTCGAGTTTTGGTGCCTCTCTGAATGCTTACAGCTTCGGGCATGGGATCAGCTAAACTGCTTTAGGATGTCCAGATTAAATCAGAAAAGAACATATTTAATCCTGTTTGGGCAAAATTAAAACACATTTTTGGAGGTTTTTTTTTGTTTTTGTTTTTGTTTTGTTTTTTTGTTTTTGTTGTGTGTGTGTGTGTGTGTGTGTGTGTGTGTGTGTGTGTGTGTGTGATGGGGTCTTCAGGGAAGCACAGAGGCTTCCAACCCTTCAGAGCCCAGAGAAGAGGGGTGGGGGTCTTTCTAGGAGCCACACATTCTGCAGAACTCTAGGCAAAGAGTGATTCTGTTCAAATTGGGTCCATTAGTAGCACTTTACAAATTGAATGACGGGGTTCTAAAGTAAAGCTTTATTTTTCTCTAGATCTTTTGGTTTTTAGGATTTTCTACTGTGTATTTTAAATGATTGGTTTGGATTTGCAGGTATTTATTTCACAATTTGAAGACTTCTTCAATGTATATACTTATGGGCCTTGAATGTTCTAAATCCTATTAACTCGAACAATTATTTGCTCCATTTTGGTTCATTTGAAAGACCAGATTTTTGGCTGCAGTGGCCTATTATTTTTAGGAGTTCTAGATCATGATCCCACATAGGACAAAGAAACAAATAATATAAACAATTTTCTAATTCTCAAATTCCTGGGCAATGCTTTATACACCTGGATATTTTTTCATTATTCTGGGCCTCTCTCCATAAATGGCAATTGGCTAAGAGGAAAATCAGGTATCACAAATTTGGAAGTTAGAAGCAATTTTCATGATCATTTTGCTCCAACTACTAGACCACTGGATTTCACTCTGATTCCTTAGGGTAAAGAATCCATTCTTTTAACTTGTAAAGGTAATTTTTCAAGCTTAAAGTTTGCATCTCAATTATAGGCATCAGTCAGATCTGGTTGGACTGACAGTTTGGTTAACAACTAAATGGTTTATCTAATGTATAAATGTATAATTCTCTCCCTTTAGAACCAAAATGTCTAAAAATTTAATAGACTTTGAAATTTAAATAGTTTCACTTACTCATACGCTCTGGTAGTTTTAAATAAAGCAGATCCTATAGTTTGAGAGAATAATGGTTTAGCCTTGATGCAAAACAGATACAAACTAAGCACCATCTTCACTTTGCTCCCCTCTGGGTCTCTTGAACTGGGCTACACCTTGAATGGTTGAAATTTGATGAGAGAGAGAGAGAGAGAGAGAGAGAGAGAGAGAGAGAGAGGGAGGGAGAATGAGAAGGAGGAGATGAATGTAAGGCAACAATGCAGAGAGGAACAGAGGCAATTGCTAGGGTGATTTTCCAATAATTAGTGTAAAGAGTATGTGCTATGAATTAAATTAAAAAAAAAATATGGGTGGAAGTAGCTGCTTCATGAGTATGGCATCCCTTCCTATTTTAAAGGAAGCTGAACTGTGAACTATGTGAACTGTGTACTATGCTATGATATTTGAGCACAGAACCAGGGAGGCCCTAAGTGTACTATGCTTTGATATTTGAGACATTCTTTATTGTTCAATGTGATTTATTCCTGTACACCTCACTTTTGTAATAGTTAAATTACTAGAATAATATACATATTGCTATAAAATATTACTAGAAGATCAAATGATCGGGTGACATTTATTGTTATTTTCTACAAATGAACACAATCTCTGATATGCTAGAGTGATAGGTATTATAGAAATATTTAGATAGGGAAACATACAGGCTTGATTATAAGTGGGGCTTACTATCACAACCCAGATTTATTGCTTAAAAAAAAGCAGGGAGCCAACCAGAAACTGGACAAAATATAAGCCCTTGAAGGGAAAATGTAAATTGGATAAGCTTCGCTATTACAAGAGCAACAAGAAAAATATTCAGACACAAGAATGAGAAGCACATTGCATCCACTCTAAGTTGCTGCTAAAGAAAAAGAATGGTATACTATGAAAATACTCAATACACACTGTAAAGAGATTTGTTCAAAGAGGATTTCCTAGAGCAGGTGGTAGTTCAGTTAAGTTTTTTTAAATGTGAAGAGATTAGCTAGATAATAAAAAGGTTAGGGGTCTGGGATTGCAGAGAGTGCAGGCCTGGCTGAGGGACCCCCCCCTCCCCACCTTGTGCACGAATTTTGTGCACTGGGCCTCTAGTCTACTTAATAATAGTCTCATCTTAAATACAAAGGTGGGGCAAGTTTCAGCAGGAAGATAATAAACTTATACATGTTGCATGACCTCCCTGAAAAGTTAGCTCAATATGTAGATCAGAAAAATTAGCCTGACCCATTCAGGTTTGTATTATCTGATATGGTTAGTAAATTATGATTGGGACTGTACAATAGAAGTTATTTCAAATTATGCAGCCTTTTGAGCAAACTTTATTGAAGCTTTTACTGTATTGGCCCTAATTACTCACAGTAATGATGTGCTGCTCCCTGGAATCAGACCTTCCTTGTGCCAGGGGACTGTGGCTGATCAATGGCTATCGAGCAGTTTGATCAGGAAGGGCTGAGCTGCCTGAGAGCAGTTTGATCATGAAGGCAGTCACTGCCATCCCTTCCTCCCAGTAGCTCACAAACTCACATCTTCTTAGTCTGGCCACTCTCTCCTGGAACCCCTCTTCTGCACCTTTGCGCCCTGCCCCCCCCCCCCCAAATCAATAACTTCATAATCAGCATGCCTCCCAGACTCTGAGAAGTGGAAAAATTCCCTTAATGTGGGAACACACACACACACACACACACACACACACACACACACACACACTTGAGCTAAAAGATATATTTAAACCTCTGAACTGCCTTCATTTCTCCTATATTATAATGTTTATAAAATAAAGTGGAAAATGTTCCTTTTTTCTTTATAAAATAAAGTGGGAAATGTTCCTTCTTTTTCTTTTTCCAAAGATCACCTGTTTGAAAAAGTACTGGTTGAACCATAGACTAACTAATTACTTGGCAAGTATTTACCCAACAGCCCCCCTCATGTCTGCCCAATGTTTTCCATTTGATTGTTTAGCAGTTCCAAGGCTGACCATGCTTTTCTCAGATGTCTCCCACCACACTGGGCGCTAGATCAGCACGCAGCTGCTGACTCGCAATCATTCATTTCACTCCGTGATGTCTGACTGAGCATCTACTATATGTCAGGCACTGTACCAGAAATTTTAGCATCCATTAATTTTAAATGAGAGAAATTTCTAATTAATGCAATTATTTCAGTATTTTTTAATCTCAATAAACTCTTAAGTTAATTTTGCTGCATAAGCCCCTTCGTTTTACTGTTCTTTCTTTTATTGCCCATTGCGCTTGTCTGGGTCTTCAAAACCATTTTCTAGAAAGGAAGACCTAGTGGAAAATAAGTGAATTTCTCTATATAGCCACAGGTAATTCTAAATGACCTTGCTTATAGTGAAAAATGAGTGAGGGAACTCTAAAGAAAAATAAAAAATAAGTGAGTTGTCTCATCAGAAATGTATATGACTAATGCACAAACACCCAATCGCATGAAATCAAACCCAGAAAAGATTTATCTCCTGCTGTGTGCCTGACATTGTTAGGCTATCCCCGTGATCAAATTATGAGTTTTGTTCACTGTTCTCTAAAAGAAGTAGGAGCCCACAGCTAGCGAGAAAGTAATCTGCCTTGGCTAATGTTGAGCCTATGACAGAAGTGGGATTCCATTGGAAACCAGGTGGTAAATCAAGAAATTGGGTCCAGCCCTAACCAGTTTGGCTCAGTGGATAGAGCATCAGCCTGGGTTCAATTCCGGTCAAGGGCATGTACCTTGGTTATGGGCACATCCCTAGTAGGGGGTGTGCAGAAGGCAGCTGATCAATGTTTCTCTCTCATCAATGTTTCTAACTCTCTATCCCTCTCTCTTCTTCTCTGTAAAAAAATCAATAAAATATATATATTTTTAAAAAATTGGGTCCAGTCCCATTGCATGACCTCATGCAACTGCAAACTGCAGAGATTCTGAGGTGCCTCTGAATCACACTGGACACCAGCCCCACCTAAGCTCACTCCGGTTTGTAGGAAGCAGCCTATCTGTGGAGAGCAGAATCTCAGGAAGGTCTGGTCACCAGCAGCGGGTTGGACCTCTGGCTTGTGGCCCCTCAGAAGTTCTGCTCAGCCACCTGAGACCTGAAAATGGACCAGATCTGTGAAATTCTCGAGGGTCTCAGTTTAGCACTGCCTAAAAATAAACAACAGCACATTCCTGCACCGTGGAACAGGAGAGCTGTGGCTCAGCTCTGATTGCAAGTACCAGACAGGCAGGTTGAAAAGTTTAAGACCCACCTGTCTCTATGCCCTGTTGGCATATTTGTAAACTACTGAATGCAAATACCGAGTAGAGTCCACAGAAGGCTGGGATTCTAAGAATGTGCTCTCGCACACTGACTGGAATGAGTTCAGGGGGAAGAAAATAGGGGACCACCTGTCTGTCTTTTGCCCCTGGGAAATAACTGTGCGTGGCAAGCAAAGGCGGAAACATGCAGGCTAATTTCTAAATCCATAAAGGGAGGTCTCTGGAGCTTAACCGACAAGGTCGAGGAAGCAATTTTCTGGGTGGGCAGTGCAGACTGTGGCCCCAATCTTTCGCTCCAGCTGAGTGATAACTTTCCGGATTTCCAGGCAGGACAAAAGCTCCCACTTCCGGGACTGTCTCATCGCCTCCCTTGCCTGCACCACCCTCCCTCCCCCAAGGAGTGCTGATCCATCAAGTCTGATGATAGCTTCCTCCCATTCCTCCATGATGTTCCCTCCTCTGACCTCTTCTTGTACTCCTCGCTGACATTGTTTACCTGACATTTCCACCAAAAACTTTTCATTTCACATCTAGCATGTGAAAGATGTGGAGATTTATGATCATATTTGAGAGATGATCCCATGCTTTCAGAGCAAGATTTCCCACATGGCTGGTGAGAACACCATTTCCAGAGAGATGCTAAGAGCTATTTAAGAGCTATTTCATGAAAAATAGGATTTTAAGAGCTATTTCATGAAAAAATGGGTTTTGTGGTCAGATGAGATTGTGAAATTCTGAAATTCTGTGTCTCTCCATCCAGAAGCCTCACAATGAACACTGGTCAATTAAAGGCTCTGAACAGCCCTGCAGGAGGAAATCAGATGTAATAACACAGCATTCCCCACACTCATTTAACTATGGAAACATCTTTATCACAAAACACCTACAAATATTTTGATGAACTCACTTTAGGAAGTATCCTTCCCAATACCTCCTATTATGTCAATTAGACTCATTTTCTAATTATCAATAATTTCCATGAAGGAGGCAGGTATGTAGACAAGTTGAGTTCTTAGCTAAAAAAAAAAGCAATCTGCTGACTTAGAAGATGAGTTTGCTGTGAATATGAATAACCAGTCTTGCCCAGCTGGTCATGACCAGGAGGTCATGGTTTGTTTCTAGATCAGGGCATATGCCCAAATTGTGGGCTCGATTCCCAATAGAGGCAGCTGATCAATGATTCTCTCTCATCATTAAAGTTTCTATCTCTCCGTTTCCCTTTCTGAAGTCAATAAAAATATATTTAAAAATAATCATCAGTCTCTTCTTGGGCTTCTAATCATAATAGTCATTTCTAAATACTGCAATATGCTTAACATTGATCAATGCTTCAATTCAACAAACATTTATGAAATGGGCCATCAATCCATGTGCTGTGAGATAGCGAGAACCTAAATCATGGACTGTACCTCAGAGTTACGTACAAGTCTCTTGAGGGAGAACAGGTTAAATAGAAGACATTTTTCATGTGGAAGGTGAATGCATGGTTCAGACACTGGATGCTGCAAGCATTTGAAAGAGGTGTGGTCTCAAAAGTCTGTGGGGCGCATGTAGGAATTGAGTAAACCTGTCCTCAAAGAAAGGTGTTAAGCCAAGTCCAAGGCCTACCTTCCTGGCAGTTGGAATGAGTGTGGCAAAGTGGGGACTGGCGCAGGGATTGGTGAGAGGGAGTAGAGGAAGGCAAAGCTTCAGGGGTATTTGAATAAAGAATTTATATTTCATCACCTGCCTGTGAAGAGTCTGGTGACTATTAAGGGACCCATGACATCATGAGGGTAGAATGAATCAAGGCCTCAGGGAACTCTGATTACTGTCTCCTAATCCCAGAGAACAAGATTGGGAAATGCAATGACTGGGAGCGTGGGACTAGGACCTGGGTTGGGATCCTGACTGTCCACAGGTTCTTGGGGCAAGTTCCTTTACTCTTAGCTTCCTCATCTGAAATGAAGACACAAGCATTTATTTTACAGAGCTTCTTATGAGTGACAAGAGGCAGCCTATATAAGGACGCTGAGATTCGTACTCACTAAAGCTTGACAAAGAGTAATTAGTATTGTTATCATTATTTGCTGCTCACTGGATGGGCATGTGTTAGGATAAACTGAAAAGCTTTGGCCACTAGTTTAAACTTGGCCACTAGTTTCCTGCTGACCTCCATCCTTGTTGAACCTCCTCCCACTTGGAAAAAACCAGGGTTGCAACAGCTCACCTGCTCCGTGGGGCAGGTTGGCTAAGCAGAGAACTCTTACCTGTATTCCAGAGCACACTGCCAGGAGGTCTTCTCCACGCCCACCTTCTCTGGGGGGAACCCAAAGCCTCTGAAAAGTGCTCACCTGCATCTGAGGTTGCTGCCGACGCAGCGAGGAGAGATAACACTGGGGTGGGTGGGATTGCAACACTGTCAACCGCAGCTGGCTTCTTCCTGGTCATCATGGTGGACATGGAGCCCTCGTTCTTACTATGCGTTGCCGTCTGGTCCACTTTTAAGTGGGGACTTGGCATCCCTGAGAAACGAGAACCCCAAAGCCTGCCTTTATTTTCAAGGAACAGGAAGACAGACAACATAAAAGCTGAGAGTAATCTGAGAACATTCTTCAGTGATCTGACCTCCTTCTGGTAGAAGAATAAAATTTTAGGATGTCCAAAGGAAAAAAAAAAAAACTAGCAGCATGACTGGTTTTGTTTTTGTGGCTAAAGTTAGTGGTGAGGACATTCCAGGTTGGCTGCCTGGAAGCGGTGTCAGGGCACAGGCCTAAAGAAGCAGAATATTCCTCCATCAGGCATGTTGCCTGCTGAGGATCACTAAGGCCATTTCTATGGAGGCGGTGCTGTGTGCAGCATGGCGAGGAGAAGTGGGTCCCACCCTCGCGAGGCTGCTCCTCTCAGGCAGCAGGGGAGACAAGACTAAACGAGAAGAAGTTGTTGGGCAGCAAGTATGGTCAGGCTTGTGTGTCCTTTATCCTAGGTGCTTGGGGAGTTCTACACAGGGAGGGACTCATGTGGGAAAAGGTAAGAAAAGGCTTTCCAGAGGTTGTGCTAGAACAGCAAGAATGAGGGACCGGCATATGATGTCATAGATGGAGAAAGGAAGAGGATCTGGATGAGGACCGGCCTGATGGAGGCAGAAGACGCACCGTGAGGACTGTTGTGAAGCAACAGTCACTGCGCAAGCGAGAGCTGATGTGGGACCTTGGAGTGTCTGGCCACGACAACCATCATCAGTCATGCCTTTATGGTGCTGAGAAGCCTGGGAAGGCTCTCTTGAGGTGCCTTTGGAAGGGCCTGGGAATTCACTATATGACAAATCTTGGAGCTATTCTGGAACCACGTTTCCTGGGCTGGAATCCAGGCTCTCGTACTTTCCAGCTGTGTGATCACGAGCGAGTTACTTAATCTCTCCAAGCTTTGAGCTTCCTTAACTGTACAAATGGGATGGAACGCTCTCCTAGGGGTGGCTGGGAGCATCCAGCAGTCAATCTCCATAAAGTGCTTAGACCGGTGTCTGGCACACAGTCCACGCTATGTAACTGTTTCCCATTATTATTATTCCTATTATTGTGACTATCACTAATATAACCCACTGCGTCCTCAGGCCCAGCTGAAATAAGGCAGCAAGGTGTCCATTCTCTTCCCTGACAGGACCAAGAATCTCTGAGCACCTTCCACATCCCAGCTGCATAACAGTGACTCTCCGACTCACCCGAGCATAAGTGCAGAGGCATGCAAGTTCTGTTTCTATGTCAAACAGTCAATGGACTAGAAAATCGATTTAGAATTTCTTCATTTGCAGGCTCTGTGCCACTGGCAGCAACACGTGGGGCTTTATCATATGATCCTTTTTGTCCCATCCCAACTAACCTGAGTGACACAGTCCCCTCCTGGAGTAACATTTTCTTCTACCACAGGGATCAGCTCCCTTGGGCCTAATGACAGCATGGAGTGAGGAGGTTACTATTATTTTTTTTTTTTCATTTTAACAGATGAAAGCAACAAGTTTCTGAGAGGTTAAGAGAGAACTGACCCAACTCAAACAGCTCCTAATGTCAGAGCTGGGAGTTTCCAAGTAGCCAGATCATCCTGCTCCACCTGTCCGTCTTCCATCACCTGCCCACGACCCCGGACCGCCAATGGCCGGTTTCTTGCCAGGATGCAGAGATCCTTGTACTACACCTGGAAGAGGCACTCTTCCAGGAACCTAAGTTAGCACCAGGTGTCCATGTGTCCATGCTGACATTTTCACTTCCCTTCCACTCCCGTCCCCCAACTCTCCATCCCAGTCTCCGAACCTCCCGCATCTGATGCTGAGAATAACAATACCGTGCAGGTTCTTTTGGATTTTACATTTCACAGAATTCTGACAGTGAATGCAGATGAACATGAAATTCTATGATAGAAAGACTGCAAAGTACAACCCTCTGGGAGTCTAGAAATGTGTGTAGAGTGTCCATGTTTTACATATGCAGGTGTGCCAAGGGTAGGCGAGTGCACATGTATAAACATATAACATGACACAGAATCATCCACAAGGAGATGCACCCAAACAGTTCTTATTCTAAGGACAAAAAGCATAGGGATGACTGGTGGGGGAGGGCAAGTTTTCACTTTGACTCCTTAGCTTGTGTTATTGTTAATATATTTAGAAGCACAAACATGTATTAAACTCTTGTTCCAATGAGAAATAAACATACTTTGGGAAAAATCCCTAAGTCTATACCAGGGCATGAGTATCGGGCAGACGGATGTACCTGAACAACTTGCTGCTAACAGATTTGAAGTGGAGACAAAAGCCCTGGGTCTGATGCAAATTCCCCACTTTGATACGGGGCAGGACTCAGGTTCCCATCAGGTGGACGTAGACGTACTGTCCACAGCTCACCTCTAAGCTCTCAGAGGACTACCAGACAACAGTTCCGGTGGAAAACTCACTAATACCTGTCAACTTGGTACCTGTGGACCCATGTTGGGCAAGTCATTCTTTGCTTGCATTATGACATGCTCAGAGAATGAGCCGCACACAGGATTAGCAGGTGGATATTTAACTCTCACGTGGGAACAAAATGATTTCGAGTCATTTTGGTTGTACCCATTTTCATGCAAATGTTCCCGATCCAAATTAGTCTCAGTCCACATCATTTCATTAAAGTTGATCTGATCATATCTCTATTGGGCATACTTTGCTACTCAAGTGTTTATGTTAGAGAATATGTTAGAAGTAATAAAATGACACTTAAAAACACTCTATAATTCAGATTGTCACTATTTAGCTGTCTTGAAAACTCTAGATAATTTAGGGTTTTCTATTATAGCACTGTTTGCTAGCTGCCATCCAATGAATTTGAAAACAAATTGGGGGGAAAGGGGAGAGGGGAGGCAAAGCCCTGATGTTTTTTCAGACATTATTGGGTTTTGAAAGGATTATGAAAACATTCCAAGAAATACAGCAAGAACAGGGGTGAGAATCCTGGGTAAGTTTTAAACAAAGGCTAACCTAACAGCACTTGCAATTCACAGATTTTGCCTGAGAACAGAGGTCTCAGAAGACTAGAATGAGTGACTTCTTGGGAGAGAGCATTGGGTGGGCTGGCCCGGCAAATCTTTGTTCCCCTTCCTTCCAGGTGGCCTCAAACACTCCATGATGACATCCCCAAATGGCCAGGTGAATGTGAAACGGTCCAGAACCAAGTTCTCAAGACGAAAAGACTTTCATCTGGGAAGGGACCACTCTGTCAAATTCAGATGCTGACTGCATAGACAGCACACTTAGTAGATATGTTCAGAGCATCCCTGAGCCCCAATGCAGGACAAATTGTACTGCAGCTTTTGTTTGGAGGCCAGCGCGTTTTTAAAGGAGGAAATAACAATGCTAATAAGTCTGTGGATCCAACATCTGTTCATAATTAAAGGCAGAGCCAAGAGGAAATAAAAACCACTAAGCCTATATGAAAACACTATTATGACCTGTTGACCTCTATTGATACATTTTGTTCAAAGTCTTTGAAACTGTGCTGCAGCCTGCCCAGGGACAGGCACTCATTTTCAAAGGTAATTTCTCATAGACCACTTATCCCCTCAAACCTCTACCTGCACACCGTGTTTGCATTAGGGACTTGATTTATGGATTCCTACTCCTCCGACACAGGAGCTGACTTCCTGTTGCCTTGGTTACCTGGAGCTCAGTTCAAGGTTAAAGTACTCCCAAATCAGAATCAGTGGCAGGCGCTGCATAGAGCGGCCAGGTTATTGACTGCCCCAGGATGCGAAAAGGTCAGAAACCAAAGCACTGCTTACTGCCTTGAGGGTGAGTCAATAGCTCCAATATTTTAATTCCGTTTCCTCCAAAGTAGTAGTTGTTGTTCAATTACCTCTTCCCCAGGTTGCTCAAGGTCACAGGGGTCACAGAGGAAAAGCAGGCTCTATGGGGGCTAGCTTTCCCAGGATCCCTTTAATAACCTCTGTGACCTTGGCTAATAAAAACCAGCCTCACCCTAGAGTAATTATAAAGCTAGTTGTCTTCATCTCATTTGCTTTATGGGGAAAACAAACAAATAAATAGAAAACCTTTGTGGGATGGCTACTATTTTCTCTCCTTTTCTAGATGAAAAAAAAAAATGGGGAGGTTCAGAAGAGGCCACTCAACTTATCTAAAATTACACAGCTCTTAAGAAGAGGTAAGAACTAGTTGGGTCTACATCTCCTAAGCTTCTTTAAAATAAAGGGACTGATGGGACCATCATCCAGGGATCCTCTGTAATTCATTTTGTAGCCTCCACTGCAGATAAGTGTATTTCTGGAAAACAGCATGTGATTAATATAGACTTGTTGAACACCTTAATTTTTTTAATTGTAAGATATGCAAACGCAAATGTGTCCTGGTGACAGAGGCCAGGCAGGCACAGTGGGAGAGGCCGATACCTGCTAGTGAACTACCCGGTCATCTTTAGATGTCAGAATGCAGGCTGGGCATGGACTGGGAGGCATGCTATATTGAGCAGTCAGTGGCTTTTAATCTTGCAAAGAGCTTGGACATGCATTGTGCTCTTTGCCCCTTGAAACATTCCTGTGGGTAACAAAAGGCAGATGGTGAAAGTCCAAAATCACAAATAAGGAAACTGAGGCACAGAGGACCAGGTGGTGTGCCCAAGCTCACATATCATGTGTGGGGAAGAAGTGTTAAAATCCATACCTCTTGATTCAACTCAATGCTCTTTTCCTTTCCTAGAACACATTGACTTTTGGGTAAAGCAGTAAATAACCTTTTTCACAAGAGGAAACTGCTCCTAAAACTTGATAACCATCCCCTTTCTCACATACTCTTTTCAGACTATTTTTCATTGCTCTTTTTTTTTGCAAATAAGTAAGAGGGATATATGTTACAGAAAAAAGTGAATCTAGGCAATAGATACCCTTAGGATTTGGGAAATACTATTTTTCTGTGTCAAAGTCAATAAAAGTGTTATTTTTGTTGCATCATCTTATTCCTTAATTCAACAAATACCATCCCAGGGACATGGCACCAGTTAAAACAGTTGAAGTTCCTGTTTTCTAAGTATTACATCCTAATAATTTCTGTGTAGCATAAAGTAGCCATACCAGAAAGATCATAAAGTGCTTTTCTAATCATCAAAAGGCAGAGCCTCTGCTATTCATATAGTATCTGTGGATGAATTAGAAAAAGGCATGTAGATGAATAGAAACCAAGGACACAGATCTTAGCAAAGAGAGGGTACCAATTTGAAAATAGACTTTATTCTCATGTGCAAATGCATTCCCATTGCTCATGGTCTGAAGTGAGGAGAACAGACTGAATTTCAGCCCCACCAACCCCTTGAACCAGGTACCTGTGGACAGTGAACAACCTGCTGCATCATAGGTGGTGGCCCTATCAACATATATTTTGTGGCCATTGACTTTTACTGCATTATAGGACCTTTAAAGATGAAATTCAGGCAGGGTCACTCTTAAGTAAAACACTATTCAGTAAGCCGAGAATCAATCACTTAAAAATCAACCATTATTTGGGTAGTGACTAGAAAAATTTGGAAGATGTCTTTCCAGAGGAGGAAGAGCAGTGGAAAGTGGGATAAAATAAACACTTACAAAGCTGTTAAACTAAATGAGACGGGAGGCCAATGAGTTCTCCACGAATTTGAAGGAGAATGAGATCTCAGTGGGATCTGAGGTAGCTTTGTGGTCTTCCATTTATTAACTCAATATTCATTAAGAGCCTGTAAGTACCAAGCACGGTTATTCATGGGAAGGAAATATGAATGGTACCAACTAGATACTCAGAAATACAGATAGAGGTACAAAAATCCCAGTCTTGAACAATGGGTAGAATTCAATGGCTAGAAGTGGAGGGGATGATCTGCTAGGGCGGTGGTCTTCAATGTGTAAATGTGACAACAGTGCTTGGGATGGGTCCTACAAACCAAATGCTGGGGGGATCTGCTTGAAAAGGCAGTTGGGGAAAATAAAAGCATATCTATTTTTTAAGTAGAGTTGACACATGTCAACTCCCTCCCAGATGTCTTATCACCTTGAACAGACTTTAGCAATAGGAGTTAAGGTTGTGTAATTATCTGTGCACTTCCCTGCCAGTTTTTGTAGGCAACTACAAGATTCTAGAGGTTAGGAACCATGCCTTGATTTCACAACACTTAACTTGATAGATATCAGATTTTCTAAAGAGGATAGATGAATGGATAAATGGAACACATCTATTGTTCTAGGCCCAAAATCTCTGGGAAAGCTGCCCTAACTACTTCATTCCACACACAGCCTTCTATTCTAAAACTCCTTTTCCAGTATAGTGTAAAGTAGAGGTGAAGAATGTATTCTATGGAGTAAGACTACCTGCTTTACTAGCTTTGTGACTGGGCCAAGCTGGATCCATTTTCCATGCCTCAGTTTACTTATCTGTTAAATGAGGTTTTTGTGAGGATTAGGAGAGTTTACATATTATGGTAGACAGAAAATAATATGTCTACACCCCCCTTCCCAACAAAGAGATCTATATCATAATTCCTATAACCTGTGAATATATTATGTGATATGGCAAGGGAGAATTAAGGTTGAAAATAGAATGAATGATGCCAATAACTGAGCTAAACATCAGGAGAGTATCTATGGTTCAATGTAATCAAAAGGTTCTGTTCAAGTGAAAGGAGGCAGAGGAAGAATCAGAGAGATGTGGTGATGGAGTAGGGACAGAAAGATGCTTTGCAGCTGGCTTTGAAGATGAAGCAGGAGATGGGAGTCAGGGAATGCAGATGGCTTTTAGAAGATGGAAAAGGCTGGACATGAATTCTTTCCTGTAGTTCCCAAGAAGGAATGCAGCCCTGCTGATATCTGATTTCAGCTCCCTGAGAGCCATTCTGAACTTCTGACCTCTAATACTGTAAAGTAATACACCTGTGTTGTTTAAGCTACCACGTTTGTGGCAATTTGTTATAGCAACAATACACAACTAATATAAAAGCACTAATTATGATGCCTAGATATAGTCAGAATTCAATTTCTTTATTATTATTTCTTCGCTCTATACATATGGTCTTAGTACTAATTGATATTAGACTGAAATTTCTCAGGAAGCAGAGACTTTATATTCTTTTCTTGTATCTTCCTAGAGTAAAGCTGATACCAACTATTCAGTGAGTACTGGTAGTTCATAAATTGTAACAAAGACATATAATCTGTTAATATGAAAGTTAAAAGACTGGGGTCGTGAGACATTAAATTACTGCAGGCTCTGCCCCACACTTACTGGATGAACTTGAATAAAACTTGGAATCTCACCAAGCTTTGGTTTCCTGTTGGTCAGAATCTATTCTAGCTCTCTACCATTCTGGTTTTCAGCTTTTACATTCAGAAAGGCCACTAAACCACCTGATTAAATATTACCTCTCTTAATTCAGAACTGCAGAAATGGGATGAGAAGATAATATTTCTGTTTATTGGAACGCCTTTGAGATTTATATTAAAAAATGCGGTAAATTCTAATGTTGCAGGAAAAACTCTCTCCTGATTATGCCAGGGTGAAGGGTGTTTTTTAGAGGTGCCCCCATGATATAATCCCAAATGGGAAGATATCAGATATCAAGACCACAAAGAGGAGACATACTGAGTAAGATGCTTTTAATCTTTCTGCATCTCAGGCATCAGAACATTGTCTTGGGGGTGGGGGAAGTGCATCATATAGGGTGTTCCAAAAAAAGTATACATACTTTTAACCCATTATTAATTCCAAGGGATTAAATCTGAAGAGAAAGAAACATCAATTGAGCTATCGGTGTTCAAGTGTATATAAATATTTGGAACATCCTATATATGTATATATTCAGAGAACATAGTTTATATACAATTTAAGATTCATAGATACTTGTAAGCTCATGTAGAACCCTTACCTGCCCAAGTTCATTCCTATATACAAACACATGTGCTCACAGGCCACAGGGCAAAGGGCAGACAGATAGAACCAAATAGAATGCTGATGTAACCGCTCTTGTGCTTAAAAAAAAAAAAAGTGCACACAATAGAGTGGTACCTGTTCTCCGAGAAATATAACAAAGGGATTTTCAAAAGGTATTAAGGGAAGAAACAATGCATACATGTAATTAAAACCAATTTAATAGTACAATGCACCAAGTATGCTCTTGTTCCATCCTGGGCACACAAGTAATTTAAGAATTTGCTACTGTAATGGACCTCAAGCCTATTACAGGCTTCATCAACAGATGAATACAAAGGAGCTTCAGTAGTCATATTAAGGCGGTTCAGAGTTAGGCCATTTCTTTCCAGGCAACCAAGCCTCAGAAAGAGGGTGTAACTTGTATCACACTGGGAGGATGGCAGAACCATGAATCTGACCCTGGCCTTATTCTGGGACTATCTCAGGCCAGCATGTAAGCTTTGTGCTCCAAGGATTACAATTTGAGACTTCATAGAAGCAGTCTTCTTACTCTCCTGGTGCACAGTTGTTATTCTATACTTGCAGAGCAGCTCTGGAACAGACCAAGCCCAAACTCAGAGATCTGACCAAAACTCTCAGGTGAATGACTCTGTAGCAGTCTTTTCTGGATTCTCCCCATCAAGAAGGGCTTAGTCAATGCTGGTTAATATAAGCATCTTTTGTAGTGTCTTCCTTGTTACTTTTGGAGCACAGAGTCGCAGAATACAGATTTGGATGCTAACTGGGTCACTTCATTTGTATTTTGATTACTGATTACTTAGAAGCCACATTGAGAAAAGAGTTTGATATCTGGAGCTCATATTAATGTATGTGTGTCTATAAATATATGTACAAATAGATAAATGCATATTTACTGGTTTGTGACAGGTCAGCCCAATATATACTCATTTCTCATGGACACATCTGTGGGAGTCTGGCCATGTATGGGTGTTGGGATTACAAATATAGTTATGAAATCTAATTATTCTTCTCATATTGTCTCAACTAGAGAAGTCAACTCAGCATACACCCCCCCCACCCCCAATTCACTAGTCATCTCTCTATGTATGGAAAAGTTGCATTATTTTAAGAGCTTTATTGGGTGTTCTTTATTCAAACCCATTACTTTGGCCCACTGTTTGAACTGGGAATGCAAGCACATTGTAATTGCATGAGGGCATCCACATACAAACACAGAATGTGTGCTAGGAAAGCTCTCTCCTTTGCAATAGAAGAAAAAAAAAATCACAGAAACTCAGACCCATCATTAGATAGATCTCCTAATCTTTATCTCCAGTAGTTCAGTCAGACGAGCTAATACCATGATGATGGCTTTTGAAATCTCTTAGGAATTGGAGGAGGAGTAGTGAGAGTGATGAACTCTCAGCTAATAAACACAAAGTGCTTATTTCGGCAGAATGATCAATTTCTAGATGTCCCGAGGCTTGTCTGATACAGTTGATTTACTCATCCTCGCTTACCTCACTAATAAAGCCAAAGTCCACCATCAGATTACCGAGGTGCCTAGGATTTCTTAAAGAGGCAGAAGAAAACCATGGTAGCATTCTCCTCTGAGTTTTCCTCTCCGCCCACAGTCCTTGAAACCCCAGAAGCCTTCCTCACTAATACTCTCCACTCAAAAGACTGTGGGCTAGTACAGTAACACGGACAATTAATTTGTTATCTTGTTAGTGGAAATTTAATGCAATGATCTAAAAGAACTCTTAGGTATTGTGATAAACTTTAGTGCCTCTGGGCAGCTCCCCTTGCATTGGGCTCATTTCACATCTTATCCATTATGTAAATGAGGTTTGGAAATAGTTGAGTTTCACTAATGTAGCTCAACTCTGATGGATCGGGGAGAGCCAGTCCTATTGAAACTAATGAGGTTAAATGCGTCTCCACATCTCTTTCTACTTGGTTGATTATGCAAGTCTCTTTTCAAGAAACAGGATGCCATGCTTTTTTTTTTTTTTTTTTTTTTTTTTTTTTAAATCAACCATTCTCGAAGGAAATTTCACTGATGCCATACCCCAAAGTGGTCCCAAATAAGTCTGGTTTGGATAATGCTATGTTGGTTTCAAACATTTCATGATACATAAACATAGCTAATGAACAATAATAGGCCATTCAGGCAACAAGACTGATGACATGATTTAAGGTAAAGGGGGAGTATTTTAATAGGCCCTAACTGTTAGGGCATCTGAGGAGGTCTCTAAGTCACCCAGAGGAGAGTGAGGATAAATGTTCAGAAGTAGATAATAGGGATAAAGAACCCCTACTGAGGCTTGAGATCAGAGAGGGAAACTTGGTGTTTGGCCTACTCTTGAGACAGACTTAAAGAATAAGGACTTCTGTACTCTGAATTTCATTTGGAAGAGCAAGAAATGGGAGTCCCAAAGAGGGGAGGCAGAATGCTATTTAACAAATGGGATAAGCATTTCAGGAGATGTAGCCTCAAATTATCAAGGGTAATGAGGATAGGATGCTAGTTCAGAATAATAATTAATAAAATCCTGTAACATTTTTAAATCATTTTAAAAGGGTGAGGGTTAAAAAGAGGAAAGTAAAACAAAGACATGGAAACAGAAACATTGTGTAAAAAATAGTCTGAATACAAATGCATTAGCCAATAACTGAGACTACACTACTTAAAAGGAAAGGAGTTTTAAGTCTATGATGGTGGAGCCAGAAGGTCCTATTTAAATTCCAGCTCTGTCACTTTACCAGGTATTTGACCTTGTTCTTGTTATTTAACCTCTCAAAGCTTCAGTTTCCTTATTTTTAAAAAAGAGGTTTAATAAGTCACCTACTTCAGAAGTCTATACAGGGATTAAGTGAGATAATACTTGTAAAATTATTAGCATAGTGATTGGCACAGAGAATGTGCTCCAAACTAGCCAGGCACAGAAATGAGTACAGAAAATGCTGGATATTTATAAGGTGATCGGGATGGAGGCTCCCAGATGCTTGATGAGGGCTAGAGGCTTAGAAGAAAGGCTGCCAACTGAGTGATCACTCCCCAACCAAGCCCTAACTCTCTGCGAGCTGGGATTTCAGTAAGAAAGTCTGTCAGCTCTTAAATATTCCATTTGAAGCTACATTCTCAATACACTGTTGGTTGTTGGCAATAAGGAAGCAGTTTTGTTCCTGTGTTAATTTACTTAGCAAAAGTTTCAGTGCCTACAGTGAACACAGCAACTCCAGGTCCTTTGGGGGACCCTTAAGGTATAAGAAATAGTCCAGTCTTAGGGTACTCAAATATTTAGTTGAAGAAGCAAGATGCAGGAACAAGACATTTAAATAAAAATAACAATCTCCCTTGAGCCGAAACCACCACACACATTTCCTTCCATTGCACTGGTGGCCATGCTAATGATTTTTTTGGGGGGGATTTTAAACTAGTAAATATTCTAGAACAATAGTTTAGAATGGAATTTATTAACTGTATAACTCACGTACAAACATTAATTGATCTGATTGATAAAGAATAAGAATTTATGTTACTATAGATACCACTGTAAAAGTAACAAGGTCACCAAAATGATCATTTTAAAGGAAGAGTGGCATATCAAAGTGGTTAAAAAGGTGACCTCTAGGCCTACATTCCCTGTGTTTACATTATAGTTCTACAAGGTTCTGTTTATCTGAACCTGGGAAACTTTTTAACCTTTCTGTGCTTTGGTTTTCTCATCAATAATGAAATTAATAATAGTCCCTATCCCCTTGGCTTAAATGTGAGGATATAAAAATAAATCTCTATCCTTACAGTGCTGTGGGCAAACATGTAAAAACTAGCTTTTAATACTGTGTGATAAGGCCAACAGAGTCAAGTTCAAGAGCCCTTACTCAGGGGAATGAGTGACTTCCCTGCTGGGTCAGGAAGGATTTCCCTGGGGAGGTAACCCTTGACTTGGGTCTCTAACAATTGGGAAGTGTTGGCTGAAATGAGAAGAAAGGAATTCCAGGAAGAGAGAACAGCAGATGCAAAGGCAAGGAGCATACAATAGAACTGAGTGTTTGGGGAAAGGTAAGAATTCTGTGTACTGCAAAAGAGTTTCTAGAATGGGTGGGTAGTGTCACAGAAGACAGGGCCTTAGATCAGGCTGGGAGTGATGCCAGCAGTTTAGATTTTACAGATGTGTAATGGGTAGTCATAACAGACTTATATGTAGACACACAAAACACCCAGCCAAGGATATGAGGTGGTTTGTTCTTAATGTGTGCAACTTGGTTAGAGGGGACAAAAGCTGCTCCCAAGGAGTGTCTGAGAAGATAGTCAAGAGAAGTGAAGATGCTTTTAAGCAAGGGTAGACATTAACTCTCTCATCCCAAATAGTTAACTCATGTGTCCTACTTGCACTACCTTTTCATTTCCCTTCCTCAACCTTCACTGGGCCACTTTCATGTTAGACGTTCCCTTTGAAGCACTACGGGGAAGCTTATGAGTAAGTTAGGGCTCTTGCCATGAAGACACCTAAAACCATGTTCACACTGTATTCTTGTAAATCCAACCTTGCTTGGTTCCCATGCACAGCTCACTGTTTAAAGGAAGTGGGAGGTCAGGGCTTTCGAAAAGATATGTTTTCAAGAAGAGAAATCCCTATCTAGTATGTGTCCTACAAGTATGGGTTTATATACATCTCCACTGAGGTTTTCCCTTTTTCTTCCTGTCTTCATGGGCTGGGTATTTGATACCATTTTTGGAGGACTTCATGCTCTACCTGTAGGAGATATTTCTCCTACTGATGCTCAATCTCAGTTTATTAAACAAGAGTTGAACACAAAAATGGGAGGTTTGGAGAAAGAAGAGGAAATAACTGAACAACAGCGATGAGAGTGAACATTCTACTAGTACAAGAGGACAGATACACAGACAGAAACCGTGCATGGAGTTAACCAGAAGAGCAGAGATGGCCACGAGACAACCTTCCTAAAGAAGCAGGTGTATTACAACTTTAAATCCCAACATTGTAGCAACTTGTAAAAAAAATTAGTCCAGATAGTTATTACTTACCATACACGCCTCAAACTAAATTCTTTTTACCACATTGAAATTTCAAGACTTGTTTAATTTATAAACTGAAGTCAGTCCAGCAAGTTATAGATACTAATGAATTGATATGTGCTGGGATTATTCTTGTATTATTCATTTATCCATTTATCCATTCAACAAGCATCTACAATAAGAGGAACTTGGGCAGGCATTGGTATACCATACACATGGGTGAGAATGAGCATAATACCTGAGAAAGGGTCATGGTGATTCTCACCCTAAGTAAAGACAAGCCGCACAAATGGAATCTCTGACCACTGAAAAAGTAGGAACAATGAATACTAGGATGAATTTAACACAGAAACATCATACATCCATGGATGAATATGTAATAAGAAATAAATCATGTTGCACTTATGTCATCTCGAATGTTTCCCACTGGCCCAGTGATTCATTTAAGACCACACTGGGCAGAAGCATCTCCACATAGGGGTGACTTCATGGGTTCACTCATGGTTTAAGATCCTGAAGGAGGAAGTGGGGCACAGAGGCTCAGGAGATGGCATTCTCAGGCTCACTCATCTTTAGCTCTGTGACATTGAGCATATCACTTCTTTTTGTCCTGCATTTCTTTATGGTCTCTAATTCTGTCTGATTCTACATCTTTACCAGAAGGGAAATCACCTGGCCATCATAAGGAAAGATCCAAGAGCCAAATGTGGGAGTACTTCTATTTTTGAGAAGATAGAGATCTAATTTCTATTAAGACAAAACAAATAAGATGCAATAGTCACTGGACATGCAAACGCTTGGGAAACACAGGTCCAGGTTTGCCTGGGTATTTGTATTATGTGTCCAGGGTTATGGGCACCTCACAGTAACAATGACTCAGGAGGAAACACCTTACAGGGGAAGCCACTTTAAAGATAATTCTTAAAAAAATATGTTTATTGATATTAGAGAGAGGGAAAGTGAGTAGAGAGGGAGAAAAACATTGGTGGGAGAGAAACATCTATTGGTTGCCTCCTACACGCCCCTTACTAATGATCAAGCCTGCAACCCAGACATGTGCCCTTGACCGGAAATTGAACCAGCAACCTCTCACTGCACAGGATAACACCCAACCAACTGAGCCACACCATGCAGAGTGGGAAGCCACTTTTTAATGAAATCCCTTTGGTTAATTCAGGACTACTACTGTCTTTGGTTAAAGATCACACAATTACACAAGCCACTTTTAATCCAAAGCTGCCCACAATCTGGGAGGAAGATAATATTATGCACATTGTATATGTGAAGAAAATGAGGCTCAGGGATGTTAAGAAACATACTCAGGCTCTCACAAATAAATGTGAACATGATTTTGAACCCAAGTCTTTTTGGGTTCAGGTCCCCCAATCTTCCATTTCAAGGATTATTAGAGATACGGATGAACACCTTCTTGTCTGGATGCCAAAAAGTGTGAGGTTTGCTTTAGGCAAAGGCTTAAGAAAAAACTCTTGTCAGCAGATGGCTTGTTTCTTAATTTTGTCCACTTGGCCCTGGAGACAAGCAGATAATGACTTGAAGTGAGATTAAAAAGTTGCCGAACATGTTGCAAAAAAAAAAACACAAAACAATTCTGGCTGAATGTACAATTATAGGCTGCAACTCTGGAGAATCACAAGAAATGAGAGCTCAGAAATAAATTCCACATTTGACGTGAACTCCAGAATTCACTCCCCTAAGAAAGGAGAGGAAGCTGAGTCTAGGGTTCAGGGAGCCCAGTGAATGAGAATGGTGGAGAAGTGCCATTAAAGCCAATGCAAGACTTGAAAAAAGGTTTTAAAAATACTTCCCAAAGGTAATTCTCAAAATTGGTAAATTATTGCATTTCCCAAGTAATAAAAGTTATAGTAAAACATTGTTTTTCCAGACTTGATTATGTAATAAGTGTAATGAGTTTGTTTCCATAAGCACTATTTTAAAAATAATCAAAATTACCTGAGGGCAATCCTTTGTCAAGCCAGGAATTAGCTTGAAGGCCATCCAGGGTAAAGAGCTAACAGGGTCTAGGTTAGGTTAAATAGAAGCTCTCCCTTCCCATCAAAGGTTTCCCTGTTGTTAAAGAAGATGGGGAAGCAAAGCAAAGTTCCTCTGGTGTTCCTTTATAAAAATTGAATTTATTGGGGTGACACTGGATATTAAAATTATACAGGTTTCAGGTATACAAATTGTGTTTACTACCCCAAATCGAGTCTCCTTCCATCACTGTTTATCCCCCCTTTCTCTTCTTCTATCTCCCCTACCTCCCTTCCCTCTGGCACTCATCTCCTATCAGGAGTCCATACACTCTTTCTCATCTCTGAATAGGTGCTTCATTTCCAGGGTTAGTTCCTACATATTCCTCTCAGTATAAACTCAAGCACCCTTATTTAGAACATCCACATCCCTGACCTTGTAGAGTACTTCCACCTACACCACAGCTCTATAGTCCTTGCTTACACTCACTTTAACACATGGTTAAATGACAGTTCACACACACAGAATCAGTCAGATGCATTTTCAATCACTGCTCAGCTTTGTACAGATGAATTCATTTAAGCCTGAACTTCCTTGTTGGTAAAGTGGAAATAAAAAGAGATACTTTATGGAATCTGCTGAGGCTTAAGTGAAGTAAAGATCTATCAAGTATCTAGCACAATGCAAGGATCCTAATAGACACACTCTTATTAAGAACTAGAGGCCCAGTGCACAAAGGTCCCTTGGATAGCCAGTTTCTACCTGATGTGGACAGGAGGGAGCTCATTCCCTGCAGACTTGATCCTCACAGGTCTGATCCAGACAGAAGGGAGCCCAATCCTGTTGCATTAAGCATCTGTTCCCGGTGGTCAGTGTGCATCATAGGGGTTGGTTGACTGGCTGTTCAGTCGCTTAGGCTTTTATATATATAAACTATTATATAATTATTATTATTATTATTATATACATATATTTCTCATATGTTATTATATACTGTTATTATTGTTATTGTATGTTTCTCATGTGTTGAAAACATACCTTGACTTCCCAATAAGGAAGTTAAAGAGTTGAGAACATAGTTTGTATCCTCTATTTCTCATATGTTTTCAAGTGTCCACCTGGCAAAGGGGTAGGCAAGAGATCGTATGATCATGCAACACATGCTTAATGGATTTGTGTCAGTGCCTGTGAAGGCATGGGAGAGACCCACTCAAACACACCCCACTGACACTGCTACCTGATGTGGAAACAAGGTGGTATTTTCACACAGTTTCAATAAAAATCACTACAATTCTATGACTATTGTAAGAGGATGCAATTTTTATGATTTGAACGATCATGTCAGAAATCAGAGCTATTTATTATTCCATTTAAAGAAAGTGAAACACATAGGAGATGTTTAACTGTAAAAGTGTCTTTAATTCTAAAATACTATGAGGGTAAAAGATGTTAAGGGAAAACCACCAGAGTCTGCAGCCCGGATGTCAGAATTACAGAACAATGGGGCTGGAAAGATCGCTTCATGGGCCCCACTGACAAGGAGTGAAGGCTCCCGAGAGTCACACCGGGGGTTCTGGTGAAGCCATTCCAACCTGGGCCTCTGGACTCTGGTCCTATTGCTCCGCATCAAAGGCAGCTAGGCTTTCATGTTATTTCCCTGTCCAGGTGGCTGACTTCCAAGTTTCTTTGCATATATGTCTAATGATTGTGAAGGTCCCTTCAGAGGAAGCAATGAAATGAGATGGGGAAGGAGAGATGTGGACAGACCCCTGAGGAATAATCCATAATTTTCTTCTATTAGTAAGTCCCAGAGAAGAAAAGCAAATAGGGGCACCTGACATCATTAAAAGGATTAATAAAAGAGATCAGACTATTATTTGTAAGAAGAGAAATAGATGGTAATATCTGGTACCAACAAGGCAGCATTTGGCCACCATCCCGATAGATGAGTTCTCTCTGTCACCAGTGGGAAGCCATGCCCCAGGCCCTATATTTATCCTCCTTGCTGCAACGGTCTCTTCCTTTTAGGGAAGTTCCTAGATATCAACCCATAATGGCCTTTAAGTGTTCCTTATGGGCACCCAACTTTGGAGTTTCAGGTCCTTGAAGCTGGAGGGTGTTCTGGTGACCATATTCCTGCAGAAAAAGGAAGCTGGGGTCAAGAAGAGGGACCTCTCTTGCAGATTCTCCTGTTTTATCGTCTGTTGTCAGTATCTATTGGGGGGCAGGGGGGCTGGAAGACAGGTGCCTCAGGTCTGCTGTTGGCATCTCTTTCTCCTTCTCCTCTTTCTGAGAAAGGGTACCAGGCTCAAGACTAACTCTGTGTGTGTGTCTCTTCCTGTTTTCTCCCACCTCTCAGAAGCACAAGGTGCTGACTGATTGTGATGAAAGTCAATTCAGAGTCTTTTTATGCCCATATTACGCCCCCATGTCCAATAGTTTCAATGTCCCCATACATTGGGCCTGGTCTAGTGACCCTTTGCGATAAAACAAAAGAAAATGGCTGTTGGCAGCTTTTGGAGGTGGGCATGACAATTCCAACAGCGGGGGGAAATGAAAAGATGGCATTTTTGTACAGCCGTGAAAGGAGATGGAGGAATCCTCTTCTCCATGAACAATAAGGGCTCCTGCTAATTTTAACCAGAGTCGGCTCTGAAAAAACCTGCCGTTGACTGTGAGTCACTGGCCCTCTGGGGAATAGAAGGTGGGAGGTGCACGTGTGTGTGTGTGTGTGTGTGTGTGTGTGTGTGTGCATGCGCGCGCACCAGTGTGTATAATCTCACCATGCCCAGAGCCCCGAGATCCTGGAACACTTCAGTAGCACTGGCCAGATTCATTAAAAACCCTGGCTACCGGCCAGCGGTTAAAATTGAAGCAGCATATTTATTGCATTTTGTTCAAATAAATCTGAAAACGTGTGAATCATATTCCTTGGAGAAATTGGGAAGAGAAGTAAACAACATCAGGCTAATACTTACAAGCCGTGGCAGAGAGAGAACAAAGATACAGGAGGTTCTGCTGCTGTGGGAACCGCATGCCCACACTCCCGAGGTGGGGGCTGTGGGGCCACGCTCTCCTGCCACTGTCCCCACTGGCTGGATCCTGGCCTTGGCATCACTTTAGAGCGGGGGTTTGCCCTGTGCCCTGGGTTTCTCAGTGGCATCCGGGCACACTCCACCCGGCTCCACTGGCTTCTGTTGTCTCCCAGATGCTGTGCTGCCATCCCGCTTTCTCATGGCAGCTGCAGAAATTAGATCCAATTATGGGCTTTCCTATAATAGTGTATATAAGGGAAAATCTCCGCACCCTGCTGGCCCCTTGCATATGAAACTCGGCAAGAGCGCCAGCTAATTATTTGCCTCTGCAAGGCAAAATAAGGAGCTGGTCAGTGTTAACATGTCTGGGCTGTATTTTCTTTTGTTGTTTGATATCTTTTAGTGGTAACGGGGAGGGGCTGTCTGTTTCAGGAAGTGATCTCTAGTGAGAAGAGACTGTACGTTGGACATTGGGCCTCATTTTCCTTAAGTATAAAATGGTAAGAATTCCTCTTATAAGGTCATTATGAAGACTGGATGAATAACATGTCTTATAAAAAACATCTAACTCAAGAACAAAATATCCCCATGACCAAATGTCAAATCTCTTCTTTCTCTCTGGTATGGGCATAAATAGGTATATACAGGGATCTAGTTTTCTCTGTTCAACCCAAGATTATTTGGATAGCAAAATTTTGCCACTGACTCCCTCCTTGATGGCCTTTCATTATGCAAGAGCTTGTTGGTGTGGAACAATGAGAAAGGTAGATTAACAGGTAGGAAGTGCAGACCAATAGTTCACACAAACATGGCTGTTTGTATATTTTCAGAAGCTTTCTGAATCTTCTGACAATTACAACAGGTCCAGGGCATGGGGGGGGGCAGGGGATGGTGGTGGTGGTGGTGGTCAGAGACCTGTCGATGGTACCTCCTCCCCCCATCACCAAGTCTATGACTGTTATATTTTAAGCTCTTGGGAAAGGCGAGAGTGCTTCTTAGCCCTTTAAGTGCATTAACTAAGGTTAGCTCTTAGGTAAAAGTTTCATGCTGATGGTGGTGGTGAAGGGAGGTCAAATGCAAGCATTGGCTGCCAATACATAGTGCTGGCTGAGGGGGCAGGTTTCTGAATTGGGGCAAAAATGTGAGATGACCTTATATAACCACTTGAACATCCCATCTCACGCACACCTCCGAGAAAGTAGAAATGACTATTGAGAAGTTGGACTCATTCTAGTATCTTAATAGCTGCTCCATCTGGGTGTTGGGGCTCATCCAATTCCTCCTCCTCAGGTCTGGCCAGGTTAAGAGTCATTCTTTTCTACTCTCTGTACCAAAAACTCTGAAAACCTGTGGGAAGGAGAGCTGGCTTCAAGGATCTTCCTCCCTACACCCCAGAAAGCTGGACACTGATCAGGGAACCCCTGATGGCAAGGTGGTGGGGCCAGAGAAGGCTCACCTGCTCGTTTGTTTGAGGCATGCATTCCAGTTTCTGAAACTCTCTACCTCACAACCATGCTAGTCATAATAACAGCAAATAGTTAAATTGCACATAGATTATACTAGGACACACTCCAAACCCTTCACATGTATTAACTCATTTTATATTTACAATAGGGAGGGTTATTATATGTATTCCTATTTACAGAGGAGAAAACTGAGGCATGGTGAGGATAAGCAATTCACCCTTTGTTACCACAACTAGCAGGTGGTAGAGTCAGACTGACTTCAAAGTCTGAATCACTAAACAAGACCAGGCTTCTTGGCTTTTTAGCTCTCGCAAGAACTAGACACTGGGCTCTATTTATGCTTTGGCTTTCTGAGTATGTGCCAGAAGAAAATTCAATAAATAACCGCTAGACCAGAGGGTTACAGAAGCTGAACCAATTTTGCCCATTAAACCAGAACATATTGATTAACGTATTCCCAATACATATGAGCCATGCCTCTGACTGCATGGGCTTACATTGAAATGTGCTACCCTGATCCTACAGCAGGAGGACACATCCTGCATCATGTGTCCCATAATGGGGTGGACACATCATGATGGGCTGCATAAGTACATCTCCCTCCTTTGTCCTCTCAGTGTAGGGTGGCAGGTCAGATCCAGGGGAAGACTCTGTGGCCAGTGAAGCCAAACCAGAGCTAACTGGGTGACATGGGAATGAAACCAATTCCTTGGAGCCCTTGAAATCTCCACTTCCTTGCCAAGGTCTACAGGAAGTCCAGTTGTTGCTAAATGGGTAGCTGCAGGCTGCCTTCTCAAACTCCCTCAGCCCACATTCTGGCTGCTCATTTGTGCAGCAGACGCTGGCTTTCCCCTGCCCCTCCCACTTTGGAGAACTGGAGTCCCAAAGCTCAATGATTCATTTTGCTGTGCTGCCTGGAATTCAGAAAAGAAAGAAAATTCTGCCAAACATCATTTGCTTATTGAATGAAAGAATGAATGGATGATTGAATTTAGGCAGAACCTGAGAAGAAACTAAGTTGTTTAAACACATCTGTGTATTCCCAAGGGTCCCGAACACCACATGCCTTTCCCTGAAAGCAAATTGAAAAACAGAGCAGGGAGCAACCTTGTGGGTGAGTTCTGTCTGTGAAACATGACCACTACAGCTTCAGACTTCACAGCATGACCGGGGTTGCCTGGTGACAACACAAGGGCAAGGTCATTATGTGGCTGCAGCTCAAAAATAATCAGACACCATCCTAACTAGTCTATGTCTAAGTGGATCCAGCTCTAGAAACAGCTTTTGCAAAATTCCCATTGGGCTGAGGCAACCAGACTGTCATAGCACCGCTCATGAAATGGAAAGCAGGTAGGTAGGGTTGAAGGCAAAGGAGTGAGCTGATGGGTCTTCCCAAAACATTCTTTCCATTGGGAATGGTAGTAGAGTGGAGGCATATAATGGGGGGATAAACCAACCCAGCACCTCATTCTCTTTACTATGGAGGTTCCCACTGGACTCCTTCCCTAGAAGATGTCTGACTTAGTTGTCTGGAAGAGGGCTAGAAGCTCTCAGTGTTCCTTTTACCACCAACCCTACTCCTGCCACCCAAAATTGCAGTGCATGGGTATTAACTGTGGTTTTCTCATTTTGTGATGCTTTGACATTTGAGGCCTTACTACTCCTGGAGAGACTGTCTCTCCCCAAGCTAGCTAATGCCTAGACTCCCCCAAGAGCATGCCTTTCACATGCAAGCCCATCAGCCCAGGGCCCATGTCCACCAACTACCTCTTTTATGGAGTTTTCACAGGTTGAGCCACTATCCTGCTTCCTTAACATCATCCTGGAGTCAGGTACTAGGCAATGGGGGGTAATCACTACACTCTGGAGTCTGTGGGGATGCCACAGCAATGTGCACCGGCTATAGGATGGGAGATCCCACAGTGTGTTAGGGGTAGGATACATGTACATGAAAGAGTCTATCACAAATGTTGATGATCGATTTGACCTGATCACATTAATTATGATTTCTTACTGAATATCATATGCAATTCTGTCAGCATCTAGTTATAAAAGTAACACTCACATTTTAAAATTAGAGCTTTGTGGACAATATTTTACTATATAATCAAAATGTTCTAAAAGGCCCTGGCTGGTGTTGCTCAGTGGTTGGAACATCGGCTCCGAATGGTCACAGGTTTGATTCCCAGTTAAGAGCATGTACCTGGGTTGGTTTCGATCCCCAGCCCTGGTTGGGGGAATGCAATAGGCAGTCAATGTATGTGTATTTTCCATCTCTCTCTCTCTCTTTCTCTCTCTCTCTCCATTCCCCTTCCTCCCTCCCACCCTCTCTGCAATTAAATGGGAAAAATATCCTCGATGAGGATTAAATTTTTTTTTAAAGGGTAGAGCTTAAGTGTTCTTACAACAACAATAAAACATAATAATAGAAGAGATGGCGAAACTTTGGGAAGTGATGGGTGAATCCATGGCTTCGATGCTGGTGGTGTATATTTATTCTCAAACACACAGAGTTGCATACATGAATAGGCACTACTCTCTACATATAAATTATGCCTAAATAAAGTGGCTAAAAAACAAATAAATAACTTGCCATAAAACTAAAGTAAAATTAGAGTTTTGCCTTCCTTCAGATTCTAGCCTAAGTCCACACTAGTTGTTACCCATGACCTTGAGAAATGACTTAACCCCCTTAAGACAGAATTTTCTCAACTGCCACTACCAGCAGTACCCAACTCCACGGGGTTGTGGTGAGGAATAAATCAGTAGTGTGGGCAGTGTATTTAGCATAATGTCTGGCACATGGTAAATGCTCCTTTGTTACTTTTGTTGTTATTATTTTTGGGTAATTGTTAATTAAGTGAAGGGGCAGGAGTCCTCAAAGCTGTTTTCTTGGTAAGGCTCGTGAGAACCATCAATGATACATGCCTTCTCAGCACTGTTTCCATACATGTCTGGGCTGCCTTTGTGTGTACTTAGTTATTTGTTAGGAATGCAAACATATATGATCTGCCTAAGCCAAAAAATGTCATGCCACATATCACCATGTCATTGTCAAGTTCCTAAAAAGCTAGAGAGAAAAGTTGTAGGAAGCGTGTGCATGAGCCATCCATTAGGGTATGAATTTACCGATATGCTGGGGTGAGAGCACCAGGGGATCCTTAACCAAAGTGTTTGGGGCCCTAGTCAGGCCTCCCCTGAGGCCCCACTGAGCCTGACTCTCCAGGAGGTTCAACTGTTTCTGACCAACAAGCACTTTGGGGTGGACTAGAAGGTGGAGATGGGCCCGCAGTGCCGGGGTGCACGGGAGAAGACAGGCGGGTGGCAGGGACGAGATGCTGTTATGACTGAGGATGTTTCCTTTCCTGTTCCTCCTACCGTGCTCAGTAACAGCCTCCGAGGCGGGTGCCTGTGGTTACAGGTATTGATCTGTGTACCAAAGGGAAGACAGTCGCCGATTTGAAGAAAAGAAGTGATTAAACAGTTCACTGGCGGTGGGAAACAACAGCGCAGGGGCTCACAGGAGGCGTGAGAGAGTGGCGGACCAGAGGATGAGGCGCTGGGACTCAGGGGACCTGAACTGCGGGCCTTGCTCCACGGCACCCCCGGAGCACAACATGCAGGTCACTCCCTTAGCCTTGATTGACACATCAGACAGGCCAGGTTAGCAATTCCTAATCTGTCTCACGATTTCACAAATAAGACCTCAGATGTGAACATTTCTGCAAAACATACAAAATCAAATTTGCATTATCATTCCATGCTCTCCTAGAGTCATAAACATATTAACCGAGGGCCTGCGCAAACCTGTGAGTGAGAGTGAGTTGGGCTGAAGAATCACTTTTTAAAAAACTTAAAAATCCCGCCAACAAGAAAGAACAAGTGTGTTATCTCTCATGCCCCCAAAAGCCATCGCTATACTCAACCACCCACGAGGTTAGACTGTGTCCCATAACATAAAATTTGGCACAACCGTTATCTTCCCACTGTGGGGGAGACATGCTCCAGGCCACACGCATCTGAGACGGAGGCCACTTCTCCAAGACAGAGCTGTTAACCTGGCACACACCTGGTTGCCACGGGGAACCTGGCAGTGGCACCTGCTGCTGCAGCTGCAGCTGAGCTTCCCCTTGGCAAACACCAGAAAGCATTTGTGAAGTTGGCTGCGGGGCCCAGTGCTGAGCGTGAATCTCCTCCTGATGCCCTGCAGGCATGGTTGGCGGCTGGGAGGAAACACAGTTCTCCTTGCATCCTCCCTTCTGAGAACACGACTTCTGAGGGGCCCTCATTAAGAGGAGTGTTGCCACCGCAGCACAAGGTGGCAATCACCTCCCAGCCCCCTCCAGTCCTCATCAGAGCAAATGGGCTCAGGGTAAGGTGCCACCCTGCCCCAGAGCCAACGAGACACTTGTTCTATCTGCTCTGTTGTCAGAACCATTGTGAACACACTGGAAGCCCAACCCAACCCAACTGGGATTGCAAAGAATGGAGGTGGGCCTGGCTCTCCTCCTCACCTGGCTGCTGCAGTGCTGACCCGAAGCCCATGCCAGAAGCTGGGGTCTGCTCTTCTAGCTTGTTGAGTGGTCAGACCCTGGTGTTAGTTGGAAGAAAGAGAGCCAGGGAATTTAGGGACTTATTTTTGCTTCCCTTTTATACCTCAAGCTATTATTCCCATTTTTCTGAGGGGGAAATGGAGGCTTAGAAAGCTCAAATATTTTACCCGAGGTCAGACCTGTGGGGCAGTTGGAGTCAGAAGGGGCATCTGGTCTAGCAAATGGCAAAGTCTTTGCTCTCTGAACCTTCTCAGGCTGCTCTTTTGGGAGAGGAAGTGGGTGTGATCTTCTGTATCCTCACTTCCCTAGAGCGGGTCCTGAGCTGTCCTTCTAATGTAAATGACAAGTATCCTTATGAAAAGGGAAACTTGGGTAAGGACACACACCCACAGGGTGCATGCCATGCTAACATGAAGGCAGAGATCAGGGTGATGTGGGTACAAACTGCTCACTCGCCCTCTCATTGTTATTTATAGGTTTGTTCAGAGTCTCCAGGGCTGCCATGACAGGTCCCACAGGCTGGGAGCTGAAGAAACAGAAATGCACTGTCTTCCAGTTTTGAAGGGCAGAAGTCCAAGGTCAATGTGTGAGCAGGATTGGATTCTTTTGAGAGCTGCCAGGGAGGTGCTGTCCCGTGCTCTCCTTGATTCTGGTGGCTTCTTGGCAAATGCTGACATTATATATTCACTAGAGTGCTGAGTAAAGGGAGAAATGTGCTGGTTAAGAGGTTACAGCTTCATGAAGTGGGGAGGGCTGGAGTCAGGCCTCCAATAGGCTTTAGAGCTAATGCCTTGATGAGTGTGCATGTGGCTTCGAATTCTATCCCCTCCAACCACTGCTAGGACGTCAACATCTTTTTCCCTGAGTTTTATTTCGTGCCTCTTCTTCACATGAAGTCCTGAGTCCTGATAGAGCATGCATTTTTCTGGAAGCTGGTCTGGGTAGCCTAGAAATTCTTTCTCAATGTTAAAACTATGACCCTATCTCTATTAAAGGCCACATCTTAAACTAGGCCTACCTCCTGGCCCATGGGCTAAATATTCTTCTCAGTCTTCCCATGAGAAATACTGCCATTATACCTTCTTTCACTTGACTTAGAGTAAGACTAAAATTGTGTTGAAAAGCACCTAAATTTTGGGACTTTTTAGAGGACTGACCCTTAAGACTCTTAGTAAATTCCAAGGAAAACAAAATGTGGCCATTTAGTACACTGAGGTGGGACATTCTCACTGTAGAATTCTTCGTGTAGTGATGATGGCTGGTGCCCATCTTGTCACAATATTGGTTTCATACCTTCACAAAGATATTGTGGCAAAATGCTTACAGTATTTTGCAGATCACTGAGCTTCTCCTACTTATTTACTTTGAAAAAATAGCAGTTGCAACCCATGAAATTCCTCTGTCCGTGTCAGCTGTCTTTCTGGTGCATTCCCTGACTATGATGATGGAAAAGCTTATCAGGATGGCTCCCAATGTCACTTAATGTTTTAAGAATGACATGGGGCGTGAGTTGGAGAAAGAACACCATTCTCTAATCTCAGCAGGAAAGTCAGGGAATCAAGCTTTACATCTCAGAGGCTCTGCAGGGCCCAGCCACAGAGAGAAATACGCTCTCACCCTTGAGTGGAGCCCATTTCACTGCCTGGGCATGTAAGGCAGTCTGTTACAAGCAGAGTACAATCAACCTGGGACAAGAAGAAAGTGTGGTACAAATAATGTGGTGGACCTGGCACTCATTCTTGGCTGTTTTTATCTACCTGAAGAGTTATGTTGAATTCTCGAGATGTCTGTTTCCTCACAAACCTAAATATCCTTTCCAGTTCTAATATTCTCTGATTCTATAGCAGACATCTGGTTGGAGCATTCCTATATTCATAGCACGACTGGAACCACAAGAAGTGGCCCCTATGTTAACTCTTGCTCAAAGGAGGCAGGAGTGTACACGGTATTTTGCCAGGACCATGCCACATGCTGCCTAGGTTTTCCCAGATGAGACTTCTATAAGGTTTATCAAGTTCAGCACTCTAGACATTTGGGTCAGATAATTTTTTCTTTTCTTTTTTTTGGTGGGGGGAATGTGAGCAGCTCTGTTCCTTGTAGGATGTGTAAAGGTGTTCCTTACCTCTACTCACTAGATGTCAGTAGGACTTCCCCCACCCCACACACATACCTGCGTGCATGCATAAGCACACACACACACAGTGTGAAATAAGAAAAAAGCGTCTCCAGATAGTGCCATTGTCTCCTGCGAGACCAATGGCCCCCAGGTGAAATATGATATTACCAAAAGACTATACACACCTAAGTCAAGTGCACAACTTTCTAAAAGGTTACTCTTCCTGAATTTGAAAAGAAAGCCACCACATTAGACTCTTAGCATCAATAGACATTTGGGTCGTTACGCAACTGAATGTCTTCTAAAGAGGTGAGAAATGTGACTTTCAGATTCCTGCTGTCCCTCTTCTTTATGACATTGCTGTTCCTTGTGCATTTAGTGGGGAAGAGACATAGGGTCTTCTGTTGTGCTCACAGGAGGATAGTTTGATGTTGAGGATGCAGGTGGTCTTCGTGTGTTTGCAGTAGGAAGCGCTTGCTCTGAAGCTGGGACCAGAGAGGATCCTATTTGCACAGTGGGGTCATACTGGTGGTCAGTTGCATAAACTACCAGTGTGATCTTGCTCCTTGAACAGGACGATGTCCTCTGAGTAGGCCTGGACTCATATATACATAAATGAGTCATAATAGAAGGGATTCATCATGGAACACACATCATGCATCCCAGTGATGCTGCCATTGTCCAAACATTACTCCAAATTGGGAACCATTAGGACCAGACTGGTAGCCAACCCACAAAGTTAGTCTCGAGATCCTGTAATGACCATGGGTTAGGAATTACAAATACACAGATTGACTAGTGTGTGGACAGAGGATGAAGATTTTCCCTGATTGAGACTATGTGACAGAAAAATGCACCAAAGTCACAGGGGCCATTCTAGAAACATTCCCCAAATTCTTTGAGCTATGGCATCTTTGTGGAATGTGATGTGTCCTTTGGAGACATTCATTTGGCTTGGTACATATCAGTATGTTTCTGAAATGGATTAATCTAATCACTCAATACTATTATCTCTTATATACCAAGGTATTCATCTCCCCACCCCAACAACCCAAGTCCTTAACTACCAATCCCCAAAGAAGTGAGAGATAAGGCCCCCACTGTTCTAATCTTCAGCCAAGTTCCCACTGTCCCCCGAGGATCACATTTTCAAAGGACCCCTAACACTGTCCCGAGAAGGTGAAAAGAACCAACTCCTTTGATAAAAAGGAAAGAAGCTCAATAATATCACCCCAGTGAGGTCATTGCTGAGGTCTGAGTGCTTTGGAGGAGGAACCACATCAGCCAGTAAAAACTGGAGGCTATAGGTGCTAGGGAGAAGCCACCCACAGGAGGTATTGACAAGCAGCACTTGAAACCTGGCACTGCCCTGGGGAACTTAGCAGGCTTAACAACATAATTTTAAAAGATAGAGGCTACGGAGGGAGAGATGAAGGGAAGGGATGATGAATGAAAGGACTGTTCCATTCTTGGCCACCATTACTAACACAAAATTAGAGCAAATCCTAAGGGCACAGGGAGAACAGTACTGAGACAAACACTGAATTCCAGGGGCAACCAGACCTGTGTTTTAAAAACAGACCCATGTGCTTCCGAAGGAATGCTGTGTGCTTAGTCTTGTTTATAACATGACAAAGGATTCAAGAATGTAATAAGTTCATCTTAACAAAAAAATATAAGTAAATAAATAAAAAATAAAAAAATAAACCCACCAAAACCCAAAACACAAGGATCTTCCTCAACCCTCACCCACCAGCACCCCTTGCCCTGTTCTGATCCCAGATCTTAATGATGGGATTCTAGAGTGAATTTCTGGAATGCTCAAGTAGAGCCTGTCTTTCATCAATGCAGCTAGGTGATGTGGTGCCTTTGTTTTTGTATAAAGAGATCAAGGTGCGGAAGGGAAGATTTTCTGAAGGGGCTTTTTAAATCTGAGGTATTTTTAGGCAGGTCTCTTTTTTGTTTCTCTCTCTCTCTCTCTCTCTCTCTCTCTCTCTCTCTCTCTCTCTCTCTCGGCAGGGGCTTTCCCCCCAAAAAATGCAAGAGATCTGGAGATGCAAAGAGGAGCATCTCCCTCTAACTCTGCAGAGACAGAATTTCACCTGACTCCATTCTGTCTTGGACAACTTTCCCAAGGACCTCAGAATGTGTTAACACAAGTGAATGTAGTGCAGTGAGAGAGAATGGGTGGAGGGGTCTCGTGTCTCTTCTACCTTTTCTTGGTGGTGCCATCTTGGAGATGTTAATTGGCCCGCTAAGCCTCATGTCCCTCACTGCAAAGGAGAAGAGCAATACCTTCATGGCAGGGATTTGCAAAGCTCAAATGAGAATGCATCTCTGTAAAGCAATGGCAGGGGGCAGGCCCACTGGGCGCAGTCAAAATGTGGCTCCATCGCTGCCGGATTTCCCTTGGAGAATGACAGGACCGGACTGCAAGCTGGAAAAGCCTTGGATGCATATCTGTTCTAACCACCTCCTCGAGGAGGAGTCCCTGCTACCCAACCAGACAGACGGAGCATCCGAGGTCTGTGCTAAGGCAGGAGAGATGAGAGGAGCTGAGAGGATGGCTCTCACTGTGAGCCGACATGTGTCTCCCTCTACTTTTACAATTAAAAGCAACAAAAACAACTAACACTTTTGGACACTCACTTACTGGTCTAGGACTTTTCAGATTACCAGATTTAATCCTTTCGACACTCAGTAACATTAGAATTAATACTGTCCCCAGTTTACAGATGGAAGATCAGACAAATGAATCAACTAGGATGAAAGGGATTCGCCAGGTAAGCTAATTGTCGCAATGGGAACTAATAACTATAGGTAAGAGGGATTATTGTCAGCTAGGCTATTCTAACTTTCTATCACATTGTGTATATGTGTAGACAAGGCCCCAAGTTCATGATCCATTAGTATCAAATAAAATGATGCAGGTGAGATGGATGTACAATGCACACAAGGCCCAGAGTTCTTTTCAGGTGTCATTTAGTGGGTAACATCAAGACTGCAGACTTCCCACCTTCCCACTCACTCACAGTATACATAACACTCAAAATACGAAATTTGGAGATAGCTCTCTGGTCCTCGGTTGGAAGATAAAAAATAATTAAAGTTATATTTTTGTACTCAGCAAACTGTCATTCCTATGCTGAGTTCTGGATGCTCTGAAATGCGTGATTCATCAAAGGATCAAAACTCATTAGAAACATTTGGTTCTCAGCCTGTCTCAGCCACCACAGGGCTCAGAAAGAGTGTGGCCCATGAGGATGCCCACTCCTGCATAACTGATTGTCTGGTCCAGGAGCCCAGACTTGCCTGTAAGATTCTCATCGAACAACTCAGAACTATGCATAAGAAAATCTCATATTGATCATCAAAGCCATAGGAGAGAAAAAAAGAGAGAAAAGGAATAAATAGTAAGAGCTGCTTTATTTAAGATTGAGGCCTTAGTTGCAGTTAGGACGTTCAGAATTATTAATTGCTTATTACATAGGAATCAGAAGATTCTATTCCCAGATACATAAGGTTAACATTAACAGCTTAAGACATCATTAGCTCTGATTCGGCTGGGTGCCTAGAAATCTCTTCTCGTGCCTTTTTTCTCAGCCATAATGGCAGAGTAGCAAGTGTTTTCTGTTAGGGCTATTTTAGAACCACTTCTCATAAAACAGCAGTACATAATACTGTTATGGAGTTCTAGGACTGCAGGTAAGGACACCATAAACACATCCCTGTGGATTTACTCCCCGTATCTGACCTTTCCCAGCATCATCCCCTGCATTTGACCAGATTGCTCCACGGTGGGGAGAGGTGAGCGAAAGGCACATGGGAAGGTGCCTGTATTTCTACGCATCTTCCAACCGAGGACCAGAGAGCTATCTCCAAACCGAGCTGTATGTGGGAAAGGAGCGGCAGTCGTTTAGATCAGCGCTGGAAGCTGTGAATACAGTCAATATGTCTACTGAATGGTGCATATGTTTGACTAGAAACAGACACATGGGTTTATGTGTGTACAATTTTAGGTTGTGCAGGACAAGTCCAGGGTTGGTCCTTCACGTTCACCACCCAACCTTGATGAGAAAAGCTTATAGCTGATCCAAACTAAGGGAGAGCAGCCATGGAGGAATCGGGGGGGGGGGGGGATTTCCGTAGTAATAAGGGGCTGTAACTGGGCCACCACCCCACTTCTGTGTTTTCCACCCACAACTGGGACTGCTGGAAGTGCCCCACATCTGACTCCTCCATGGCGTAGCTCAGCCCCAGATTGCTAGGCCTCTCTGCCTCTGAAATGCCACTCAGGCTTTCTCATCACAAGTGCCCTCCCACCACTGGCCTGGCATCTGAAAAGCCCTGAAGAACCATAAAGCTTCCAATCTCCCCTCCCTCTAACTGGAGCCTGGGCTGCTAAACGGCCTCTCGCTGCCTTTTGCGTGTGGTGCTAATTAACATGATCCAAGTTACAATATGTGTTAAAGATTCCAGTTTTGTTACTTATTTAATGAGCTTCGTGGGATTTGAACACGAGGCTCAACGTAGCAGGGGAAACCTCATAATTAGTTTCAATTACAAGAAGTTCCTACGCATTAAGACTATTTGATGAACTGCGGAGGGAAGGAACTACCGATCAGATACAAATCACTAATTTTGTTGCATTTATTATTACACTTATTTTCTTCCTAATTAGTACTGATTGGATTATGATCCTAATGAATGCAAAGGCAATTGGAATAGTATACAATGGTATGGCTTAGAAGATGCCAGCATGTACAACTGCTAAATTATTGCTAATTGTTATTTACATGAGGCCTGGAAGACTAAGTAATGCAATGCCTAATTAGCATTAAAGATATGGTATCCATTTCCAATTTACGCTAAAGCAACGGAGATCAAATCATTGGCTTAAAAAACTCAATCTTCAGATTCCAAGAATTGCACCATTGTGTAGTGAGGTCCACCTGACGGGAGGCTGTTTTTTCTTGTCTTTGACTGCATCTTGCCAGGGTTTGGCCAGAACTTTGCAAAGGAATGCTACAGGAATACCCAGCATCCCACTGATAATGGGCTGCAGTACCTAGCGATTAGAGCTGGGAGCCAACTGGCAAAGAGGCCAAGCATAAGGCCTGGGTGTGTTCCAATAGTGGAAGGTGTATGTGCTTGCTGGGGAACAGGGTTCTGAGGCGGCAGGCTTCCGGGAAGACCTAAGCCCATCAGGATGTCATGATGGCTATGAGTGAGGCCTCTCTGAATGATTGGCAGATGGTACTTGCCCATGAGGGGTTGCAGTGAAGATCACAAAGAGAATGTCTTGGAATGGAGAGGCCTCAATTCCAACTCTAGGCCCAGCACCCTCAAGCAGGCCTTCTCATTCCTGGTGGCGCCACTTTCCTAATGGCAAACGGTACCCCTCCTTCTCACCTGCTCTCCTATAGTGAGTGATGGGCTGTAAGGAGATAGCCTGGGAAACACCCGTGGGTGGAGACCTGCCTCTGCTTAGTCTCCTGCTTCTGCATGGGAGAGCCTACCAGCTTGCCTCTTTTTTCTCCACCCTATTTCTTCAACTAGAGCCTTATCTTTCCCCCTCTGTCTTCTTTGCTTCTGCCTTAGTCCAATGCTCCATGAGAGAGTATGGAGTAGAAGCCAGAAGACCTGAGCGACTTGACTTTCCTTGAGTCATTTCACATCTCATGACTTGAGGTTCTCCATGAAATGAATGTTATCACCTGCTGGTCTCTCCCTTCCTCCCAGCGGTGCTTGGAAGCTCAACTGGGATAACACGTGCAGAAGCCCTTTGCAAATTATAAAGTTGTATATAAATGGGAAGGATTCTTAGGTTCAGTTCAATTATTTTATCTTAATGGGTAGAAGCATCGGTGCCCAACAGAGTGAAGGTAGAGGCAATGGTGCTTCCTTCCTCAGTATGCAGTTGACACTGGCTCAAAGGCGCCCCCTAGAGGGGTCTATAGAACAAAACTCCACACAAGAAGGTCTTCTCCACAAGTTCTGAGTATTTTGTACTTGAGAGCCCTGCTTCAGGGGGAATCCAGACCACGGGGAACAAACTCTTTAGTCAACAGAGCCCAATATCAATAGTACAACAATTGAAATTTCTTTTGAGAGCCACATTTTTTAAACTTAAACTTCTAACGCCACTTCTTCAAAATAGACTCGCCCAGGTTGTGGTATTTTGTGGAAGAGTCACACTCAAGGATCCAAAGAGCCACATGTGGCTCCTGAGCCGCAGTTTGCCGACCAAGGCCCTAAGAGAAATAGTGATTGGCCATAGGAAATTCCTGATTTATTCCTTCCCTGATTAGTTAAAATAGACATATTAAGAGAGTTTTATGCAAATTTTTAAATGATAAGATATATCACACCTCATATATACAAGGCATATAAACATATAGAGTGCACATATTCCATATATGTATGTACATGGGTATAAAGAATATTCATTGTTGTACAAATTCTCCAGCCCTTGGTAGTATCAAATTTTAATTGTTTCCAGTCTTTTAGATGTGGCTTTAATTTGCCTTTTCCTGATAAAAGGAAGTTAACAATTTTTCTTGTGTTCGCCAGCCCTTTCAAGTCTTTTATCTTATCCAGGATTTTCTTTTTTTTTCTTTTTTTAAATCTGCTTGCTTGTCTTTTTCTTATTAAATTGTAGTCCTTTCTCCAGAATCCTCCTCCATATTTGGTTATATAAAATGCACATATTTTCCCACCTGATAGGTTATCGCTACCTTTATAATTTCTTTTGATAATCATCTTTTATTAACAGATTTATAAAATCTTCATCATTTGAAATTTTTGTCTTAACAAATACTCTCCTATATTGGGGTCATAAAAGGTTTCCTAAATGCATGAAGTTTCACCTCTCACACTGAATTGTATAATCTATTTGAAATTGGATTTTGTGTATCTTACTATCTGGTAGGGTAAGTCTCTCCATCTTTTCTTCTGGAGTGCTTGAGCTACTCCTGTGCCATACAGGCTTTCCCTGCAGTTTTTTCAGGTTATTTTATAACGTTCAGAAAATCTGCTTCTGTAATTTTGATTGGAATTTCATTAAATATATAGATCAATTTGGAGAAAACTTCACACCTTTATGATAACAAGTGTTTTTACCCATCAATATATACCTTTCCAATTTTTATTTTTAATATACTTTAATAAGTCTCATTTTAAAAATACTGTACATATATTTTGTTGGATTTATTTCTAGATACCATATTATTTTTGTTATTGTAAATCCGCATTTCTATATACCAGGGACAAACAGACATACTATACGTATCAGAAAGGTTTTCCCATATTCATCTCATAACTTTTATGTCTTATACTTTTATTAATTTGGATAACTTGTTCTCTCTGGATTTCAGTGTAATTATATCATAAAAAAAGAATGTCAGTTGTATGACTACTTGTCCAAACCTGATATATTTTATTTCTTTGACTTTCCTTATCTTGCTGGCTGAGGCCTTCAATACACCTTTGAATAGCAGTGGTGAGAAGGGACAGCCTTGCCTTATTCTTGATATTAAAAGAGAGATATTAAAAGAGAGATTTCACTGTTGGGTATGCTGTCTCCTGGAGTTTTTTTTTTCTTGATATCTTTATCAGGATGAGGAGGTTTCTTCCTATTCTTAGTTTGCTCAGAAAGCTTTCATCATAAGTGATTGACTTATCAAATTACTTCTGCGTCGATTGAGATAATCATCTGACTTTCCTCCTTTGTTCTGTTAATGTGGGGAATTACATTAATACATTTTCTAATGTCAAATCAAAACTGTATTCCTGAGTTACATCAAACATGGGCAGAAAGTATTCTTTTAAATGCATTGCTAGATTAGGCTGGCTATTATTTTGTTTGGGATTTTAATATCTATGTTTATAGGTCAAATTGGCCTGTCACTGATGTATTGATTTATTTTTCACATTCTGTGTTTGTCTCATAGTGACCTGGGCTGCAACCAGGAGAGAGTGCCCTCTCTTATGCTATCGATGAGTTTGTGTAAAGATGGACTTCTTGGTAGAACTAAGTGAAAATCTTTTATATATATATATATATATATATATATATATATATATATATATATATAATTATTGATTTTTACAGAGAGGAAGAGAGAGGGTTAAAGAGTTAGAAACATCCATGAGAGAGAATCATCGATCAGCTGCCTCTTGCACACCCCCTACTGGGAATGTGCCCGCAACCAAGGTACATGCCCTTGACTGGAATCGAACCTGAGACCTTTCAGTCCGCAGGCTGATGCTCTATCCATTGAGCCAAACCGGTTTCGGCTAAGTGAAAATCTTTTGGAGGAGATTCTATTGTGAAGATTTTAAACTTGTTCTCTCTGAATTCTATTTAATTTAATCAATAATTAAAAAGACATTTGAGTTTTCTATTCCTTCTTAAATTGATTTTCTAAAACTGTCCCAGTTTCATCGAAGTTTTCAAATATATTGGTATCTAGTTTTTCATAAGATATTATTAACCTTTTCATTTCAAATGCATTTACAGTGGTTGCCCTCCGTAACACTGTTTTGCATCTTTCCTTCTTCCTCTAATATCTTTCTTTACTTCTAGTTTTCCCTTCCCCCTGGATTATTCTTGCCATAAATTCATTCACTTTATCAGTCTTTTCAAAGGCATGTCTGGCTTTGTTGATACTGTCTCTTATATCTGTATATATGTTTTGTAATTTAATTACTTTTTGTTTTATCTTTATGGTTAGTATTTTTCTACTTTCTTTAGGTTTATTCATTTTTTAAAAAAACTTCTAATGTCTTAAGTTACACAGTAAAACTTTAATCTTTTAGCTTTTCTTTTTAAATATAAATTTTTAAATTTAAAAATTTCTCGCCTGTAACCAACTTAGTTACATCATGTAACTTTTGATATGCAGTATTTTCACTAACACTTGATTCTAAATTTTTTGACCCATGAATTCATTAGAAGTATATTTCCTAATTTTCAATAATTTGAGGTTTTTAACATGCTTTTTGTTATTGAGTTTTAATCTAATAGTCATGTGTTAGGAAATATGATCTCTATAGCACTGATGCTTTGAAACTTTAAAAAAAATATATTTTTAAATTGATTTCAGAGAGGAAAGAAGAGGAAGAGAGAACTAGAAACATCAATGACGAGAGAAAATCATTGATAGGCTGCCTCTTTCTTTCTTCCTTTTCCCTTACAAACTGGTCTACAATTTTCAGCAGATTCTAAAATAACATAATCATAAAAATAAGGTTGAGAATTGCTTATCTTAGAAGAATATCAACAATGAAAAAGGTTCACATTTATAGGAGAATTCTGAAAATTATGTCTGGGAAAAGGGAGCAATAAATATCCCATGAGAAACAGTATATATAGCTATATCTATGTATACATGCCTGTTTATCTAAGTATAAATCGATTTGCCTGTTTAGACAAAATACGCCCACAAATGCCAGTCTGCGGAAAGACATTAGTAAATGGGAATAGAAACAGGGGCTACCATAGTACATTTGTTTTAATTATGTGTATTTTTCTACTCCAAGGATAACAAACCGTTTGATCTTCACTGAGAGAACCAAACCAGTCATCGCCAAGGAAACCCAGACAGCAAGCAGGCCTATCTAAATGGGTGATTATGAACTAACTTCACCCATCTTGACCTCCCTGCCAGACTTGGCTCCAAGTGATTCAGCTCCTTCCATAAATCACATCTTCCTTCCAGAGACAAAGATATTTCAGATTCTCAAAAGAATGTGGCAGGGCTTTGAAAGAAATGCCAAGAGAACTCCAAAGCATGTTTTGCCAAGGCAGCTGCATGGGAATCAGTGTTGTCTAGTCATGGGCAGGCAGCAAGCCTCTTTGGGGGATTTGAGTACCAGTAGATTAATGAGTCTCAATGTTTTACAGCCGCCTTTCCTCCTGTGTATCTTAAATATCCTATATGACTTCAGAGGGGTCAACAAAGTCACTCTTGGGGCTGCTCTTCAGGAGAACCTTTGAATATGTGTATCTGTGAACGTGTCTTCGGCATAAGGTGACACAGTGACATCTTGAGGGGTAATGCCCATGGGGAAACTATGTTTGATTATGAGCAGTAGAAGAAGCAATATCACTTTACAGTTGTCCCTTGGATACTCCGTAGCATGATGTATCAATATATTTTCTTCCTTGCTTTAAAACCAAACGCCTAGAAATAGCTTGTTCTTTTCCTCTGGCAACGAGGCTCTAATGGAGTGTTGTATATGCTAGTTCTCTGTTCCAAGTATTGTTTTTAAAACAGAAAGTCTTATGTTAGTTTTCCCTGCAGGATCTCTCTGGCCACTGTTGTAATTCTGGGAGGAAATCATGGTACTTATGGCAGTAGCTAGTTCAAGGCTGAGCACTGAAAATGAACAATGGAGAATCCATAGTCCTAAAAGCTGATTAAAAGTAACCCTGCAGATACTAAATGATGGATTACCAAGTGATTACTGACAAATTGGTAGCCTGGCACCTCGACACTGTGAAAACAGAACGCTTGTACTGCAGATTTAAATTAATACCATTCATGAGAAGAAGAAACATCACGTGAGTAACTATGGCCTTGCATGAAAGTCATACAAAATAAATAACACAGTGCTTTCTGATAGATTCCACAGCTTAAAACAGTCAATATTAACAAGCGCATTAAGCAGATTATTATTGTTGCTATTATATCACTACATGCAAGGCTGTGTGGGCCATATAAAAGAGAGACAGCAGAATAGCATAGCTCCAAAGAAGTAAAATATGGACCACTTACAACACTAAAAAAGTTACAAGATATCTGAAAGTAAAAACACTAGTACCTACTACTTATCTCAGAGGCAAAGAGCATTTTCTGAAAACTGAGCACGGACTGAGCCTTATATGTAAACTCTGTATCATTGCAGCATCTATTGGTAATGTGAATAATAATAATTAGCAGTGTAATGGCCAGCATATGCCTACTTTGTGTTAGGCACTATTAGAACAAAAGACTTTAAATGTATGACCTCATTTAATCCACACCACACCTTTATGATGTATAATCCTAATCCCAACAACATCACACCACCTCATCATTTTATGTCACTTTGTAGTTTTATCAAATATGGTTTTGCGATGCTGTCATTTTTATAAGATAGGCAGGGCAGTAACAACCATTTTTTTTTTTTGAGAAATGACAGATGTGAAATTCAGAACAGACAGGTCACTTGTGCAAAGCCAGACAGCAAACAGGGATTTACTGTTGTGTTTCTTCTGTAACCCCATGCTACCATAAATAATCCTTTGGAAAAGGATACAACACAGCAGGTCATTTAACCAGGCTGATGGCTTAGAGTTCTCACCAAGCCCAAAAGAAGCCACTCAAGTTGGCATAAGCTGATGGCCATTCCTGTCAGGACTTGGCAGGAGAAGGAAGGACTTGTGCTACAGTATGAGGGATTAAAATTAGACACACAGCCCTACTCGGACCAGAAGGCCCGGGTGAAATGGTGAAGAGCCCGGACTTTGAAATCAGGCTGGCTCAGGCCAATCCTGGTTCTGCTCTCTGGAAGCTCCATGTCCTTAGAATTCTTCCTAACTTCTCTGGTTCTCATCCCCTTCATCTGTATAATGGGGATAACACTAGTACCTAATTCTTAGGGATAGTCTGCAAAAAAAAAGGATTATGCACATAAAACACTTAGACTAGCCCTGAATACTTATTAAGTCCTTAACAATTACTCACTATTTAAAAAATGATTTCATACCTTTTCCCCAATGTTATTTTAATATGCATAAAAGCATCCAACCCTATGATTTTATAAACTAAAAAGGCTCCCTCCATGTTTTCCACTCACTTTTCAGTGTTTGTAGGAATTATTCAATAGGCCTGGATTCCATCCAGTAAGTTCCCTACAAGGCTGAGGGCCCACAGGAAATATCAGACAAGGGTTTTCAGTAACTGTGCAAAAGGCTCACATACTCTAATTACAACTACAATCATGGCTGAAATTAAACCACCCCCTGACCTTGGGCAAGTCCCTAAATTGTTTGACCTTGGTGTTCATCTGCCAAATTATGTGTAGAAACACAGGTGACTTTAGCTCACGGACTTGATTTGCACAGGAAACTGGTACTAGAGCTAAAGGTTGGAGTGCCCTCCACTATGCCATATCCACTTCCAAAAGCCTTTAAAAGTAGAGGTCAACCCAGATGGTATGGCTCAGTGGTTGAGCTTCAAACTATGAACCAGGAGGTCAGGGTTCAATTCTCAGTCAGGGCACATGCCCAGGTTGTGGGCTGGATCCCCAGTGGGGGGCATGCAGGAGACAGCCTATCAATGATTCTCACTCATCATTCTCACTCATCTCATTCATCTCTCTATCCCTCTTCCTTCCTCTCTGAAATCAATTAAAATATATATTTTTAAAAAGTAGAGGTCAAATAAGGTTTTCAAAATATAGCCTTCACAAGCCAGCAGGGAATTATATGACCTTCTGAGAACAAGGATCAAATTAGAGGAAGAACCCAATATTTAGCTATAAGGGAAATGCATAAAACAGCACGTTCAGTCTCTAAAGTTAGCTGCATGGACAATGATTTATCTCATGGCTCACCAAATTTATAGGGCTGGTATGGATCCAATCAAAAGTTACACTGTGGCTTGGTTTAATAATCTTTTCAGCAATTCATGGCAAACTCAGAAGAGTTGAGAAAAAAAGAAAAGAAAAAAAAAGAACAAGGCAAATCAGATGCTCGATAAATAAATAAAATAAAAAAAGACCAAAGGCAGGGAATACTGTAAGTGATAGTATAATCACAGAATTATCCAGATTAAATGTGAAAGGATGAATTTGTGCTCCAGCCCCCCGAGACGACTGCTCTAGAAAGCTAAGGTGTGGGGACCCCCCAGCCAGCATTCCTTGCTTCCCCTGGCCAGGTCCTTGCCATATGCTTGCTTCCTCTGCATTTTGCTTTTGTGCATTTCACAATGCTACCCTTTCCCTTCCCCTATCTGTATACTTTACATCTGCATAGAAGAATGTTACTGAGAGTGTCATTTATTCCAGAGTTTTGAAACCACAAATGGCGATCTCCTCCACCAGGAATTTTGAGGGGCTATTAATACCTTCAACTCCACCCCACCTTCCCCAAACTTCCACTTTGTGGGCAGCTTTTTTTATGCTTCCCACAACAGCCCACTCTGAATACAAATGCACAATTCCGAGGAATACAGCACTTTTGAACAGTGTAAGCCGAAAATTTTGGGAAGATGCTACAGTGAAGCACCTACAGACTAGGACCCAGTTGTTTTGGTTGCTAATTAGAAACAAAACACAAGTTCGGCACCTTCTAGCAGGCGAGTCGGCTATTGAAATGAAGTGCTTCTTTAGAAAAATCAAATGAAATCTGGCTGCCTCCTTTAGATATAAGGAAAGAAATCAAGCAGCCGGGAGGGAGCCTGTGCATTTTCATTCTTTCCTTACCCTTCTCTGCGCTGGTGCAGAGTCACTGAGTAGTAGCTAAGTGATACAAAATGTAAACACAGGCAAGGCAGGCGGGAGCCACAGGGCAAAGGTATGGCTGCCAGAATAACCTCTGGATGCTCTTCCTGTTATTGTCAGGAAGATGAATTCTAAAACAACTGTATATTGTGCAATCTGCAGATTTTATTGACAAAGGTGTCAAGTCCTGCAGAACTGAAAGTTGTTTCCCTTGTCATGAGATAAATAAGCAGGTTTGCTCGAGCTCCCAGCTTTATTGAATTTGCTTAGATACAAGGTGACTGTAAGCATTGATTCCATGTAAGACCGGACATGGATTTTTTTAAGGGAGGTGCATGTCCTGGGAGTTAGAGTCAACTCTTGAAGCCGATGGCTTTGCAGCTTGGCTCATTGAGCCTCGGAAGAGAGACACAGAGAGAGAGAGAGCACGAAGCTACTGCAACTTGAGAGATTGTGGGATGCTGTGGGCAGTGGGCTGGCCAGTTTTCATTGCCCTTTCTTGGAAATTCACAGCATGTTGCAACTGGAATGGAGAAAATTAAGAGCATCCAGAACAGTGGTTCTCAAACTGAATATGTTTTAGAACCTGGGGGGTGGGATGGGGGAGTCTGATTTAGTAGGTTTGGAATGAGGCCCGAGAATTTGCATTTCAAACACATTCTTAGTGAGGCCCATGCTATGGGTCTGGGGACTGCACTTTGAACCACTGGCCTAACACAGTCTTATTTTATAGGTGACTAAACAAGGCACAGGGAGAAATACTCATTTGTGGAGACATAGAAAACACCTGTTTCCCACTTTCACATTCAAGGTTCTTGCTGTTTCCCTAGAACCGTGCTTTGTCGCCTTCCTGCCTTCTCCACATAAACATAAAACTTTAGTCTAGAAATGAAGAAGTTGTTCCTTACGTAGGAGTAGACTGCTTATCATCCTGCTAGAAACTTCTAGACACTCATTCCAGGTAAACAGGAAACAGCCCTGTGTAGGGAGGTTTCTCTCTGGACTCCTGTGTCCTCGGAGAAGATGAGAACAGGGAGAGGCTTGGGCTGTTCTGAAGTGGATTTGGTTGTCTTATATAGTAGAATTTCTGGAGATAGCCATCCCCCCCTTCTTAGCAGAGGAATGTGGCAGAAGGTACCTGCAAATCAGAAAATCTATCTGGGGTTAGGTGACTGCTCAGGCCCTCCTAAACTTGAGATGCTGTGATCTATAAAATCGGCTCTTTTAATACATACTGTAGTGGAATCTCCTCATCTCAGCCTTACTACACCACTGTTTGTAACGGGATGTAAGTTATAATTGAATACTGCTGAGCCCTGAAAACAGTTCACTGTGCAAACTACTGTTTCCTGAGTCTTATTTTAGCAATCAGTTTACAAAACAGGTGTCCATATTGAGATTTGTGTCAAAATACACCCAGACTACTTTCTATAATATCCTAGAGTCTACACTACATCCTCTGAACCTGCTTCATTCTCTATTGAGAGTGTATTGATATCTGAGATTATATTACAGACTCTCTGCCTTGCTTGTTGTCTGGGCCCATGGAGACGGGAATATACCCTCTGTGAGAAAACAACACAACGCCCCCTCTCCTGGCCACTGCCCTAACCACAGCGTTCCTGCCAAGCACCTAGTAGCAGAGGATCTGCATCTGCTGAGTTGGATGAACTTGGAAGGTTCATTACCTACAACTTATACCTACAGAAGTTTTCAGAAAATATGAATTTAATAACTAGAACAGACTCCTGTACTTATAAAGTTATCAAATAAAGAGTATGAACAAGGAACAGGATTGTCACATACTTCCCTCCCTACTGGTCAAGATAGGTACAGGGGACAGTGTCAAGAAAAAAGAAGGAATATTAATTTGCATCAAGAGAGTTTATTGAACCTAACCCATGTTTTGTGTCTCAGAGCTCTATACAGCCATTTGTGAATTTCATGTCAACATGGATCCTTTGCAAGCACTTAGACTTCGGACACTGAGGTCCCAACTTCTTACAGGAAAACCAGCAGCTCTATTACTATGGCTCAAAATATCAGAGTCCTTCCACATAAGCAAATATCACCCCACAACATGTAGTAGAATCCTATAGCTTCGCGATCATCTTCATAGACCAAACTTGACTGTATCGTCACTGAAACTAAGGACATTCTGTTCAGAAATGTTCACTGACTACCATTTCATCTCAAGACTGTGGACTGAACCACAAGCTGAGTCAGACTTCTAATGGACACCACCAAGAGCACAATGAATTTATGAAAGGAAGACAGCTCCTTTGAAGTCATCATAGAACAAAGGGCCAAACAAATATGAAAGGCTTAGGGATAAAGTTAAAAATAGGCAGTTTCCAGGAATACAGTTCCAAGGGGGAAAAAAAAAGAAAAAGAAAAAGAAAAAAGAGCAGACTGAAGTTAATCTCTTGGGTTGCAATGGGAAGCAAATTCAGATTTGCACTGGTTTTGTTAAGGGCAGGGGTGTGCATGTGAGATGTTTCACAGAGTTGTTAAGGTAGCATCCACTAGATGGGAGCCCAACCCCGCTCTGCGGTCAACTTCCAGACCAGGTCACCAGAGAGGAAGTATATACCTGGGGGAAGCCTCACAGGCACTCCGATCAAAGACTGAGGAATAAAGGAGTTGTTCAAGTCAGCACCTTACTAAAGAGAAAAAAAAGCACCAACTCAGAAGTCAGATATGGGTTCAAGTTCAGGTTCAGACACTTCCATACATAATCTTAGACAGATTATTCATTTCTTGAGGCTCAATATTCTTAAAATTGGATTAATCCTGGGGGATGGGATGCACAGCACAGTGACAATTTTGTAGTGAATCTCTGAAAGTTGCTAAGATCTTAAAAATTCTTATCATAAGAAAAAAAGCTGTAACTGTGAGATGACAGATGTTAACTAAACTTGTGATAATCATTTTATAATATATATAGATATAAAATCATTGTGAGTATACCTTAAATGTATACAAAGTTATGTGTCAATTATATTTCGATAAAACCAGAAAATTGGAATAATAATGCCTATTGCCAAGAGATCTGGGATAATTAAAGATATTTTATGACTGATGTCCAATAGCATCGCATCCTGGAGTGACAACTCCAATTTCCTGGGTGCCACCAGGGGTAGGCCCATCAGGCAAGTGCTGCTCACACATACTTCTCCACAGCCGCTGACAAAGGTTCACTATGCTTGTGTTGTCCACTTTGCTTAGAATGACAGCAGGACGGCTTTCTATTTGGACAATCAGGAATGGTCCTCCTGTGAAATTCTGCCTCCTCACCTGTTAACTGGGACTATTTCTAGTCAGCCCTGCCCACCGCATTGTAAAGATCACAGCACAGGAGTGTAAATACTGAGTGCCAGGATGCTATCATTAGATTCCTAATGCTCACCCCTTTGGGATTTGGCACTTTTGAGCTTCCTGATTGTTATCCCTACAAGATGGAAGATAAACTGACATTGTTTACTCTGCCCAGGCAGACACCTTATTACAAATTCCAGCTTCTGGCTTCTCTTGGCCCCCCCTGCAGTGGGAGCAGAAAAGAAGCTGGTTTGCAATAAAAGTGATGCGATGCCTTGAAATGAGGACCTTCCCAGAGTGAAGTTTGTATTGACACTCCTAAAATATGAGCCTGTCTCAGTGTTTGATGTCATCAAATTGTGACTGTCAGTTTTCTTTGCAAGGAGAGGAATAATGAAGCTCTTTTTTCCCCTTGCTTTTTCCAAACAAATGTTGGCCAGAGGGCTGAAAACAGCCCTGGCTGTGGTGGGAGGAGAGCCTATTTTGGGGCAGTTGCGTGTTTTTATGATGGATGATGTGTACTTAATCCCAGACTCACACGTAGGAAGAGCACCTGGCCCTCCAGCTGAAAGGTGGCCCAGACCACGAGACTCTAGTACTCGAAGACTTTCCCTCTGGAAGCTGGGGAAGATTTTACTATCCACCAGCACTTCTTGTTTGTGGTGCCAATGAGTGGCTTTCTGGAACAATCTGCTTTTCACTGGGCAGGCACTGGGCTGAAGCTTCAGGGACATGTGTTTACAGGCCTGATTGGCCTCTGTGCATTGAGCTTGGTTGTCCTGAGATCTGCCCCAGGTTACAAGATCTTTCTGGGAAGCAAGATTTACTCTTCTACCAGGGACACAGCCACCCTCTCATAAATCAGAAGACAATTAAGGTTAAAAAGTCAATGTCCAGGAAACACCAAGGATCTGAATTAAATCAACATATCAGAGTAATTCAAAGGCTAGTGCCTGGAAGGCAGCGTTTTACTTACAATCCAATCCATCTATCAAGCAGCACCTCCCCACTTGTGGTCTCTTGATCTACAGAAAGAGCTGGGACACTGGCCAGCAATGCCCGCTTTCCTGGCTGGTGCTAATTCTGAATTGAAAAATGGCCAGGATTTATAACCCAACTTAGACTAAGCGTATCTGTCCTCCCTCCGGTCACTCTTTTTTTTTTTTTTTTTTTTTACTTCTTTTCTTTCCACAGAATATCAGTGGTGCACACACACTTCCTCTATTTCTTTTACTATGTTTGTCCAAAATAGACCAGGACATGTCTAAAACATGTCTGTGGGCTCTATCTACCTGCATCAGAAAGAACACATAAATAGTACGCCTTCTTTTTCTTTCTCGCACATTCCTCTGGGAACAGGTTTAGAACTAGCTCTCTTGATCATTACAAGGAGCCTTTCAAGGCCATGGGGGTTATCCTCCCAGAAAAGGTAAGGGGATCTCTGAGACAGGAGAAACCTCAGAGATGATAGAGCTTTCTGTATCAGTGAGTTAGCCCAGATTAGAAACTCTCATTCTGTATACACATCAGCTTTTTAAATCCCAGAATAGATTCCCCTCCCCACCACACACACACACACACACACTTTACAGATAAGGAAACAGAGGCTCAAAGAAGTTATATGGTCTCAGAGTTAGTAAGCTACAGAGGATGTATTGACAGATGTTAACTAAACTTGGTATTCAACTCTGTAAACGGAAACTACAGCCATGTCTGATTCCCAAGACCATATCAGGACCTTCTTCAAGGTCTATGGGACTCAGAATAACAGCAACAAAATAAAAACAGAAATGCTTTTTGCGCATTTCCAATATGTCAGGCTCTCTTTAGCATCTTATATAATATAAAGTCACTCCTCCCTTCATCGTCACAGCATATCTCTGATGCCATATATGTTATTTAGGTATTACAGATGTAATAGAAAGGAGATGAGTCCAGAGAAGCAACTGACTCACCCAGGTCACCCCACTAGAGAGTGACAAAGCTGGGGTTCAAATGTAAGCTGTTTGAAGCTCGTGCCCCTAACATCCACTAATCATATCTCCGATTGATGGGTTATTCATCTACTTGTTCTGGATCCTCACAGCCCTCAGTATTTTTACCCGTCTCACCATTCTAAGGCCACAGGCCCAGGATGGCTCACTGGTCTCTCCCAGACATGGCACAGGGTGCAGGTAAAGCCAGATGACTTCCCAGCCACCCGAAGGCTAACACTTTTTTTCAATACTGGCGTTTCCTTTGTGGTTTAATTATTTACTCAATCGGGTTCATTTGCTTTGGAGCTTCTTGAATGTCAGAGCTTCAGATCTCTAATGCAAGCCAAGCTGTGGCCTTTGCAACAGCCCCAGGTTAATGCACAGTGCAAACAAGGGCCTCCGAATCCACTGTGATCGCAGGTCCCTTGTTCCCGCACCTGCTTTCTGCTCCACAGCATTCCTGGGTCTTGTGTGAAACTGGCCTTGATGCCCTGTGGGACTATGGTGTATATGTGTGTGTGAGTACACAAACATGCACACACACAGAAGCACACTTGCTTCTACCCCAAAACTTGTCTTACTGCTGATCGAATACATCCATCCCATTTGGCCAGAGGGATTCAAAGGAATAAACCCTCAAGGCAGAGGAAAAGTGGAAGGAGCCCAGTTTGGTATCGGAGACCTGAGTTCTAGTCCTAGCTTGGCCACTACCGCTTGACCTCAGTCAGGGCACTTAACTCTCTGAGCTTTGATGCTGTCATTTCTAATTTCAGGGAATTCAACCAGATGAGTATTTTCCTAACCAACTTCAGCAGAATGTTAGAATTCCTTGGGTGAATGTGAAAAGTAAGAGTGAACAACCAGAGAAGTGAGGGAAAAGGACTTTTTCCAATAAGGATAGATTCACACTGTGTTAAAGGAGATGAGATGTTTTGCTGTAGATAATCACAATCTTTTTTTGTTTATTTTGATGGTTGATAAACTTATTCAATAACCAAACCCTTTTTTTCACAGGACACCTATACACAATGCTGAGAATTTATTTTAGGGTATCAACCATGATGCTGAATGCAGCATCTTCCACACTCAAACCTGATAACTTAAAATAGTTAACACATCTGTTAAATGACTGGATTGCTAACACGAGAACAACTGCAAATGGTATTTAAAAGTGAAATTATTTTTGTGTAAGGCAACCAATAGTCGGGAACATAGAGCTGAAGTCCAAACTCCATTTCTATGGCAAATGGTGAATGAATGGTCCCACTGGTGAGGTGCTAACAGCGTCTAGCATCCAACAGAACCGAAGATGCAGACAGTGCCTATCATGCCATAGTCCAGGCTTCTTAATGATTATTTTCTTTTTTAGTGCAGAGGGGCTCTTAAGGTCAGAGAAGGTCAAATATTTGAATGGGTAAGGGCCTCTTTCCTTGGATCAGAAGATTTCCAACACCGTCTTTTACCCCTTACTGATCTTTATATGTTTGTGAAATTGATAACAGGGCCACACACACAGAAATTAATAAACAGGTATTGGTCAAAATCAGATTTCAAAAAGTACTTTTGTAAAGTATTCATGTTCACAAAGGGCAAAAAGATAGTTAACCCAATTTTTGAAGATAGTTGCTCACAGGCTCATTTAGTATTTCTAATAAGGTACCTCTGTTTCATTGCTTTTCTTTTTCTCTAAGTAGCATATTTTATATTTGAATGGAAAATTAATTTTATAAAAGGTCTGCGTGATTTAGGTGAATTTGGTCTGCTCTTGGAATAATTTTGTTCTTAATTGTGACAGCTTGGGATATTCTTATTTTAATTTTTTAAGTTCAGTTCCTACCCTTCTCCTCTTCCATGTATTTGCTGCTTGATTGGATTTGTTTTCCAGGCTTTGGCAGATCTAATCCCCTCACCTGTGCTGTGCTCAGGAGGCCACATCGGTCATCAGGAGAGGTGACTGAGTCAGCAGAGACCCCCCTGGGCCTTAGTGTCAAACCGAAAAGCCTTTGATGAAGTGGAAGCACCATGGTCTGCAAGGCGAATTGTCCTCTACACCTCCCTCTCTCTACCCTGCTGCAGCCCCATAGTTCTAGACCACAGAGAGTCAGAAAAGCCTGCTCTATGGCACAACTCAGAATATCAATCACCCCACTCTCCACGCTTCCAGCTTAGCATCTTGACACACCTAGGTGGATGCTTAATACCTATTGGTTTAAAAACAATCATATGCTTTGAAACCAAACATATCCTATGAATGAAAGCCGACTGGGATTTCTGAGTATTACATGTTAAATAAAGGTTGTCATGCCACAGGTATACAATATGTGTTTAGTAATAACAATAATTATAACCATCAATATTTATTGCATGTTTCCAATGAGTCTGATATTATACTACCACTTTATAAGCACACATACCCTATGAGGTGGAAACTATTATCCCTATTTTGACCTGAGACATCAGAGATGGATGTTGCTGACATCACCTGCCTCAGGCTGCTGGGTGTGATCTCTGCGGTTAGCCTCTACTCTTTCCCAGTTCCCTGCAGTGACAGCTCCCTGCTCTGAACCAGAGGGTGCCGGGACATTTTGGCCAGTTCCTAAGTAATATCCTGAGGTTGCTCCCTGAAGAAGTGATGGGTTCTCAGCTTATGGGGCTGTGATGATCAAAGGGAAGAATGCCTGAATGTACTTTTCAAAATAGTAGTCACCATCCCACAGTATGCTAAAACGCAGGTGGAGAATTTGGAATTTTTGCATCAAAGGCAGTGGCAGCATTGGGCATCTGCTTGTCTACTTGACCCTGAGTGGACATTATTTGACATGTGTCCAGATACAGTGACACCTGAGGCCTCACCGATGTGCCTTTTGCAAGAAAACCCACCTGATGCAGACCTAAGAGGCCTGGTGCACACGGAACAGGGAGAGAAGTACCAGGTGCCAATGGAGTTCCCTTCAGAGAAACTTTATTTTTCCATCAGGAGGATGCTGTAAGGGGTTGGGTAAAACTTCCTCCTATGGGCACAAAGCTATTCAATCACAGCTCACAAAGAGGGCACTGGGTAGAGGAGGGACAGCGGATTTCACAAATGCAGGCAAGCACAGGCCGGGCCAGTTAAGTGATGCCTGCTTGTCTTGGGACCAGCTCTCCAGCCTGAAGCCAGCAGAAGCGAGGCCAAGAGACCCAACCTCAACTCTAAAACTCTCTAAATGCTGAGATTTATAACTTCACAGGAAAGGTCTGGGAGGGGAAAACAGCTTAAAAGAACATTCTGTGTCGTGTTATGATGCTGCCAACTGTTTGTGGGTTGGACAGGGCACAGCGTTCCTAAAGATTAGACATAACTGAGGATTTCTTCTCCTTCTCGTTTATTAGCAAGGGAATACAAATCCTCCTCTCAGGTCACAGTCTCGAGTCTCCAGATTTCTGGTACAATTTGCTCCATTCAGGAGTAACATACAAGTGAAGGGAAATCAGAAAAATGCAGCTTTTTTTTAACCAAAAGAATTTAAAGATATCAAGTTTAGCTTTCTAATTTAATTTCTGAACTTTTTTTTTTTTAAGTGAGAGTAAGAATTTTCATGGCTAGAAGAAAGCACATGTTTTAGTGATTACTAGAATTTTGGTGGTTGGTATTTTATGAAAATGCCACAGAGCTGTGCGAGGTACAGGAAGCCTTTAGCGTGAACCCCCCTCCTTCTGACCCCCATGAAAGAGAAATGTCAACAAGAAATCCAAGCAAGGGTGTTATTTTCTTTTTCACATGGAATAAAACACAGAGTATGAACTGTGAGTATGAAAAGGAAGTATGAGTGAGAAATATTTTGACTTCATACATGTTCTGAGCCACCTCCTTCTAGCTTGCAAGCTACACCTGGGTTACAAACTGGTCAACTCACAGGACAAGGAGCAAGAGTCTATAATGCAATCACTCAGGCAGGGAGCAGAGGAAAGGCCACTGCTGCCTACTTACAAAGAAAGTGTTTGTCAAGCCATCTGGACATGTAACCGAATTGCAAGATGGTCTGGAACTACTTAAGTGATCAAGGTGAGTCATTGTGGCCACAATAGCCTGCAGTGACCACCGTGCCATTTCTTTGATCCTGACAGTCACCTCTTGCTGGGAACACGAATCAAAACCCACCACTTGACAGTCAAAATTATCTGATAAGGACATGCCTCGCCGAGGCTGACCTCTTCCCTAGTCCTCCATGTGGACTTGCCGTTCAAGTCAAGCAAACCATGCCCTGCTAGAAATCTTATTTGTCCCCAAATTTATCACATGCTATTAATTACTTTATTTGCACTTTTTTTGCATCAATTAGTAGATTGTAAACACTCCACAAATATAGCTTTCTTATTTATCTTCCCAGAAATTATATATATGCATATATATGTACATATAACTATATATAAATTTATAATTAATATATAAATTCATATAAATCTATATATGCATATGAATAAAATAAATGCAGTATATTTTTTTCAAAAAACACTTCATTTATATAGGCATTTTTCCTCAAGCTATTTCTCTCTATTCCTTATTTACCTAAATACAACCAACCCAAGGCCCCGGATGCTACCACCTCCTTCATGAAGCGTTCCCTGTGCTACTTCAGTCTAAAAATGACCTGCTCTTCTTCTGAGTTCTTTACCTTCCTACAAACTTTGGTCCCATGACTGACTTTTTTTTTACTGCATCAAAAATCTCCATGAAGTAGATCTTTACCTATTGGACTGGAAGAAGGAACTTATAAAGTACACCATTAAGACAGTCATGAGGAGAATGTCCCTCCGAAGCTGCTCTGGGCAAAAGAAAGGGCATGTGCACAAGTCAGCAGGTATGGACGCAGGTGGGACCTGTGTTCAGGAAATAGCAAGAAATCCAGGTGCAGGAATGCCAGGGTAAGGTTGGGGGAGAGGAGAGTCTAGGAGCTGGAGAGATGCGGGACAAGGGAAAGTCAGAGAGATTGGACCTCTGCTGCTGGAAAGCGTGAGAAGGAGGACAGCAAACTCTAGAAGCAAAGAGCAGCCTCTGGCTAGCAGCCAGTAGGGGCCTCAGTCCTAACAGTGCAAGGCACTGAATGGGTCAGCCAAAGGCATGAGCTTGGAAGCTGATCCTTCTCCAGAAGCTCCAGCCAGGAACAGAGCCCTGCCACACCCTGACATCAGCTTCCTGAGATCCCAAGTAGATGACCCAGTTGAACCCCCAATCCCCTAACCTACAGAAACTAGGAGATAATATATTTGTGTTCTTTCAAGCTATAAAATTTGTGATACATTTGTACAGCAGCAATAGAAAGTACATACAAATGTGGTGACTTCTCTTACCACTGTGTTTTAATGGCTGGGTCAGTAGACAGGTTGGTCTACAACAGGTGCTACTGGACAGTGCTAACAAACTCCCCCCTGTGACAGACCACGTGTCAGGGGCCTGAAATTGCCACCCCTTCCAGGAGCTCTCCACCCCTTGCAGATGATGCTTCCACAGTCAACTGTCAGTTATCTTTGGGTGCAACGTGTATGTATGGTGACTTATACATCACTGTACAATCCCGGTACCTTATCTTTACCATCAAATACAATTGTGGTCCAGCCGATGCCTGCCTCTCTGTGGGTGTTATGTGTGTTCACAGAAGGATTTAACTTCACCCCAGTCAGAGCATAATTAGGAAGGAAAGCCTGCTGCTAAAAGGAGATCTCTATGGCAGTCTGCTGTTTTGTATTTTCTGCGCTTGAATATATTATCCAAGGTGGAAGTGAAAGGAAATGAACATTATTAACGACTATGTGTTAAGCAGCATGCTGGATGCTCTCCTGTATATTCCACTTTTATTTGGCTCTCATAAAACTCTGCCAGGTAAGTATTAATGGCCTCATTTTTCAGATGAGGAAAAGGAGGATCAAAGAGGCTAAGTTGCCCAAGGTCACACAAGTATTAAGTGGGGGATTTAGCATCTACATCTGAGAGACTTCAGCTCCAGAGCTTGCTTTTTTTTTTTTTTTTTTTTTTGCCTACTAGGCTGCCTTAGAAGTTGCTGAATTTATCCTTAAGCTAGTGTTTCTCAAAGCACGTGCCAGGAACCCCTGGTGATCCGGGAGGATCAGCCTGATCCATCAGTCCCTCTGTAAGATCTGTGCTCAGCACCACCTTAATGTCACAGAAGTTACAGAAAGATGACGTGATCCTGACACTCCTCCCCACAACTCAAATTTTATTTGATCTGAGTCAAGAATCATTACCTAAAATAAAGGTAAAGAATACAAGGCCATGTATAAATATGCACTGAAATGAAAGTGGAGCTATCTGAGTTACATCAGAGAAGCAGGAGATGCTAGAATGGTTAAGAAAGTATAAGACTGGAAAGCCAGTGGGAAGAAGAGGATGTTCCATGTGAAGAAGGCAGTGTGGTGACTGGAGGATCAGATGAGGGGCTAATTGTGCTATTTTCTGCAGGACGAGGAGGAGATTTAACAGAACTCTCCGCTGAGATGATCTGGAAACATGGTGAGACTGTGAGGGTAGATAATGGAGGGTCTTGAAAGCCAGATAAAGCATTTTGGACTTGATGCAACAGGAACTGGTATTCCTACCTCTGGCATCATTTATTCATTTACCTGTGACTGTCTTTCTAGGTATTCTATTCTTTTTCCATTTCAATAATTAATATACTTGTTTAGTTAGAGTTGTAAGGGGGAGGTGGGTGCAACAGAGTTTTGCTCTGGGTTGATTATTGCGGAAGGGACCGCTAGTTTTAGTGGTGAAATAGAGAGGCACTGCTCTGGACCAAGGTCAGCCATGTGATTGGAGCATTTCTAGGGTTTGAGCAATTACTAGATGCCGGGGGAGCTGACATGCTGTGTCAGGGGAAGAGGGGTTTCCTAGAGGAGGACATTATTCAGAACCCTCACCAGTATTAGGAGAAGACACTCCACCCAGAAATGAGACTCTTCTCTCCAAGACAGACCACTCAGACAGACTTTTCTAACAGAATTAATATCAATCGGAATTATAAAATGAATGGAGAAAAACTCGACTAGAAAAGCTATTTAAGTTTTATTTGCAGCATCCATGAAGACTTAAATCTCCTGAAAGATCTCGTCTTCTCCTTCCCCTGCGCAAATGCCAGCCCGGAGCATAAAAACTTTCTGGTTGATGAGGTATGAGGTAAAAAAAACAAACAGGAAAGCTACTTTTTAAAATAGGAACTGTTGGCTTTATAACCTCACCTTAGAAATATCCATAGGTATATTAGGAAGAAAATAAGCAAGTACAAGGTAATGCATTGTGCCACAAACCTAAACTCAATAGCTGGCTCCTTCCCTTTAAATGGTTTTAGTATGAGTGACAGCAACACTGACCAATTAGAGCGAACATAACTTGACTTGTTCTGGGTGAGTATGTGCATGTGTGCAAAATGGGAGTGGTATTTGTGACAGAAACTGGCTGGTTGCATTTTTCCATTGCAGGGTGGAGCTGTGGACATCAAGCTTTGAAAAACTTATTGCATCCTCCCTTGTCAGACTCTGATCTGAGAAGAAATACTCAACACTCAGCAACTCTTGGGGGAAATTTTGGGCAATCATCTTCGGCAGTGACTAATTTGTCCCCAGGTTGCTGCCCTGGCTGTTGAGTTCTTGTGGAGATCTTAAATAGGACAGTCTGGAAATCTGGATGGTTTTCATCCCCAAACACTGCTGCATTGATTTTAAAAAATATATTCCCCTGTCTGGGCAATGACACAAAATGCAGAAGGAAAGGTTATGGTGGTCAAATTCTGGGAAGTTACTTGAGAGAAAATTGGAAAGATCAGACAACCAAAGTGGTGATGGGGAGGGAGGGAAAGGGGAGGGACAATATGGGAGGGTAGTATGGGTTGGCATTCTCTAGCTTTTCCCAGGGAGGGCATGGAGGGAGGGCATGGAGGAAGGCAGGAAAGAAAGAAACAAGGCGAGCAGTCACCATCAGCTCAGGACCTGTGCATTTACATTCTCATAATGGTTACTTAGTGGGATTGTAAGGTGATTTTATTTTTTTCCTCACTCATGTTTTTCTAAATTTTCCAAACTTTCTTCACTTAACGTCATCTTTTAAATTTTAGATGATGAAAAACAACAGAGTAGTTTTTTGTTTTGTTTTGTTTTTGGATAATAATTTGCTCTGTGCCGTGCTTGGGGAAATCCATTTTTTATTTTGTCGTTGGGACCTCTAAGAGAAAAACAGTACTTAGTGTGAAACTGTTTACTATTTTGCAGGAGCCATACTTACAGATTTCTAGGACCATGACAATTCTAATGAAGGGGGATAATAAGGTATTGCTTACATACTCATAGCTGTAATGTTGCCCAGGACTGTCTTACATATATTTGGCACTTGCTATTTTTTTTTTAACTGCATGATTAGAATAAATAAATCTAGTACAAACATGTCACTAACAGCACAGAGAAGCACATTTTATAATAGAAACCTCTTTGTCCTACTGGTCTTACTTGAAACATAAGATATGAAAAACTACTTCTGAGCCACAGTCTTTTCAGCCCACATCCCAATTCCTGGTAGACATTCCAAAGAGGAGGAAGTCTCCTCTTTCCATTTACTAAACTTTTGGGAGAGAGCCCCAACCCAGTCCTTTCTATAATGCCCCACTCCGTCTTCATTTTGAGCTTACATCACTCTCAAGAGGCAAGGTGTTGTGTGTTTACTAGTAGATGGGTAAAGTGCCTCCAACTATGCAAAATTTTCGTTAAAAAAATTACAAAGTTTTAAACATTAGCTTTAGTGTTTTGAGTAAGAAATTTCTTGTTCTCCCTTTGTGTCTCCTCTGTGGTTTTCAGGGAACCCACGCTTCCTACGGGCATTATGTTCTCACACCAAGATGAGGGCTCCACACAGAATCAGCCTCCTACCTGGGTTTGGCTGACCCTGGCTCCAAAGAGCTCCCTTTTGAATAAGAAAACTAAATCCAGCAAAGGCCAACTCCCCCATGAGCTAGTGCCTTATTCTGGGCTCCACTATTTAACCCAATGGCAAGGGTTCTTTGGGGAGAATTCAGAAGCTGAGTCATCCTATTGAGCTTGTCAAAGGCTTCAGAAATCTAGTAGGAAAAGAAAAAAGGTGCTCAGAAAAATCACCATGCCTGGGACCCAGCACATTCTCTGTACAAAACTGGTTTGGTGACTCTGGACACAGATGCTCACCCTCTGTGGTTTGATTCCCTTGCCTGTGAGATGGGAGAGCAACACCTACCCATAGAACTCAGTGGATTCTCAAGATCAAATAGAAATCAGGGTATGTGCTTTGAAAACACAGGGCTCTGTTCAGATGTAAGGGATGCCTGGGATGTAGCCCTGGAGAAAGCTTTTTATCTCTTTCTGTCCTCAGATCCTCCGCCACCCAGGGGAGCCCACCTTCCCACCATTCTCCCAGCCCCTTCCCCGGAGGGCACAAAACCAAACCACAGCACTTCCCTGCTCACTGTACCCTGTCCATCACCCCCCTCTTAGGGATTTCTTTTTATTCAACTTGTTCTGAATCCTTATGTAATTAGGCAAACACCAATGCTACCAACTTATTTTTACAACATGCCATTTATTACTTGGAAATTTATATTATAGGTCCTTTTTTCATGTAGAATGGGTTTTTATTTCTAATCATTAGTGTGTAGACTCTCATTATTCTCTCTAATTGCTTTTTACATATGCATATATCCAATTCTTGTCTCCTGGTAGCTTAACAAAGTCTTAGAGGAAGGAACATTTTCTGATATTTCATCATTTCAGCCAGCACCTAACACCAAGTTCAACACCCTCTACCCCCAGCACTCTTTAGAATCAATGTGTCCTCCCTTCCTCTGGAGTGCAGTCCACATCCCCTGCACAGCAGCTACATCTCTTAAAAATCCATCTCCACTCCACTGCTACCTTTCATCTAGCCAGATGTCTTCACGTACCAAGTTCATACATATTCTCATCTATTCTAAGCATCCATGCCTGCAGCTTCTGGCCCTGCCGGCCACCCCATTCTTCTTAAATTTGTTCTTCCTTGACTCATTCCCTCTTCTCCAGCATTTCTGTCATTCCTTCTCCGCTACTTTCCTGATCCTCCCTTATTATGACTCTCTCTTTAAGACGGGCCACAGGGTCCTTCCTCGTGCCCTCATGACTTCATCCCCTGTTAACTCTCTCCTTTGATAAGTTTCTAGCTCTAATGTCTGTACAGCATTGCCAACTGCTGCCTTAACAACTCATCTCCTCACACACCGAGCAGAGTCTCTCTTTGATTCCTGTAATTCTATTCACGTGCCCCCGCCCCTTCAGTTACTTGGGGCAAACATACTGAAACCATCTCTGATTTTAATTAGAGAGAACAGACAAACCAATGGTTCCTTACTATTATTTTTTGCTTGAGAACCTGAGTAGATAATGATGCCTTTATGATGTTTATAATCTAGGGGGTGGAGAGGAGGAGGAACAGCAGGGTAGTGGGTACAATCCAAACAAGAAATGGATAATTATAATATCGTATAAAGAATGCAAAGATGGAGTAAGTTTGCCCAACCCAGACAGGGGATAGGAGTGGTCAGGGGGGAAAGATAAAATATAATTTGGTCATTTTATGGCTTTTACCAGTTTAAGAAATAGTTTCTCATTGCTTATTTAAACACAAGCCTCAGAGTGCAGAAGGAAAACCCTCTAAATCACAATCACAATATTCTTTCCCAACCTTATCTGTCATGATCCCCCAACTTGGGATCCTAACCTCAATAGGACTAGAATAAATACCATTTCCCAAATATTTCTTGGGTATTTCTACCTACATACATTTGTCTACATGGCTTCCTTTCTACGGTGATCAATTAATCCTGAAGTCTTTCTGATAGGGCAGCCATAGGCCCAGGCTATACTATTCTCTTTTTGTTTATAAGCAATTGATAAGCTGTCCAAAATAGAACCCTAACTGTCATTTTGCTGCACAAAAGGGAGAGAACTTGGCTGAGAAGTGTTTGATACGACCCCTCCCCACCATCTCGGCTCTCCAAAAGCTTCTTCCATCCTTCAAAACCCATCTTGAATGGTAACTATTCTAAAGAAGCATTTCTTGGTCCCACCTGTTCACCCCCACAGAAACACGGAGGTGGTTCACCTCATAGGGCCAGCCTGGCACTCTCTCTGTCTTTCTGGTGGGTCTTTTAGTCTGCCTTATACTTTCAGTTGTACCTCATGATGTCCCCTAGATTATAGAGGAGAAATTTCTGGATTGTAACCTTTTGAGGGCAAAAAGATTGAGTTATCATCCTTTAGTTTCTACACCAAGCTATGCATACACTAGATACTACTTTTACAATTTTCTCTTGTCTACATCACTTCCCCTTGAATTCAGCCAATTTGCATTAAGTGCTACAGGGACCCAAGCTTAGGCCACAAACCTAGCAAGTATTCAGCCCATCACTGTTTTGTTTATAGAGTGAAGAGATGGTTTTCTGAAGAGTCCTTCCAAAAACACCACCCTTATCTCTTCTCAGAGACAGGCCAGCCCTTGGAAGGCATGCTTTCCTGATTTCTCTAGCCAAGAAAGGCTCCATGTTGTATCAGAGCCAAGTCTGTCAAATCAGTGACTTCTCTGCATCCACACCTGAATCTGCCTAATTCTCCAAAGCCACAGAGGTATAAATAAAACTTCCACCAGGACAGGGGGAGGTTTGCCAACTGAGGGAAGATAAATGGCCTGGGGACTTCATGCTCCAAAGGCAGAAAGGCTGGATTTCTTATTTCAATGTAGCAAAAGGGATGCTGTGAGCTTAAGGTTTTTTTCCCCCCATTGCCAGAAAGTTATGGGTCACAACATTTAATTTGATTAATTCCTGGTTTCCAAAAGGAAACCTTAGGAGGAACGTTGGGAGGCTCAATAAAATAAGTATGTGCAATTGTTAAGACAGGAAAGGGGGAAAAATGACTTCCATCAGAGCCCACAAAGACTGTTTCCAGCCCCAAACATGGGTCCCCAGAGATAGCCTGGAAACCAAATTATTGTCAAAGAGATGCTTACCTTTTACAATAGCTCACAGAAAAAGAAAACATATAGCTTAACATCTCTCCCACGGCTCACCCTTTTTTTTTTTTTTCCACTTTGTCTCTTTCTTCCCCTCCTTTTCCCTCTCCCAGAATCTGCACTCCCTGTCTTCTAAGTCTTAGCTCTTCTACCAAATAGACATAAATGTATATCCCTGAATGAGTCACTTAGCTTTCTCAGTATGCTTAACAGCAAAATAAGTATTTATACTGCATTATTAAGATTCTTTTATTTCTGAGTTTCAATGTAAAGGCAAGCTTGTTCTATCTGCTCCCATACCATTTGCCATTTTAGTGCTCTGTTTGTTTTTGAGATGAAGACGATTTTCAACCCACAAATGGAGCAAGCTAATTTGTTGGTGGTAGTCAGTAATGAGAAGTTCTACATTTGGAAAGCTGAGATCAAATAGCTAAGTGAAGTGGCTGGAGCCAAAAATAAATGGGTTGAGTCACACAGATTAATACATGGACCAAAGGGATATGTTTTGATACTTCATTGAACAGCTAATTAATTGGCCAACATGGTCAATAACTTGGGCAATCTTCCTACCTGCCCAATTGGGCTGTGTATGTTTGTTCATATTCAAATTTATTTGCAAAAATTCTCAGAGATGTTTAGACTCCTATACTATCAGGTCTGGTCAGAACCTTTATTGTCACAGTCTCACTCAGGAAAAGTGAGAGTAAAAAAGATGAGGTCTTTCAGCTAGTTAGTGCATGAGATAAGACTGGGCAGATATTTATAATCCCGCTAAACCACATGGCAGCCATTGGCTAATTAATCTTTCATTTCCTCCCACAGGATGACCCAGAATTCTATTTGGATTAATAGTCACACTTCATTAGCTTTTCATTTTTTATCCTTTCTTTTTTCCTGGTCTTAACTTTTTCCTCCCATGAGACCTCTTATTCCTTCTATTCCATTTTTAGAAAAAGTCTTCTCACACATGTTTCTTTTGTAGAGTTTTCATGGCATTTCATCCATGTGGTTAATTCCCTCATCTGAATGACTGTTTGGAAGAGGTTTTGTATTATTTTTGACTTGGGCATCCACTTCCTATGGGTGAGTGACACCAAAGCTGCTTCCCAAAATGCCCCGCAGTGCTGGTAAGACTAGCTGGCAAAGCCACAAGAAGTGGAATCAGCCAGACACAAGGGAATCCATCTACCTTCATGGCAGTACTCTGATATACAGGAGGTGAGCTAAGGATTAGTTCTCACCATCCATTGATCATGAGGAAAGTACATGATATGTGGAGGCTCAGAATGGCGACCTGGCTAATAATGACATTGATCTAAGACATAACACATCTAACCCAACTCTTCTCACTGTTTGTGGGAGCCTAGACAGCAGTGGTCAAGATGTCTGAAGTTCCTGACATGAAGTGAGGTCAAGTATGCAAAGATGGTTTCCATGTGGTCTGAACAGAAAGAACATCACTCACACTAGAGACCTTGTCCACCTGATAACCTGGCTTTGAGAGCACATTCGACTACACATTGTCAACCTTGGACAGGGTTGCTCTTTGGGAATCTGCTGCATATCAGCATGCCTTAGGCAGCGATGCCTGGTGGAGAGAGGTGCAAATAAGGGCTGATAAAGCTTCTTCCAACTCTGAGAATCTGTGGGTTGTACCTTCCCACTATGGATCCATTATTTGTCCTCAGGCAAGCATTTTTACAAATGGAGATTCAGCAGATGGTATGTAGTTAGAAATTAAGTATTATTTCTCAAGTGAAAGTTTGATCTAGCAACTTCTTTCCTACTGGGCTTAACTTGGGTTTTGCACAAAGAACACCAAGCACCTTCAACAGAGCCTGATGATGAGAAATGGGAATCCACTTTAGGCAGACACAAACGGTGGGCCATTTATCACCTGAGCAAATTCAGGGGACCTGACTGCTAATTGGTCTCTTCATTAACCAAGGAGAACATCTACCACGGAAACTCACAAGCTAGTGGCAATTTGGGGTGACCTTTACGTAGCTTCTAACTCATCTATTTCTCCCTGAAATCTGTTGGCCTAGAAAATGTCTCATTCCTTATGAATAGTCTGCTTTCACCTCCACTAATTATGGACTTCCCGGAAGGAAAAGGACAAGCATCGGGCACATATAAACAGGTGAAACACTACACCCAAATCTTAAACAGGGATAATTAAAACCAACCTTTGGCCAGGGGTTATGTGCTATTTTGGGGCGAGGGGAACATGATAAATCCTTTTAGCTTCTGCAACCACTAGAGGAGTGCTTATGCTTTTCCTAGTAAATTACTACTCTGTTTTACAGGAATCTTACCTATGTAATGTGTGAACAGGGGCAAAGGAATACTTATGCAGAAGTATGACTCTTTCATGGCAAGGAAAATCTGTATGGGTGGGCAGTTTAGCAAGGCAATTCTGCCAGCAACTGCCAAGGAATGAGCTTTATGTAGCACCAACCAATACTAGAGATTAGAGGGCAAGTCCCACCCCAGGTAACATACCAACTAAGGTCCCCTTGGGGGCATGAGGCTTGCAGCACCTCTCAGCCAAGTTTTCTCCCTTTTGTGCAGCAAAATGACAGTCAGGGTTCTATTTTGGTCAGCTTATCGAATGTCTATAAACAAAATGAGGACAGTATAGCCTGGGTCTATGGAAGACTTTAGGATTCATTGATCATCAGCTTCCAATGGCTCAGTAGACTTTTCAACCTAGGATGTGTGACCTCTGGAAAAAGCACATCAGATAAACTAGATGCTCATGCACATCCAACTTTGACACTCTTGGGATCCTACTGGCATTCCTATTAAGTGTGAGAGTCTTTATCCAACTAGCAAACTGTACCATCTGATCAGATGAGAATGTAAGAAGAGCAACTTTAATAAAAAGCATATAGATAGTGTGCCTGGTTGTAGTCTAGGAAGCTACGGGGGCTGCCTACAGGCCCACAGTTGTCAGGCAATGGCTCCGAGAGAGTAAAGACAGTAACTACCTGTTTCCCCAAAAATAAGACATCCTCTGAAAATAAGACCTACTTACGGTTTCCTTCTGAGTGAAATATAAGGCATCCCCCTGAAAATAAGCTTCCCCCCCCCCTTAAACATGAGAGATTTGGTCCACTGATTCTGAAAGAAATGGAGTCACAAGAAATTCACCAGGAAATTCAGGAATTGGATTGTTATGATGTTCCAGAAGATGATGACATGATTGTCATTGAATAAATGAGTAAATTCTTGATACTGTAGGATTCACAGTTTGTCTGGTTTGTGTTGACAACTACCGTACTACCGTACCGTATACAGGTAATAAATTTCCTTTATTTTCATTTAACAATAAATGTGTACCGTATTCTTCTTCATGGAAAAATAAGACATCCCCTGAAAAGAAGACCTAGCGCATCTTTGGGAGCAAAAATTAATATAAGACACTGTCTTATTTTCGAGGAAATAGGGTAATAAGTAAACAATATATAAAACGGACAGTAGACTCCAATGGACACGATGTTCATGTGTTCCTACCTCTTTGCAAACCAGTGAATGCAACGTGCCAAAGATGGCGGACCCCTGAGGAGCAAATCCCACAAATAAGAAACAGGATAGTCCCAGTTTGAAGAAAAACTTGGCCTTACCTGGAGATATGGAGGAGTTGTAAGAACTTCTCTCCTTGCGATTCATCTTGAAGGCTTGGATGTCCTTTTCCCTGTACGTCCCAAAGCCTTCGTAGCTCCTCCTTTTACTCCCACTCGTGTCACTGTCCCACTTGTCATTCGAAGGATTCATCTCATTGAACACGTCCAGGCTCTCTGGTCTTGTGCTGCCACTGTCCCCAACACTGCCTGAGTACCTTTTTGTGCATGAGTCCACAGGCTCACTGCTCAAGTCACCTTTGTCCTTGGCCTGCGTCCAATGCTGGGCATCAGAAAGTGACAGCGTTGACAGGGTGTCCACCTCAAAGTTGTTCTTCGAAGCTTTGTGGCTGACTTCACTGTGCTGGTGCTTCTGCTTCTCCTTATGCTTGTTCTTCTCACTCAACAACGGGAGCTCTTTGTCTGCGCTACTCAGCCGCTCGCTCAGGATGTGGCTAGAGAAGCCTGTGGCTTTGCCTGCAAAGAGACCACTCAGGTTGTCGTGGGTCCCCAGGATCCGGTCTTCCTTGTGCTTATGCTTGTGTTTGTGTTTCCTCTTGTGGAGCCGACCACTGGACAGACTGGCACTGCCGACCTTGGGAGGATTCAGGGAAGGTTGCATGTCACCAAGGCCCATGCCAACAGGTCCCTGCAGGTGTACTCCATGCTTTGCTTTATGCTTCACCGTACCGGACATCTTCATGTGGGAGCTTGTGTGGAACTGAGGTGGTGGCACTGTTGGCCTCATGAATGGGGAAGCTGCTCCGAGCGTGTGCGATAGGTATAAAGGAGCTGGGTACTGACTGTAATAACCAAGGTTCATCATAGGCATTGATGTGTAAGGCATTCCATAGGGTGCATAGTAACTTCCACTGGGAATAGGGTAGCTGAACCCTTGTAAAAAAGGCACCTTTGTCATGGTGTCATTGGTTTTTGCAGGCCTACCACGCTTCTTCTTTGACTTCAAGTCTGAAGTCCTACGAAGATAGAGCAACGGGTCATACTGGATATATGGCACCGGGTAATAGTGATCAAAATTTATCCGAAAAATGCTGGGATACGGATTCTCATGGTAAAAGGTGTAACTCCGGTGGGAGATCCTGAACACCTGGAACTTGGTGATGAGCTCTTCCAGGTCTGCCAGGAACTGGAGATCATCGCGGTTTTGCAGGCTTTTCCGTTTCCTCTTGTGCTTTAGCTTCTTGAGGCTTTCATGGGCCAGAAAGTTGTCCACAATGAGATGCTTCTGCCGGTGGCCATGCCGGTTCTTTGTGCTGGTGTCAGATGGAATGGCTTCCGGGTTGTCCAGGGAGCAGAAATCAAAAGAGTACCTCCGCCGGGATTCTGAACTCTTCTCTGCTTGGTCAGACGTGCTATTGTTGTCTGTCCCAATGCCACTGTCGCTTGGGATCGTCTCCTCACTGTGTGACTCACTCACAGGGGACAGTGTGATTTCCTTGAGTGACCCGATCTCGCAAAGATGCGAAGGTGAGTTGGCCATCAGCCTGGGGGGAGACAGCTTCCAGGTTCCACTGTGTATTCCCTTTTGGGTTTTGGTTGGAAGAGCACTGATGGGTTGGAGATTTGGCATAGTTTTTAACTCTGAAAAATTGGTTTCAGTGCTGGCGGGGCTCAGGTTGCCATTTGACCCACCTAATTGTGTTGAAAGTGGGTGCATAGTTGCTGGTGAAGACGCCACAAGTGACTGAAAGTTGGAAGGCACGGCTGGAACATCCGGCTGGCTAGAAACAGGCCTTGGGTGCTTGATGGCTGTTTTGGGTTCTTCGGATGGGGGTGACAGCTCTGCTCTTGGCTTCCGCCCCCTCTTCTTGCCAATGTAGATGGTTCCCCTTTTGCTGACATTAATCTGCTTGCCCAGTTTGCTCTCAATTGCTGCTGCCCCTGGGCTGGTTTCCGGGGGAGCTTTAGCCTTCAGAGCAATGTTGCTGGAGCAAGACAAGATCTGGTTCAAGATATTTTTCCTCTTGAGTGTTTTCATCTTATTGATCGTTTTGATGGTCTTCTTATCCAACACCCCAAGCTTTCCAACTTTTTTATGAAATTTCATCTCGCTCATGGGTTTGTCCTCTCCTGGCACTAGCTGAGCCAATTTAGCTAAACTGCGTCGTCTCTTTCTTTTCTTGGTGCCAGAAAACTCCCGGCTGATGGGACTGACCGGACTGGTGGAAGTCCCCTCATGAATTGTCTCAACCGTGAGCAAAGGCTGCTTCTTTGGTCGTCCCCGCTTCTTTTTGACTGGCGTGATCACAGTAAGACTGTCTGTGTTAGTGTAGAGAGGGCTGGAGGGGGTGATGGGATAAGCAGATGGTGGTTCCACCATCAGTTTATCGGAGGTGGCCATGACTGCCTCCCGAAGCATACTGGTGGGTTTGGGTTTGCTGCATGTCCACCTCCGTTTGGCAGCAAATTTTGGATGCTGGATTTCTGGCAGCTTTCTTGATGGAGAGTGATCTTTGCATGTTGGAGGCGTCATAACCATGGTTGGCTTCCTTTGCTTAGATACAACTCCTGGGGCAACTTTCTCCACATTTCCACCCGTTTCAAGGCCAATGGAGGGGGACTCGCTCTCTATGAGTTTACTCAATTTAGGGACACGGGGATCTTTCTTATTTCCCTCAGGATTGGAAAGTATCCTGTTAACGACTTCACTGCTCATGGTGATTCCAGAAGCCAGAGCTTTCTCTGGCATGATCTTCTCCACCACTGCCTTGATTGACTGTCTCTTTTTCCTTTTATGGCTGGTTGGGTCTAGACAGGGTGCCTTAATAGGGATGGTAATCCGGACATGACTGGAGTCATTCTCAGGATTACTGACGGAACTCCCATTCTGCCTGGCTGGTGATGCCTCCTGGGCATGATCAACAGAGTAGCCTTCCCTTTTCCCTTCTGTATTGTCAAATGCTTTCTGGGCATTCTTGACCCAGTCCAGGTCTGGGTTTGGTATAGTCTGACTTATCACATCTTTTTTACTGGACTTCTTCTTGCTGCTTATAGTAGGTGGCTCTGGGGGCTCCTTTGCTCCTCCCCCATCTTGATCCACCAAGGGCTGAAGCCCATTGCACTCGGCAGAGCTGCTGGGTGGGGCTGGTGAGCTGTGGTTGCTTGGGGATGGAACCACACCTCCCAAGAGCAGATCTTTGCTGCTGCTGGACAACTGACTCCATGTGTTCCCTGCACTGCCTTTCTTACCCTGGGCCTTTGCAAAGGAAGCCACGGGCTCAAGAGCTGAGATCTTGCTGGTGCTTGCAGTTTCTCGGCCAGATTCTGGACTGATGAAGCAATTCTGAGTGGCAGGTCCATTGTCAGAGTTGGTGGACCAGTCCATGTGGTTCTGGCTGATGCTTTTTTGCTGGTGCTTTGGTTTTAAGGTGTCACCGGTGAAGTCTTGTGGGAGGCTTGGGTCATAATGGAGAGCTGAGTGTTTCTGTGGCCGCTCGTAAGCCTGAGATAGGCAGAGTGGAGGGAAAAGAGAGAGAGAGAGAGAGAGAAACAAAGATGAATATGTTGGAGCAATTTAAAATTTAATGTCAAAAGGCTTAACAACACGAAAGTTGGAAACCACCACCTTTAATTCCAGAATGCTTTATGGAGTTTTTTTTTTTTTTTTTTTTTTTCCAGTTGAGGTAGTAAAAACATAACCACTATTTTGAACATTAACAAGGATGCTTTAATCTTGTCTGCCCCCCACCTGCCCCTTATAATACAGCAGGAACTGTAGCCTATCTTGGTCAAATGCGATCTGAGAACATAAACTTTTTAGAGCAGTAGTCACCAACCTTTTGGATCTCATGGACCACCAGTGGCCTGTGGATCACCAGTTGGCGACCTCTGATTTAGAGAGGGAAGAGGACCTAAAGGTCATTAGTTCAATGCCTGTATTTTACAAATGAAGAAGCTGATATTTCAACAACAGAGAGTCCTGGCCAATATGTCAGCATCCAGGAGAGAATCTGAGTTTCCTCACACCATGCGTTTTTGTTTGTTTGTTTGTTTTTTCCCCAACTTGAGCTGCCTCTTACATCTGCCCCATCTTCCCCTCAAATACACAGCTTGCCCTTGCTGCTTGGATTGCAGTCCCTTTTTATGTGCACTTTATACTGGACTTCAATAGCTCTGCAGTAGGAACCACTGTGAGGAGACAGCACACGCTGAGGAGTTCAGGGGGAAGTTTGAAGACTATGGGGAAAGTGGGCCAGTCAAAGGCATGGAGAGAAAATGAAAGAGCCGTCCAACCTGGGCTGGCTCCAGCAGTGGTGCTGTGTTGGGGCGTCCGGCCTCTAAGGCATCCTTAAGCCACATTAGGCAGTGACTGCTCTCCTGAGGAAACTCCTGGATTCTCTCAAAAGGAACCTTGAGTCTCCCAGACAAAGGTGCCAGGAAAAAATCATTATTATTCATGATCACACCTCTGAACCTGTCAGCTGTGATTTCCCCTGCACCAATTCTAAATGAATGTCTTCAGACTCTGGAACCTTCCTCAGGGAAGGCAGACCTGGTGCTGGGGCCAAGCATAACCAGCCTCTATAACATCATAAAAGGAATGGATAGTGAACACATCGTTCTGAGGTATTAAGTCTATTTTCAATATAGAGATGCCTGCATGGTTCCAGATAGATTTCAAGCCATGCTACCAATACAAAGAAGCGTTCCTCGAAGCTCAATATTAGTCCTGTTTTACACACAAAGTAGCAAACTTACAGCATATTACCCTAGCATTTGTTTAGGAAGGCAAAATGCTAGTAAATTAAAGGAAGCTTTGGACAATATCCCCACTGAGAAGTATATGATGATTGGCTTAGTGAATTTAGGAAGTTTTAACCTATAATATCTAGCTAGCTATTGTAGCTACTTAGCTAGCTAGCTATCATTTACCTATATCTGTTTGCCACAGATGCTTTAGGATTTATGCTCTATTTGAAAACACTTCTTACAGTCCCTGTTAAGACTCAAAGCACAAGGCATCAGGAAGCATCACGGGTAAAATGCAATGGAGTAAAATAACCAGAGTTTTCTCCATCCTAGTTCTTGGGATACCTAGGCTTATTTCCTGCCTCCTTGAATTTATGAAATCCTTCTTATATTTCCAATATTGGATTATATTTTTTAAGCATCATGGGAACTTAAGCTAAGCCTGTAAGTACTCAGAAGAAAATTAAGAAAAAAATTATTGAATCACTTCTTCATCAAGTAGTTCATAGTAGATACATCATCACATCATCAACATCTAGAGAACTGAGCCTGTCCTGAATTCAGTTACTGGATTTCACTGCTGTGGACAGAGGCTGCTAGCCCAGTTTTTGGAAATAAGTATAGAAATCCATGGTGATTGTGGGGTTAGAGAGGGATGGGTGGAGGTGGAAGAGGCATAGAGGGGATAAATGGAAAAGTAAAATAAACATTAAAAAAGAAACCTTATTTATGGCATAAAATATTAAATGGCACTTTCTTATGTATTATGAATCAGGGCTTTGCTAACTTCTCACTTATGCTTTGCATTTTAGTTACACTATATGTATACTCAAAGTTGGCAGGTCTACAGTAGGACTTAACGATAAGTTTCCCACTTGTAAGGTCCTTATCCTACCACACTTCTGAGATACTGGTGGCACTTATTAAAAAATCACATTGGTATAATAGGTATAACTTACTGTTTTTGAGTTGGGTAAAACAGGACTTAGAGTCACGCCCCTTCCCTTTCCTCTACCTCCTGCCACCAACCCCTCTCTGCTCTCGGAGATCAGGGCACTGAAGTCGCAGAGGGGCTTCCTGGTGATGCTGGAATCTGGTCACCAATTCCCACCACTTTTCTCCACTGCCTCATCTTCTTCTTCTTGGTTTCTAGCGGAGTCTTTAATTAACTCTTTCTTTGTTTTAATCTCAGTCGAATCCCAGGAGGCCCCCTACTGCATAGAAATACCCCTATTATATGTTTTTATAATAAAACTATGGATCTCATCTTTGTTATACTATTTAACACAGTTTTCACTTTGCAGTAGATTTGTGGACTAATTGAATGAATGCCCATCTCCCTTTCTGTCTTATGTATACACCATCTCAGAGGTCCCAAGCACAGAGCCTGGCAAGTAGCAGGCACTCAATAAACATGTATTGAATAAATAATGGAGCACACATTTTACTATGGGTACTTTATTTTGAAAACAGTGAGATTAATGACCTGTGCATTGCAACATATTATCTGCAAACATAATCGCCCCCCCAGCCTAATTTCTTATGCCATTCTTTCTGCATGAACCATTGCCTCTCCTAAAAATTGTGACATCTATCACAGTCCCTATATGTGCCATTTACTTGTGTACTTTTCCCTTTCCCTGTCCTAGACTGTAAGTACCCTGAGGACAGAGACTCACTCATCTCTTTATCCCCAGTGTCTTCTACAAAGCAAACCACCCAGAAAGTTCCCAATACATGTTAGTTGAATGAATGAACAAAATAACATTTGAGCTGCCTACCACCATCACAAAATATATAGCAGCTCACAAAAGACAATAAATCACCCATCAATTGTTTGGTCATGGCGAGCTATGAAACTGAGCTGCTCAAATGTATTAGGTGTTGAACAACAACAACAACAAAATCTTTCTCAAATACTATGCACTAAAGGAACTTGCAAGGTAGCTCCCCTTCAGTGCAATTTTGACTGTAAGTCCTATCCCAGCCCCTGTTAATTGTTTCGCTTTCCAATTAATTCTGCCTTTGGGGAAGGCCATGTGGCTGTCAGGAGGGGGGGCTTCGCTCTGGCGGTTGAAAGGTGGGGCCTGCTCACTTATACCCAGGGCAGGCCAGCTGCAAGTAATGCAGTTAAGTGCGCCTGGTTCCTGGGCTTCCATCTGGAAGCTGCCTGATCCCATTGTTCCCGCAGATTAGCTGCAATCTGCCTGCTGGGAGAGTCAGGCAATCAAAGGGCAGGATGGACAAATGGGGAGCCCAACAAAGGACCAGGAGTAACGGGGGAAATGGTGCTTAAACCCTGCACTTGGATGGGCTGCGATGACAAGGGAAAGAGGACTGCGGGGGAGGGGGTGCTGTCCGAGGGGTCTGGCAGAACAAGGCTTTATTCTAGCGGTGGCTGACGGCTATATCTGTTGCATTTCAAGAAATCCCATTTCTTCATCTGTCAGCCATGACATATTATACACACCATGGTGAGGCTGTCAGTTTCAATATGTCCTTCACTGAGAATTGAGCACTTACTCCATTGAGACTGAGACGGACGTGGCAAACCTGGCCCCAAGCACAATGCTGAGGCGAGTGGTAGAAGTACCAGCTCTGCCTCCCACCTCCTCTAGCAGTTTGAGGATGCGATTCCCTATTGGGGGAGGGGGGTGTCTTTGACTGGGGGCTTAATAACCCATGCAGCAAGGTTTCCATTTCCCCCTCAGATGATGAATTTTTCTGGGGGAGAAGACCTGAATCTTTTAAGGCCTTTTGTACCACCCTCAGCAGGGCCATCTCCTGAAATGGTTCACAAATAAGGGAAGAAATGATGCTACTCTACAATGGGCCAGTTGTTTGTGTGGAGAATTCTTTTTTAAAAATATATATTTTTATTGATTTCAGAGAGGAAGGGAGGGGAGAGAGAGATAGAAACATCAATGATGAGAGAGAGTCATTAATAGACTGCCAGCTGCATGTCCCACACTGGGGATGCACACTGCTCATGTGCCCTGACCAGGAATTGAACCTTGCCCCTTAGTTCATAGGTCAATGCTCAACCACTGAGCCACCTGGCTGGGCTGGAAAACTCTTAATTCTGACTAAACTCAGCATGCCTCTTGGCTGCTCCCACACCCCCATGAATTGACTGCTTGTGGAACTCATAGTCACTTTGAAGGTGTGGGTCAGTTTTATAAGAACAGTGCTTTCTGCATATTGAGCCCAGGCCAAATGTTTGGTCACAGTAAAACACCATTTAGAACACACTGGACAGATTTTTCTCTTAAGGGATGTGTCTATATGGAAGCAACTATCCCCTCCCCCATGGCCAATGCATACATCATATACATTTAAATATTGTACAAGTCAGAATTCTTTTTAAAAAGCGCCTTATTATCATTTACTTTTTTTAAAATGAGCATTAGCTCACTGCATAATAACTTCAAGATCCATAAAAGCGGGAAGAAAATCAATCCCTCAGCCTTCTCTGGGGCTTCTCTAAAAAGCACGGATTGTCTCAGTGAGAGGGAAGAGAGCGATTTGGGTCTGAGAAAAATCATATAACTCATCAGAAATTAAGCATGACTTTGTGGGAGATGAACCACTCTTCTGGGTTAGCTGTCTTCACGCTGCTTTCTGCTGACTTCGATACTTTAAATTTACTATTTGTGAGATGTTTTGCTTTGCATGAGCAGGAAAATATGTCTGGGTATGTAGAAGGAAGGGAGCTTTAGTTCCTCATTTGGCACTTGGTGCTTCTCAGGATGTGGGGCTGGATCACTGTACCAGAGCCACCTAAGGCTCCGGTCATCAATATAGATTCCGGGGCTCAACCCCCCACCCCGCGACTCCCCCACCAGGATGGGGCAAAGGAATGTGCATTTTATATGCTCCCCCAGATAATTCTGATGCACAATAAAGTTTTAAAGCCACTGATTTAGTGTTTTAACCCCCAAATTTTTCTGGGTGGGGCTCTTCTGTGGTTGCATTTGGGCACTTTTGGGTGGTAAATATGCAGAGCAAACACCCATAGACCTGTTAGGATATGCAGTTTGGCACCATGGAGCATTCCTGCTTTGCTCTTTGAACTTTCTAATTTAAATAGTGAGAAACTCTAATGTGGCCTCCTGTTTTGGTATTCTAAGTACACTGTAGAGTAAGGTGGGCACAAGGGTCCTACTATGGCTGGATGAGGATACTGCTCTCCCAGAAAGGACAATGTGGGCAGGTGTTCATGGCCTTCAACTCTGGGGTCTCTATTTCCCCAACTCATCTGGCCACTCCCTGGACCTCCAGGGAATCCTGACATTTCGTCCCAGAGGCTTAAAGCAGATGCTCCTGCAAGAGCTGAGGGTAGGAGACAAGGAAGGCAACCGCAAATGTCTGATTAAAGGCTCTCAACTCAGGCTGTACGTTAGAATCATCCAGGAAACTTTGTAAAGAACACCATACCTGGGATCTGGCCCAGAACAATTAAATCAACATTTTAGAGGTGGGGCCTGAACAGTAGTACTTTTTTTCAAAGCAGACAGAGTTGAGAACCACTGGATTATGTCAAAGACAGGGGTCTGGGTTAGGGACTAAAGAGGCTCTGATGTTATCAGGAGCTGTTCCAGCTCAGTGGTTTTCAAATGTGTTCCATAGAGTCCTAGGATTTGGTAAAGGCATTTCTGAGCTGTAGCCAATGGGTTGGGCAAGAGGGATGCTCCAGACCATTCTTTTAACCCCCATGTGAACAGAGTGGCCTTCCACAGGATTCCATTTAACAGAAGGAAAGAGAGAGGAAAGATACTTCTGTTATTAAAGAAAAGATTTTGAAAATTACCATTTAGGCCAGGGATGGGGAACCTTTTTTCTGCCAAGGGCCATGGATATTTATAACATCAATCACAGGTCATCCAAAATTATCAACGTAAAAATTAGCCTGCTATATTTGGTCAAACACTTAATTAACTCACCCCTAATGCTTTGGCAGGGCCAGACCAAATGACTTCTCTGGCCTTATAAGGCCTACCCCTGATTTAGGCTCATGAATAGGAGGGATGTACATGCCGGCTTTCACTGAACTTACCTCCACCCCACCCCCCAACATCTTTTAACCCAGTTCATTCCTGCATTTGCTAATGGTAGGTACAGAGGAATGCCACCAAGTACCCTTTTTGAACCATGGCTTTATGATGCTGAGTCCATAGGATCCTATGAATGTTTGTGTCCCTCCAAAATCCACATGTTGAAATCCTAAACCCCAAAATGATGGTCTAGGAAGTAGAGTTTTTGGGAGCACAATGTGGTTAAGTCATGAGGGTGGAAACTTCAAGAATGGCATCACTGATCATATAATAAGAGAGACCCCAGTGCTCTCTTGTTCCTCACCGTGTGAAGCCACAGAGGAGATGGCCATCTATGAATCAGGATCTGCTGACACCCTGACCTTAGACTCCTCAGACTCCCAAACTGAGAAATAAATTGCTGTTTTTGTAAGTCATCCCATCTATGGTATTTTGTTATAGTAGCCCAAATAGACTAAGGCAATGGGATACAGAAAAGCTACCTGGCTCCTAAATGGGCATGAAGTTTCCAATTACATATATACAGTGAATGTGTCCTCATTTCCTGTCACATAAATTGCCCTGGGAAATCACCTTGATGTGGTTCCCACAGGAAATATTTCTTATGTTTTATTTGGGTCATGTGAGTAATATTAAAGCACCCTTTTCACTAGGGGTAATAACAGCTCCTGCGAAGACAAAGGCCACTATCATATGTTTCCCTGAGTACACAGTGATTCTGCATAATAAAAATAATCACTAACTTGGGTCCAGCCATAATGGATTAATAGGCCTTAGACTTAATCTTTCTATGGAAATATAAAACTGGGAAAAATATGTGGAGCAACTGTTTTCAGGCATTAGACAATAAAGACTGCATTTTAGAGAGAAGGGAAACTCATAAGGACTTACAGTATTCCTAGTTTTCTGCCTGGGAGAATGTTTTAAACTTGTGAAGAGGAAAGTAGAACCCAGAGAGCTATGCTTTCACTGAATAAAAAACAAAACAAGGCAAAAAAACAAAGCAGACATCAGAGTTTGGGGATCCTGAGAGGAATAGAATTTGAGGAGCAGGTACCTGAGAAGATGGAGCTATATAGAAAAGAAACCCTAGACATTTTCATAGGGATCCCCTATGTCTTTGGTCAAATTTTATTCTGTACTTGAGGGAAATACTCCATGAAGTCTAGCATAAACTTGCTAATGAAGGGGATTTTAAGCTGAGCTAGGAGTCCTGAGGACACATAATATCAGGCAACATTGGATTTCTGACTAGCCAGAGTGGGGCATTCTTAATGACTATCTCAGATATTACATTGATCTCCCATGAGTAGTACTCATTAAGAGTAGAATAACTCTACTAGTAGCTCTAGAATAAAGGCTACTCTAGTCCCTCCCTAACAAAGACTAAAAAGAATCCACAATAGGGTAAAGCTAATCGGTCAGTAATTAACTACTGACTATTTAACTATTTCCTTTAAATAGCCCAACTATTTGAAGGAAAACAACAAAATCCAGAATGTCTACACTGTAGAGTCCACAATGTCTGGGACACAATGAAAAATATATTTGATAAGCAGAAAAGAAGGCAAATATCAACAGCCATATGACAATGCTCAGGTATTTAAAAGAAAAGATGGGCGTAACCGAGGAACATATGGGGAATCTCAGCATAGAGATAGCAACTACACCAAAATAACAAAATGAAAATTTTAAATCAGAAAAATGTAATGTCTGAAATGAAACATCATTTAATATTATATATATACTCAATAATATTCCTGGATGGGCTTAACAGCTTACAGGACGCTACAAAAGGGAAGTTGAGTGATCACAAAGAGAAGAAAATAGCATTATCCAAACTGAGAGAGGAGGAAGAAAGATTTAAAAGGCCCAGCACTTCAGTGACCTCTGGAAGAGTATCAAGCATTCTAACACACATACAATTAGAATACAAGAAGTAGAGGAGAGAGAAGAGCTCACATAGACTCACATAGCTAAGCAGCTGAACAATCCCAAACAGAATGATCACCCCAAAACCCACATCTGGACACGCTGTAAACAAATTGATGAAAACCAAAAATAAAGAAACGATTTTAAAAGCATCCAGATAGATAGATAATACATTATTATGGAGCAGCTGTTTTCAGGCATTAGACAAAATAGTGACAAAAGCAATGTCTAATTTTTCATAAGTCAAGCCAGAAGACAATGAAATAATACATTTAAAGTTCTAAAATAAAAATAATGTCAACTTAAATTTCTAAACCCTATGAAAAACATCCTTCAAGAATTAAGGCAAAATAAAGTTATTTTTAGGTAAACAAAAACTTGGAGAATTCATTGCTGGCAGACCTGAATTAGTAGAAATGTAAAATAAACTTCTTTAAACTAAAGGGAAATAATGCCAGATGGAAATTCAGTTCTACTTGAACAAATGAAGAATGTGGTTATGGCAAATATGTGGGCATCTATTCAACTTAATTACTGGCCTTAACATTTTCAGAAAAGCAACTACTTAAAGCAGAAATAATAACAATGTTTCATGTAGCTTATGACATTTGTAGAAATAAAATATATATTAATAAAACAAAGAACAAGAGGCTGATATTTGTAAGGTGCTTACACCTGAAGGGATGTAATATCAATTTAAAGTAGACTGTGATACTTAAAAGGTGGATTTTGTAATTTCTAGAGCTGCCAATAAAATAATAGCAGTAGCCCGGGTGGTGTTGCTCAGTGGTTAAGTGTCAATCTATGAACTAGGAGACCACAATTCAACTCCGGGTCAGGGAATATGCCCAGACTGTAGGCTTGATCCCTAGTAGATTGCATGCAGGAGACAGCTGATCAATGATTTTCTCTCATCATTGATGTTTTTATCTCTCTCCCTTTCTCTTTGAAATCAATAAAAATATTATAAAAAATAAAAGTAACAGTGGTATATCTAAAATGTAAACAGAAGGAAACAAGGATACTAATTTTTTTTAAAATAAATCCAAAAGAAGTCAGAAAATGAGAAAAAGGCGTGAAGATAAATGGATAAATAGCCGAAACCGGTTTGGCTCAGCGGTAGAGCGTTGGTCTGCAGACTGAAAGGTCCCAGGTTCGATTCCGGTCAAGGACATGTACATTGGTTGCGTGCACATTCCCAGTAGGGGGTGTGCAAGAGGCAGCTGGTCGATGTTTCTCTCTCATCCATGTTTCTAGCTCTCTATCTCTCTCCCTTCCTCTCTGTAAAAAATCAATAAAATATATTTAAAAAATAAATAAATGGATAAATAAAAAATACATATCACACACAAAATTATATACTTAAACTCAACATCACTAATTACATTAACTATCTATATACTAAACACTTAAAAACAAAACAGCAACCCCCAAAACAGGGAGTAGACTGTCTGACTGAATTAAGAACTAAGACCCACCTATACGCTGTTTATAAGAGATACATGTATATATAAAGACAGATGGCTTAAAAGTAAAAGGATGGGACAAGATATGCCACACCAACCCTAAGGGTCAGAACTTTGGACTAAATCAGCATAATGCGAAACAGGCTTCAAAACAAACAGGCCTACCAGAGATAATTTAGGGACATTTAAAAGTGATAAGAGTTCATTCAAGAAGAGACAATAATCCTAAATTTGCACCTCATAACAGAACTTCAAATATATGAAACAAAAATTAAGAGAATTAAAGAAAAAAAGACAATTCCGAAATTGAAGGGATTTTAACACTCCTCTCCCAGTAGATGCTAGAACAAATCGACTAACGACAACAACAAAAATTAGAAAAAATATACAAAAGATTTGAACAATACTATACTCTCAACCAAATTAACTTCACCCAATTGCAAAATACCTTCACCGAAATATGGTGGGCCACAAAACAAGTAGAAATGGCCAGTGAGCACACATCAGGTCCTCAAACATTATTTGTCATCAAGAAAATGCTGAATAAAACCATAATGATATACCACTCCATATCTAGTAGGATGGCTAATATTAAAAAGATTAAGAAATAAGCATTGACAAGGACATGGAGCAAGTGAAACTCTCATCTATTGCTTGAGGGAATGCAGAATGGTACCAATTTGGCAAATGTTGTGGCCATGCCTTTTAAAGTGAAATATGCCCTCTGACCCATCAATTCCATTCCTATGTGTTTATCCAAGACAGATGAAAACATGTATCCACACATAGACTTTTCTAGAAACTTCACAGCAGCTTATTTTCAAGGAGTCATCACCAGGAAACAACCCAAATGTTCACCAGAGGTGGAATGCACAAACACTTGACTAAAAAGAACAAAATAGGAATATATTCCACAACGTGGATATATCACGCACAAAATTCTGCTGCGTGAAAGAAACCAGACCTCCCAAAAGTACAGACTGAAGGATTCAATTTAAATCAAGTTCTAAACAGGAAAAACTAATCTATTAAGAGATAAATCAGAATAGTGGTGGCTTATAGGGTAAGGTGACCAAACGTCCCGATTTTTAACAATTTGTCCTGCGTCCCATGGCGTTTTTGAAAAATTCCCGATTAATCTTTCAAAAAATCGGAACTTTTTAAAAACACCACGGGATGTGGGACAAATTGTTAAAAATCGGGACTGTCCTGCCAAAAGCGGGATGTCTGGTCACCTTATTATAGAGGAAGGTGGGGGGTGGGAGGGTCCGAAAGGAAGTTTCTAGACGAGGTAATAAACACATTTTTATCATGCTAGGAATCCGAGTTACATAGCTGTAACTCAAAATTCTCTGAGCTGTAAACTTAAGATCTATACATTTCAATATATGTAAATTTCACCTCAATTATTGAAAAGGAGAAAGTACATCAAACAATAGTTACTAAAAACTCCCTAGACTCCCTCGCTACCCCCTTTCCCTTCCACCACACACACCCATCACAGCCTCTCTGTGGAACTTGGGGAGGTTTTCTTCCCAATGAACACCCAGGGTGGCCAGACATCATTGTTTACCCTCCCCCAGTGTTCTCTCAGCTCTGCCCAGGCACAGCTGACATCCCAAAACAATGGAGCCCCATTCAGGGAGGCAGGTGCTTGTGGTTTCTGCTGGGCCCACCTCGCCTTTCCTGGTTCCTGGCGGCATCCCTGACCTGGGACACCAGGTGGGTAGAAAGGTGAAGCTCACCTCCACGCCAGCCACAGATCCACCTTACTGGATGTAAGGAAGGAAGCTTGACAAGAACCTGCTCACAAATCAAAGCTAATGCTGCCCCGCCTCCTCTGTAAATCATGTGAGATCCATCTGGGTAATGACTCCTCCAGTGTAATTCCCTATTAAGAGGCTTTATCTGGAGAGATAAGCAGCTGGTTTCTGTGTCACTAATTGCTGTCTGCTGTGATTTTAAAACATCTGCACCATTGTGCTCTTCATTTTCATATTCTAATCACCCTGAAACTTGAAAAAGGTACATCATTGATTGTTTCTATGGGTTAATTAGTACACAGTCTCCTTGTAGAGACAATTTAGAAGCAGCCCGAACCTCAATCAGGAAGTTTGTTTTAAAAATTAATAACATCGGTAGTGGCTGGAGGGACTGTTCTGCTCAGGGAGATAGTGGGACACTCCTAGTGGGAATGCCACCCTTTATTATGCTGCACAAAGGAGGGACCCTAACAGGGCAGGGGGCAGGAGAGTGGGGAGTGGTGGCAGGCTGGATGCAGGGACACAGGACCTGGCTTAGTCCCCTGGACCTGACCTTAGTCTGCTGCCTTCCCGCCTTGCTGTCCCACTCCCCCTCCTCTAACTAGCCAGAGTCCCTTACCCAGTTAGCACAAATCAGGATTTGATGAGGATTAGCCAAAATATCTGGAGGTGAATGGAATTTGCCAAAGCTGTAAAAGCATGGGAGATCACTTCATAATTTCAAGTCTATTCATTGTGCCTGTCCCCACCTCAACTATTGGGGAGGGGGGTGCCCATGAAGGGAGGGTGCTAAAGTATAAATGAAAAAGCTGGACCACATAGGACAGCAACACTGTAACCCAGACCTTCTCAAACTTAAAAATTGCACATGATTCACCTAGGGATCTTGTGAAAATGCAGATTCTGCTACGGAGGTCTGGGGCAGGGCTGACATTCTGCCTTTCTAACCATCTCCCAAGGCGGTTCAAGGTCAATCATTTGAGATGCATAGGTCAGGTCCTCGTTTTCAAGCCATTGACCCATGTCATTATTCCTCAGGTCCAGGGGTTGGGAGGGAAGCTTGGATTCTGTGCGGGGGTTGGAATCCCAGCTCCATAATTAAGGGGACAAGTCACATGGCCTCTCCTTTCTTAGCTTCCTCGTTGGGAAAGGAACCACAGTGCTCATGTCAAAGGGAAGTTGGAAGGATTAGAAGTTGATGAGTGTGAAGCATTTAACACAGCGCCTGGCCCACACAGTCACTGTGTAAATATAGCTATTAAATAGCCTAGGTGCCCTTCAGTAAACTGCTCTACTGAAAAGCAACATCCACCAGAAATGGGGGGTGGGGTGGGAGATACATTAACCAGGCAGAGACTCTAAGCTCAGATGGTAGTTTCTTGCCTATCAACCATTCCAGAGGGCCTGGTGGCCACAGTCTGTGGCCGCCCCCACCCTTAACCTAGCCCATCGTTCAGAGCTTGAGATCTTTCTTCACGGCCTTCCGGGAGCTACTTGAGGATAGGCAGTCCCGGGAGCTCACTCTGCCCAGAATGCATTGTTCTTCCTATCAGAGAGCTTTCCTATTTTGCGCTGCAGTCTGTGTGCCCATGGAGAGTTTTGGCAAGCAGAAAGACAAGCATCCCTGCATGTGTTGGCCTGGATCCGAGGACCAGGCTCTGCAAGAGAGGGAATGCACCTCGGAAAAGGGGCTCCCAGTACACCCCCACCCAGCAGTCTTTTGCCACCTCCAAGGTGCTTTACCTGCAGTCTGGAAATGTGCTATTGTGAGGGGGAAAACATGACAAAAACAGGCTTTCAACTGTGTGACACAGAAATAAGAAAGTTGCCTCTCAGCAGATCTGGAAGCCGACTAAAGGAAATGCAGAATAAGAGAGAAAATGGTGTGGAGCTGCAGGGCGGCCACTCCAGCAGCCGTGGGCAGGCTCACAGGGGCTAATGGAGAGCAGTGATGTCACTGCATCCTTCCAGAGGGGACCAGGAAGGCTCCTGATTGAACTATTCAGGTGCTGGCACCTGCTAACTCAGAATCTCCCCAACAGCACCACACCGCCTCTTCTCAGCAGCAGCTCTGACCTCCCTGCCCAGGCTTCTCCAGGCCCCAGCTGGGTGGTGGGAGCCCTGGGGGTCAGAGCGGAAATGAGCACACAGCCCTGGCCTCCAACACATTCTGCAGGCAAGGCACTGAGCAACTAACTCATCCTGACATGAAGAGCTATATAGAGCCATCGTCAGAATCCAAAACTTTGTTAGCTCTTCTCTGTGGACTGGTTCCTCATGCCACTCCCTCAAAAGGAAAAAAACAGAACATACTGTTGTTACTTTGAGAATCAATAGTCTAGAGGAAGTGGCAAAGGAATGGAGTCTGGGATGGACCACACATTTACATCTGTATCTGTAAGAGGTATAAAACTTTAAGCACATTGAGAGGCAGAGCACAGTCACAGGGGATCTGGTGAGGTGAAAGAAAGCTGAATGAATAAGCGGAGCATGTAGTTCATCTGGCCAAACACAGGGCATTTTCCAAACCTGCCTGAGGACAAGGATCACCAGCGGCCTCTGTAAACACAGTTCATCAAGCCTCTCTCCTGCAAGTTCAGAGTCATGGTTCTGGGCTGGGGTCCAGAGATCCCTACTTCAGTTGCGTCTGGTAAACACTTGGTAACATACAAGCTTCTCCACCGAAGGGGCTTAGAGTTGTTCAGCTCTGTTCCCGTGCGTGTGTGTGTGTGTGTGTGTGTGTGTGTGTGTGTGTGTGTCTGTCCGCGCGCACACACGCATGGGGCAGGCAGCAGAGAGACTAGTGTGAGGTCAATCAGGGTAGCATGAGCAGGAAAGGGCTCAACAATCAAGCCCAAAGATTCCATCTAGCTTTTGCTTGTTAGAGGAGGGGGGAAAAAAGATGGGAGAGGGTGGAGGAAAAAGTATTTTTTTCCTCTTTACCTCATGTTTCCTTTTTATAAATGATTTTTTACTGCAGAACTGGTGCTTTTTGCCATTAGAGCTAAAATAACTGTTGATTATAAATGGAGTCTAAAATGTCATGAAGATGCTGAATTTGCCTGAAAATCCAGCTTGCAAAGCTTCCCATGAACACTGCAAACGGCAGGAATTTGGGGCATCATTCATTTGGCAAGAGTCTCATCTGGAAGGTGACACCGACTCCCAAAGGCCAGGCAGACAGAGCGAGGACCCGGGTGCTGGCCACGTGGGTAGGGGCTGACCCTTGGATTCATAGCCGTCCCTATCGTGGTGCAGAACCACTTCATGTCCTGGGTGGGTGTGAACAGACACAATGATGTTCCAGGTCAAGCTGTGCTGACTACCTCCAGACTCTCCTACTTAATCTGCGCTCCTTAACTTTCCCTGGAGGCTCCCTGCGGAAGGAAGCATGATGCCTGACACTTGCGGGCTGTCTTCTCTCTTTCTCTGAGAGGCAGTGCAGCAGAAATGTGCAGCAGGTAGGTTGACTGGAACCAAATCTTATTAGCTATGTGACCTTAGGCAAATTGCTTAACCTCTCAGTGCCCCAGGTTTCTTACTTATAATACAAGGATAATAACATACTTACCTCCTAAGATCAATAGGCAAACTGAATATGTCAATCTATGTTAAAGCACTTGGACCAGTGCCTGGTGCACAGTCAGGGCTATCCCGGTACTCACTATGCAATGGGGAGCCCCAGGGGCATGCTCAGGCTCAAGAACTGGAAGGACCTAAGTTCAAATCTCAGCTTTGCCTCTTTGCCTACTATGTGACCTGGGACTTCTTCCTTATCTCTTCACCCTAACAATGGGATAAGTAACACAGCCTGTCTAATAGCATTGTTTTCAGAATTAAACAAGGCAACATGAGGAAAATGTATTCACAGAACACATTGTAAGTGTTCAACAAATCCCAGTTATTACTAACATTAAAATAGTATGAATATTCATTATTGGTATCACCACCATCAGAAACCCAGTTCCTTAGTAAGCGGGGCCAGGGAACACTGTGTCTTCACCCTTAGTTGTCCCCCATTTATCTACATCCCCTTGACACTCATTCTAGCTCAAATTCCTGAGGTGTGACGCCAGGTCTGGAGGAGGTCTCTGAGGACCAGAGTCACACTAACTAGTTTATAGGAGAATCCAGTGCAAGCAAACTCAGGGGCCATGATTCTGGGAGGTTATTCTGAGCCAAAAGGCTTCGCCTTAGTCTTTCCTGCTGTACCTGGGGCCTTCCTGGAACACACATCTCTTACAGTGTTAATCGACTGTCTATAGGTTATAAATTGCACACAGATTCTTCCCTTTGTCTTTGACTGTCATGATTTAGCTTAGGAGGGGTTTTAAGCTCTTTTTGCATCAAAGCAGCAAAAGTTGGACATGGTACAGAGTTCCTGTTGGGGTGCTTTGTGGTGGGAGTGCTGCCATGCTATACAGTCATGGGAACAAGATGTTCTGCAGATTATCTATAGTGAGTGCTGGCACCAGTCTGTGGGCGTCCTTGAATGGTGACGGGAAGTGTGGATGTGAAATGAAATTCTACATCCACATTAGGCCGAAGCCTGGAGCATCTGATTCCATTCATCCTGGAATCATCCATTAAGCAAACATATTTGGTCACACTATAGGAGAGGCCCAGTGCTCTCACAAAGTTACAGAATCGTAGAGTTGGAGGGCTGTTAGAGACTGTCTTCTCCCTTTGCAGCTGAAGACACAGAGTCTTAGAATACTAATGCTTATACCCATGCAGAGAATCGGAGGTAGAGTTAGTCCACCATCTTCTGACTCCACCTCGAGCTGGTCCTTCTACTACCCTTGGGGGAACATCCTCTGTAAGGATTCGAGTGCAAGGAAATGCAATGAAACCCTCTGATCTGATGTTACTATCTAGGTAGCTGCAAGTCCATGTGCTTTGCTGAGCCTCTGTGTACCTGCTGGACCTCCCTCCCCCATAGTTCTGAATTCTTCAACCCACCTCTCAAGGTGAAGCTGAACTGACGCCTTTGACTCGGGCTGGATGCTAGACTATCTCATTCAAAACTTGCACCTGCCTTTTTCTTGGCTACTTGTCAGCTTTGGTTAGAGAGCGTGGCCTTGATCATTCCACTTTCTCCTTAAGAAGGTCCCTTCTTGGACACCTGCCTCACCAATTATTGCTGTAACAGCAGTAACCCCTACTTTGGCCCACTAGCTTAAGCATGTCTCAGGCCGAGTAATTGCGAGATAGTTTTCAGCAATTCCCTGCATCCAAGGGATAGGGGCTGAGGGAACCAGGAAAGCCCTTAGGGACCACCTTGTCCTTCAATGAAAGCATTACATCCCAGAAAGCAGAAACACCTCACCCTAAAATTTCCTGATGACATGAATTAACCACCAGGTCAAAATCATACAGTGAAAAGCTTTCTTAATTGGCCTTGTGGATGCTTAGCTGTGTTGGGTCTTTTCTTCCAGCCTTTACTGATTATGCACCAATGCACAAGGTCTTCACAAACAAAGACATCCCATTTGCAGCTACAGGTAAACAGAAATCCACCTTCAATAACATCCACATCCAGACTGATGTCTTAGCCTAACCTCTTCCTCATTCTAATGCTCTAACAACTCCCTACTTCCCAGACCACAGTATTAATTTTATTTAACCTTTATTTAATTAATCTAAGTTTCAGTGTTCACTCAACCCTTAAGTAGGTGAGTGACCTTGGGCAAGTAACTTAACCCTCTGGCCATCCACCTTTCTTTCTGTAACAAAGCAATGATCACCTCAGGCCTGCCTGCTTCTCCAGGTCACCTGGAGCATCTAATGGATGTGAAAACATTTTGGAAACCATAAAGCACTATATAAATGCAGGTTATAGCAGTTGGTTGTTATTGCTTGGTTGAGAACTCTTCTAACGATTTTGAAAAGCCAAGAATGCTGAACACACTCCCTGTAAAATCAGCAGGAGATGCAGGTGTAAGTTGTGATACGTTTTAAAATAATTTTCAAAAATCACATTATTTCTATACACTTTCTAAGGACTCCTAAAACCCCACCTCCCCTCTTTCTCCATCTCAGCTGAAGAGGAGGGTGGAAGGAAGGGAAGGGAATGGAAGACAAAAACAACAGCCTTCCCCACTCTTGCAATAAACTCCTAGCTCTAAAGCAGGTTTTATTTAGTGTGCCATAAAAACAGCCATTTCTCCTATCATAAAAGGAGCCTGACTACCCAGCCTCGTTTTTCTGCAGTGAGTCTGCAGGTCGAGTGGGTCCCACTTCTGGAGCAATACCGCCCTGTCCTCCTCAACCCTACTCACCCTCCCTCGCCGCCCGTATGTACCGGGAAATGAAAGGCAATTTTAAAGTATTTTATTATGTGTGAATTTACAGGGGGGGTGGGGGGGGTGGGGGGGAGTATACATTTTTGGAGATGGAACTAAGATTTAATTGTCCGTCTGTTTTATGGTTACTGCCTCATGGGAATGTACCAGGGAGACTGGGCACTGTGGTTTAAAAAAAAAAAAAAAAATCCAGGCAGGATTGTAGCAACTTTCCTAGCCATTAAAAAGGCCCTGGAAAATTTAGGTCATTTTGGTGAAATGAAAAAAAAAACAACAAAAAAAAAAACTACAGAGGCTCAAGAAGGACAAGAAGAATAGTGGGTTCCTAAGCTGAGCCTACCTATCTGTCAACTTGAGTTGTGCTCTTCTCTCTTGGGCCTTGCGAGTGGCCAAGTTCTTCTGAATTACCTGGAAAAATATTTGGTGCCATACACAAGGTAATTTACTAAAAGGGGACCTAGATGAGTCAATCCTCCTCAAGAGAAGTATTTTGAGAGTCTATTTCTCACTAAATAAATAGAGGAGTTGGCACTGAGGCATCCCTAGAACTATGGTGAATCTCCAGGTTTCTTCTGAATGAACCAATGTCCAGCCACGCTGGCAGAGTTAGTTCTTGGACTGCAAGGACGGTTCATGACACAGTGAGCAGAAAGCATTAAGATGAGCATTAGGAACCCTGAACACACTTCTTTGAACTACAGTTTCCCCATCCATAATAAAAATAGCTAGTGTGCTAGAGGAATGTCCCAGGCTCTTCTGAGCTCCAACATGGTAAACTGTAAAGTACAAGTATTCTTAATTTGGGATCAAAGTTATAGAAGGAACTTCATTCTTGAAAGCCCTAAATGCAGCTAAGGTAATTTTCTTTCTCTAGCCTTTTTTTTTTTTTCTTCTTTTTTTTTTCTTACAGAGTTTGCTTAAGCTGAATCTAAAACAAAACAAAACAAAACAAACAAATAAAATACACCCATAGGCTGTGGATGGCATTTGACTTCTGGATCCCAAAGCCTGTTTATCAGGGGGAAGAAGGAAGTGAAAGCAGCCTGGGGAAATGGAAACTCAGAGGTGCCTAACCTCCAACCTGACATCATTTGTTAACTAGATGGCAGTTGCCCTCTTAGTACAAGTTGAAAGGAGGCTGTAGTCTCCAGGGTCCCACATATACAACTAGGTCATCCTGAAGTGTTCCTGTTTGTGTCTGTCTACAACCAAATAAAATGTAGGCTCACAAGGAATTCCTGAAAAGCAGAAAAGTTGACAGAAGGATTTAAAGAGGTCTGCGGATTGGGTCTTCTGGAAGGTACAGAATTTATATAAATGCATCCAAAACACTTAGTTTCTTAATCTTCAAACCACCACCACGCTGGGTTATTTCCTTCAGGGCATCAAAGATCCATCCTTGCAATAGTTCTTCTGCGGCAGCATTAGTGCATGGTGGACAGGTATATGGGTTTTAACTTATAGATAACTCATCTTAAATATCAACACATGCTTAAAGCTCTATGTAATCATAAGGGGAGCCTGAGGATACAACCACGTCCCTAGATGGAGGAAAAGCAAAGTACATCAAGATAACAATTTAGTGTTCAATGCTAAGGCTCCAAGCTCAATTGTACTAGAATAACAATCAGTTAACTTTACGAAATCCTGTCTCCAAATGCAGTACTCTAACTTGTTAGCTGGCTCATAAATGCATACTTTTGGCCATAAGGATGATTGATTTAAAGGGCATGGCTGGCTCAGGATAAACTTATCCCAAGTAAATGGCTAAAGGATTGTGAATCAATGCCATGCAAAGACTCCACAGCAATGGGAGGCCTGCCTGCTTCCATAGAGTGCAATGCTAGATCCCTGGTCTTGTGGGCACACATCTAAACAATCTGTGCTCAGTTTGTTCATCAGTTCATTGAAATACTGTCCCTGCCTGTCCAGGGCTAAGCCATATTGTACAGAAGGAAAGGAGTTAATGCCACACAATGGTACTGAGCTGAAATCTACTCTTTTTGTAGTGTGTGTGTGTGTGTGTGTGTGTGTGTGTGTGTGTGTGTGTGTGTGTTACATATCCTTCAGATGCCCAGAGGGCAGAGGATCATACTCTCTGACCTTCAGTAACTCACTTCACTTCCTTGGGTGTTTTCTCCAACACAAAACCATGGGGTCAGATGATATGATTTCTGAAGTTCTTCTCAGGACTGCCATTCTAGAAAATGATAACATTGTGACACCATAGTTCCTTGCAATGTACACTAATCAACATGGCAGCTGGCCTATGGTAATAAGGCAAGTGGCTGTTTTTTTAAGATGGGGTTAATCTATGGACTGAAGATCAACCAGTGGAATCTCTGAGCTTTGTGTCAATTCCTTTCAAGAGGGATTCCTGACACTCTTTTTCTCGTCTTGTAGAGGATACTGTCTTATCCTAATGCTTATCCTAATGCTTCTGCTTCACCAATATTTTATAACTGCCAGCATCTTAAGTTAGAACATGTGCCATGTAATTATATTTCCTTGCCTTACAGATGCTGTGCCCCTTCAGCTTGAAAGAAGAGAGACACTTCACCCAGGGATGAGAGCCGAACAGTACTGTGTCTGCTAACTGGGGTTCACTTCAGCGAGGCAGAGAAAACACTATCATTAAAGCAGAGCCTTTGTCCTTTGGACAGCTGCTCAAAGAAATGCAGAAAAGAGATTTTTAACGGGGCCACACAAAGCTAAGATTTTAACCCTAGTGACTTAGAGGAGGGCAAGAAGAGATAATTATTCTAGTTCTTTATAAAGGTAATCTGAAACACCAACAATTTACATTCCAACAATGACTGTAGCTCACATGGTAACACTTGATGGAGCAAAAAACATGTCTTTTCCTGGGATCTCAGGAAGGTCCAAGGGCACACCTACTGTACACTTTATTAGAAGAACTGTGGGTAAGTCAATTATCAGATACTCTCTATTCTTTATTTGCCCATATATAAAATGGAGCATGAGAATGCCTTACACAGGATTATAGTGAGATGAAGAAATTAGATACTGAGGGGAAAAAAAGCTTGTATTTCTTTTTTCATTTCTTCATGTGCATGTGCTCCTTACTGGAGTAATCCATGAGCACGTGGAGAACAGTGAGACATGGTAAGCCTCTTTGTTTTATTCTTACAAAGCAAAGCCATTGAAATGAAATGGTTACATCTCTCAGGCTTATAAGTTTCTGGTGGCTCTTGGATGAATAGAGTTCAAATTCCTCCAACTGGCCAATCAATTCCTCCTGCAACACATGTGCACTGGTAGACTGCTGCGCATCACAAAGGGCCCTCGAAGTGTGACACTGGTCACACACTCTAGCCCAGAAAGCCATTCTCTGTTACCCTTGCATGCCTTGTTCCCATCTAACAAAAACCAACTGTGATGCCACATCCTTCCTAAAGCCTCACACCGCCGTGTGGCCTTCCATCCGCAGGGCTCCCATGTTATTTGTTCTGGGTATCCTATAGGGCCTACCACATTCTACCATATTACAGTATAGATATGTGTTACTGTTCTTCTTTCTGGACTATAAATCTTTTGAGGGGATCCCTTACAACATTTAGCACCTGTATGGACCACAATGATAAAAATAATGCAGAGACATTTCAGAAGTTGCCAAGCACTACTGAAAGCACAGTATTTTTGTTCCTTTGTCTGCAGGCCTCCCTCAGTGCACCAACATTAGTTGGAAATGTGACATGCGTCCCTTCTGCTCTGCCTTTAGCCCCTCTGCCATGGCTGCTGCAAGACCTGCTGCTCCCGGAACCCCCACCCAGTCCCATCAGACAGTGGCTGGCCCCCTGCTCAAAGCTCACAAAGCTGGGCATTGGAGGAGTTTAGCCCTTGGTGACCACCAATCAGTGATGCTGGAGACCCCTGGACTAGCAGTGGGAATGCAACTAGCTTCCCCTTCAAATAGCACGTGCAAGTTTTGTGAGCCATGTCCTCAACCATTTATTACACTTCACAACTGGCCTGCCAGTAGACTTAAGGAATTGCTTCTGTTTATAAATCAAGGATTGACTTTATTATGGGAAAAAGAAAACTATAGATTTTGAGGATTAATTGGAGAACTAAGTATCTTAAAATTCTTGTAGCCCAATCACCTCCTTTTATGAATAAGGAAACTGAAAACCAGAGGTCACAGACACCTAGCTAGTCAATGATGGAGCAAGGACTGAAACCCAGGTCTCAGACTGGTGAGGTTAGCCTAACACATTGTGGATCAATAGTTTTATTGCTAGCTTTACCCAGTAGCCAGATACATTTCTATTAAACAAGTACAAAAAACGTTTTACATAATTGTTAAAGGCACGCCTTAAAATTAAATACCCATTGCATTTTGAAGTTATTTATTACACGTTCTTGCAAGCTAATAACTTTTGAAAGTATGATACTTTGTAAAACACTATGTAATATGAAGCAAGAATTCTCTTGATCCGTCTGTAATGTGTTAATTTCCTCTATACCACATATCTGTTATTATTAGTAATATTTTAATAGACATATTTGACATATTTTAGTATGAGAACAAAGGAAAAATTGAAAACATATGGCTATGTAAGCACAATGTTTGCAAAAAGTTAAGATGACTCTCTTAATGGTGGGAATTGTTTCTAGCTAATTCACTGCTTTCTCAAGGCATAATTTCTGGAGAAGCCTGAGCAGAGGAGTCCCCCAGATTCCCAGTAAGGACTGTTGTCTTTGAGGGCTCTGACACAAGTGACAGGTATCTTCATGGTTGATCCTGGCAGAAGCTGCAAATCATAGTGGGCAACACTGATGGCCACCAGCCACCCCTATGATAAATCAGCCCAGAGATGATTGTGAAACCACTGGGTTCTTGCTGAGTCTTTTTTCCAACCTGCTTTTGATGCTGCCCCTCATCTGCAGGATTCTTCCTCTCCTGTTGAGCTTAACCAAATTGTAATCAGTCTGCAAGACCCAATTCAAGTCCATTTAGTCTCATAAACCTATTTTCATTCATTCATTCAAGATATATTTTTTTGAGCAATTACTAGATGCCAGGGCCCATTCTAGAATCTAATATAGGAATATAGGAAAACAAACAACAAACTATATTTATACCTACATATATGTTTATACACATACATGTATCTGATATATACATACATTTATTTACATGTAAGTACATGTAGTGTATACTCATAGGTGTATGTTAATTAATCAAATAACATTGATTATTAAGAAGAAAATAAGACATGTTATAAGGAAAGTGTATAAGGATGAGGGATTTGGCTGAGACAGGCTGGTCAAGGATGCAAGCAGAGATGTAACTGAAGCAAACACTTCTCCAAACAACTACTACATATAATATAGAGTCAGAACCCTGGAGTTAATCCCTCCATTGCTTAGTGTACTATTATTTTGATTCAATGAATATCTTCCAAGCACTAGCTCTACATGAGATCCCATTGCTAGATGATGAGAACACAGAGATGAATGAAGAGGGGATGGTGTTGCCCTCATAGAGCTCATGGTCTAGTGCAGGAGCAGGCGTCAAGGGCATTGATACTATGCTGCCTATGCTACGTCTTTATCTAAATCCAAGATGGGGCTGGCAGGTATTAGGCTTTAGAACAGGGGTCTTCAAACTATGGCCCTCGGGCCACATGCAGCCCCCAGGGGAGTCTGATCCTGCCCGCCAGGTTTTTTGGGCAGTGAGCGCAGCCAAGGTGTTACAGTAGGAATTAGTAGTTCATATAGTCTGGCCCTCCAGCTCTCTGAGGGACAGTGATCTGGCCCCCACTTTAAAAAGTTTGAGGACCCCTGCTTTAGAAGAAGGGTTGACTGAAAGATGCCATCATTTCAGCTAATTCCTCCAGGAAAGTGAAGCTTCCCCTAAGATTGTGCTGAGCCCATGTGTAAGGTCTAGTTCAGTGACTGCACCTCAGGTAGCATCAAAGATATAATGCTGATAGCTAGAATACAAAGTCTTACATGTGCATGCCATATTATAGTAGTCAACTATTTTTATATACATCCATTGGTTAATTCTAAAAAAAAAAAAAATAATAAATCTGTAGAGTTGAGCAAAATGGCCAGAATTAGAAACGTTTAGTTAGATAGAACATGGAGGCTATTATATCCATCCAACTATGGGTTCTGATCTTCAGCATTTCTTTGCAATGGCTAACCCTCCCTGCTTCACTATTTCTAATGACAAGGCAGCCAGGACTCTCAAAGCAATGGCTTCCATTTCTTGGCAGCTCAATGGCTTGTTAGCAGTCAGATGGGATAAATTCTGTGTCTCCTGACTCCCAGGTCAACTGTCCTTTACACTAGGGCCCTCTCCCCAACGACTGGCCTCGTGGAGGCCCCATTCCTCAGGGGAATACTGCCACTCCACCCTGGCGGACCCACTCACAAATACACAAGCAGAAAGCACAAGCAAAGCAGGATGACTAGATCGAAATGCAAACACACATTATGCAGAGTTACAGGCTGTCCTGTGGATGATTGCTTATAGATCGATGGCAAGGTTCATTGAATCAAAGTGTCTGGCAGCTGTTTATTGAGAAGAAAGTATGGATGGCTTAGCAGCATTGGAAGGATTTGGGCTTTCAAATGACTAATCTACTTTACTAAGCCTTCCAAAAATACAAACCGAGGGCAGAGTGCTCCAGGCAGGCCTGGCAAACAAGTCCATGGAAGGGCCCAGGAGCACAGTGGGGCCATCTTGGTGAGACAAGCCTGCCATGGCAAAGGACATGCTCAGGGCTGCCTTTCCTCTCCTGCTTCTTTAGCTAGCTCTGGCTGCTGGGAGTCCCAAAATTCATGATGAAGGCTACTGTCAGTCCTTGACACACAGCACCCCAGAGCCCTTGTATGCACTGGTGTTGAGACGCACAGCACCCACAACCTTCACAGCAGGAGGCAAACATTGGCCATGTTGGGGACAAGCTGGAGATGGTGCGGAAGAGTGCTGGGCAACTCATAAATCCCTGAAACTAGGAGGCAGAGCTCCAACCCTCCTGCTCTGGGTGGAGGGAGTGAGAAGTCAGAGCAGTGAACCCCTTGTACTACCCATGAGTGGGCAAAGAGGAGGGAAGATAACTCACTCATTAACTGGATTATAGAACCAGAAAGTCAGGCATTTAAATAGTACCTGGCCCTCTGCTTAAAGACATGTTTTAAAGCTTTGTAATCCTTGGTTTAAATGAAATCTCAGCTGGAACATAAACAAATAAAGATGGTAAGAGCTGAGCCACCCTGGGATCAAAGGCTGGAAACACTAAGTATAAGGCACCAAGCCACCCCTTCCCAGGCAGGCATTCAGCGTGGGCCCCACACAGCCCTTGGGGAAAATCATTCCAAATGCACTAAGTCAAGCATCCTTCCTTTTATCAATGAGGCCTGGGAGGCTGGAAGAGATTAACCAGAGAACTTATATGCATAGATGCATAGCCCATGGACAGACAATAACTTGGGGAAGGCCTGGGGAGGGGACTGGAACAGGGTGGAGAGGGTCAAGGGAGTGGGGAATGGGACAACAGTAAGACTTTCAACAATGAAGATTTGTTTTAAAAGAATAAGAACATGTGTTTGTTCTGCCTGAGAACCACATCAGTAAGTGGGATGATTGGAAAAGAAGAGTGGTTGGCAGGAAACTTCTTGGAGTTGTCTAGTTGTAGATTTGGATCTTCACTCATGCTTACTAGCTGAGTGGCACAGACAAGTGTCTACTCTCCATTTCTTCTTCAATTAAATGAGGATCATAACAGCTCCTGAGTGGATTTATCACAAGGACAAATGAGGTAAAAGGAGTGCAGTGTCTGGCCCAGGGCACTGGGTAAGTGACCTTTCCCAAGCTTCCCCTTTTCTTGCTTTAACCTAGGGGTGTCGAACTCAATCAGAGAAGGGGCCAAAATCTAAAATCCAGCCTAAATCGTGGGCCGAATGGTTTACTGAACAGTCATAAACTGACAATGTCATACACTGACAGCGGAGTGCAGTGATGACAGCGCGGTGCGGACCACATTGCAAGGCCTGGCGGGCTGGATTTGGCCCGCGGGCCGTGTGTTTGACACATGTGCTTTAACCACATTCTGTTCAAGGAAAGCCCAGGGCTGGTGTTGGCCCAACTCCTGTTCTGGATTCTGTACTGTTCAGCCACCTCCTATCTCATGTGTCTAACCTTTGATTGTTGTTAACAGTTAATACCAAACACTGAGCCCTGGGATGGCCAATGTGAACTGGGCTAAGGGATGCCCAGAACACTGGTCACACCTATTTCTGGGTGTGTCTGTGAGATAATCTCTGGAATAGGGGGGCAGTTGAAAGAGTGGGCTGAGTAAAGAAGACCGCCCTCACCAATGTGGGTAGGCATTATCCAATCTGTTGAAGCCCCGAGAAGAGTAGTCCCCTTCTCCTCCCAACCCGATCCCATTATCTGCAGTTTTGCTTTCCAGAGTTTCAGTTACCCACAGTCAAGCATGGTCCAAAAGTATTAAATGGAAAATTCCAGAAATAAACACTTCAAAAGTTTTAAACTGTGTGCCTTTCTGAGTAGCGTGATGAAATCTTACCCCGTTCCAGGCAGGACATGAGTCATCCCTTTGTCCAGCGCATCCACTTTGTATGCACCACCTACCCATTAGTCACCAAGGAGCCGTCTCAGTTATCAGATGGACTGTCACAGTATTGTGCAGAGTTTACGTGCAAGTCGCCCTTACTGTACTTCACAATGGTCCCAAAGCACAAGAGTAGGCGGTGCTGGCAATTCAGATATGCCAAAGAGAAGCCATAAAGTGCTTCCTTCAAGAGAGATGGTGAAAGTTCTCACTTAATAAGGAAAGAGGAAAAAAATGTAAGTGGAGGTTGCCAAGATCTACGGTAAGAACAAACGCCCATCTGTAAAACTGTGAAGAAAGAAAAAGAAATGCATGCTAGCTTTGCTGTTGTACCTCAAACTGAGGAAGTTATGACCACGCTGTGTGATAAGAGCTTAGTTAAAATGGAAAAGGCATTTAATTCATGGGCGAAAGACATGAACAGAAAACATTCTGATTCATAGGAAAGGGCTGTGCCAGGAAGCATGAGCCAACACGAAGACTTCAGCAAGGGATCCCCCGAAACACGTGACTGTATTCACATAAGTTTTATGACAGTATATTGTTTGATTGTTCTATTTTATTATTAGTTGTTATTGTTAATCTCTGACTGTGCCTAATTTAAAAATTAGACTTTATCATAGGTAAGTAGGTATAGGAAAAAATACTGAATAGATAAGAGTTCTGTAACATCACAGTTACAGGCATGTTGGGGGGTGTTAAAATGTACCCCTCACAGATAAGGGATGATTATTGTTCAGGCTTGCCTGGAAGATACGGTGTGTTTGGTTCCAGGCCCCCACTATAAAGTGAGTATTACAATAAAGAGAGCCATAATTCTTTTGCTGGTGGAAAGTCTTGCCTACAATATTTTGGAACCAATGAAACCAAGGGAAACATAACCTCTGTGAAGCGCAATAAAGTGGGGGTGCAATAAAATGAGGCCTGCCTGAATAAGAGAAAGGCAGAGGAAGGGTGGATTTGCTCTCTGCTGGGCCTGGGACATCCATCTTCTCCTGGCCTTGGATATCAGAGCTCCTGGTTCTCAGGCCTTTAGATTCAAGCTGAAACTTACTATCTTGGCTCTCCTGGTTCCCAAGCCTTTGGGCTGAACTAGGACGCCACCGCTGGCTTTCCTGGGCCTCCGGCTTGCAGATGGCAGATCATGGGACGTCTCAGCCTCCTTAACCACTATGTGAACAAACCGCGCATGAAAAATGTCTTTCTGAACACTGATCTATATCCCATTGGTTCTCCTCCTCTGGAGAGGCCTGACTAATACAAACCCCTAATTACTTATTATTATATGTGTTTATGCGTTTTTCTTCTTCTAAGCAATGCTCTAAGCCCCTTGGAAATGTGGGTTCATGTTTCTCTTAACATAGGGCTGGGTACACTAGTAAGTGTTATATGTATACATTTTAACACTTACTGGTTAGCTGAATGACTTATACCCTCCACTTGATTGGGAAAAAAAAAAAAAAAAAAAAAGATTTGTAGTGCTTCCCTGAGTCACTAACTGAAACCCATACATCTTCGGGGGATTGATCCTTGAATATATTTCTGAAGTTTGGATAGCTGCTTGGAGAGCTCATTCTGGAGCACAGTGAAGTGAAGGGAAATACAGTGGACACATGTCACCCAGGCTTTCCCCTGAGGACGCCCATTGCACCAGGGATCTCTGATTGCCACACTGGGGATGAAGTGGACAACATTCATCATCATGAATTTTCACAATTACATTCAAATGAATGTTAAGCACATATTGACAACGAAGTAATGACCTCAGTCACAACCTGAGCCATTTACTAAGTAAATTTCAGTATTTTTTAGGTGGACCTTTTGCTGTCTATGATAGGAGAAGGAATTAAAATAGCCCTCGATTCAGAAAAACCAAGTTTATTCCAGCAGCCCCAGTGCTCAGCACCTGCTCTCAGAAACCTGTGCCTGGGTCTTGGCATAAAAGCAATCAGAGAAAGCTTACTGCCACGCATGCTGGTCTGGGAATTGAGTCCTGGGTTCGAGTCCTGTTTCTGTTATTAAATTACTTTGTAACCTAAAAGGGCTGGTCATGATGAACTTGAGCCTCTTCCAGATCTTAAAATCCCCCAAAACTCACCCCAGTCCCAAACCTGTCCTAATCAATAACGTCTGGTGGCATCCATCTTTAAGTCTCCCTATCACTTCCTACCATCATTTGATTGGATCGGCCCCTTAACAAAATGTCTCTCTACTTGAATCTAGAAGGTGATGATCATTCAAAGAGCCAAGATGATACAACATCCATGCATTTATCGCCAGCTTTTGGCTGCCATATAGAGAAACGGTGACCTTGTTCCTGCCCATCAAAAACAAGCTAACTGAACTAAAAACCAAGCTGCAAACTTTGGTGTTGAAATGGCAAAACAAAATATGATGCATGATTTCCGCAGTGACTCAAGAGTACTCTGCGTTGCCTAAGAGCAGAATATTTCCTAGAGGCCTGGGCCTCCCCTCATCAGTCAAATTCTGTCCTGGGCCAATGTGTTCACAATCAACAGCTAATGGTGATCCTCAGGGTGTGATGACAAATATTCTCATCCTGGGTAACTCGTGGTACTGCACTCTGCTTTGAGTTGACATCCCCACAAAGCCTGTGCACGCAACTAAAGGAAACCACACACAGGGGCCATGGCAGGAAGGCATGCCTGGAGCTAGTGTAGGGGAGATGAGGATGACTTTTGTAGCTCCAGACACTCTGTAGTGACCTAGGGGTTTGTCCCCATTTAAGTATAAATATAATAGACACTGAAAGCCAGGTGTGGGCACCTGTCCTGAGCCCTGCACTATTTTGTTAAGCTCACCAGAATGGCATACAAGTCCGGTATTGCAAAAGGCTGAGAAAGGAGTGGAGGGAGGGTGGAAACAGAAAATAAACCAACTAAACCAAGCCTACTGAGAGTATCTAAAAATGGAATGGGCCCAGCCATAGTATGGTCTCACTCTGACCTTTTACACAGCCAGCTGTGGTTACCACAGGCCATTCAAAGACGTCAGAGACAGCTCGCTGAGGAGCCAACACACACACAGAGATCGGAGCTGAGGATGGCAGAGACTCCGCTTACTGTTCCATCAGCACTGAGAGGCTCTCATTTGGACAGGTAAGGGTAGGCGCTGCAATACTCTGCTTTCCAGGCTCTTCCTCTCTGCATGTTCCAGTCTTCCCACCTCTGTGCTTGGTCTCTGTGAAACTGTCCACACTTCCCTCTTTTCTCTAGATGCCCATGGCTACCAACAGTTTGAATGAGAGAATTCACACTGGAATCTAACCATGAAACAGCCTCGCAGGTCCTGGCTTTTTTCCTTCTTGACTTTCTGAGTCAAGAGAAAACACAACTTTGGTCCTGTTTGGGACTTGTCCTGTGGGTTTTATAGGAATTTGAACTTAACCTTTATTGGGGCCCATCAATTTGTATTTATGGAGGAATATGCCCCTGGCAATCAGATAAACCATTTCTTAGAGATGAACCACAGTGGTTCAAGTCTAAGACCAAGGAGCTTCTAGTTTTACAGCTGCTAAGGGGTAGGTGGAGGGCCAGAACCAGACCTGAAGGCACTGAGAAGGCAGGCCAATGTACCTCCAGTCCTCACTGCTCCCTTGGATATGCTACAGTAACCAGGAGGGGAAAAGGAGGAAGGGAGCGAGGAAGAAAGTGGAAATGAGAGTGAGTGACGGAGGTCAGTGTCAATGATCATGTGTAGAGGAAGGGGGTGAGAATCCTCTGAACACAGAAGATACTCTCTATAAAGAAAAGATACTTAGAAATCTCTATCCAGATGTGCTCAGTGAGCATCAATAAATAAATTAGGCTTCTGGCAGGAAGTAGCATCATTTCACAACGTATATGCTCCCTAAAGACACATCCAATTAAATTTTATCCTTAGTTGGATAAACTACAGTTCTAGGGGAAGCAGGTAAAACTCAACACTTCCACAAACATTTATTAAGGCGTCGCCATGTGTCATCGATGTGGTTCCTGTCCTTGAAAAGCCTCCAATTTAGCAGGGAGTCAAGACTGATATTTATCAAACAATAGAAAAGAAAAGCTTTAATGAGCAAACCTCTAATTCAAAGAGAAGTTAATACCCCTCCTTCAGACACAGACCCCCTCTTTTCCACCTTCAGGGGCTCACTTCCCCTCCCAAACCCCCAGCACATTTTAAATAATGTCACCTATCAATTGTCACCTATTATCTTTAAGTTAGTGTGTGTGTGTCTTCTATCTTCCATTATTGTCCAAGTTCCTTAACGATACATTAAATCTTACACACTGTGCCCCCTCCATGACATGTGTGAATATTCATAGAAGCATTATTTACAATAGCCAAAAAGTAAAAACAACCCAAACACCCATCAACTGATGAATGGATGAATAAAATGTGGTACATCCATGCAATGGAATTTTATTCAGCCATAAAAAAGAATGAATACTGATACAAAGTACAGTATGGATAAGACTTGAAAACATTATGCCAAGTTTTCAAAAGAAGCCAGACACAAAAGACCACATATTACATGATTCCATTTATATGAATTGTTCAGAATAGGCAGATCTACAGAAGGAGAAAGTAGACTAGTGGTTGCTAGGAAGTGGAGAGAGTGGAGAATGACGAGTGATGGTTATGGACACAAGATATACTAATTTGGCAAGGTGATAAAAGTGTTCTAAAATTAGATGGTGCTATTTACTGCTCAAGTTTGCAAATATACTAAAATCATTAAATTGTACACTTTGAAAGGTTGAATTATATGGTATGTAATTAGACCTCATTAAAGCTGTTATTAAAAGCTAAAAAGGAACCTAAACTGTTACCAAGGTCACACAATCATCTGACAACTCAAATAAGATTAATCAGACTGGTCTAGGCACTTTCTTAAATTTATTTATATCATACTTATTGTCTTTTTTTCTGCCTTTTTATTTTTCCCATCTTGTTGAGTTTTGTCTATCTTTAAAGCCATTTAAAATAAATTCTAGAATTAGAATTGCTATACTAGTAAATACCTAAACACATAAAAATAATTAACCAAAATTTTAGTACCTGACTCAATTTTAGTACCGACAATTTCTATTATATTACATTTCTTCCCTCCTATAACAGAGAAGGACACTCCTTTCTGTGCCCTGGCAGTTTCTCTCTTGGTGAAAGTGAAATATAAAGTATAGTTGCCTAAAATTTTCTCTCTGCTGGAGTATTTTCTCCCTCCAAGTCTCACCTGGTGATCTCGCTACATGAAAATGTCACTAAGAATGTGAAGCACACTAAAAAAGATAGCCTGGATGCTGGTCACTTCAGTGTTACTAAGGCCATTATTTTAAAAAGGGAAAGGAGGTGGTCCCTGGTCACTTCCCCGGAACCTTCTCAGAAGTGGTCTGTGATACTATAATTCTGGTGCTTCCAGCTCTCACATGAACTTTATCACATAATTTCCAAGAGTCACCACTAGTTTCCAAGCTCAGATGGAAAGGCAAAGACCTCCAGTGCTTCCTGGAGTCTTGGTGCTTCTGACTCCACCCACACAAAGCCTGGTTCTATTAAGTAGGATTCAGAGGCTTCAACACCCAGCTATTGGCCTTTATGGCCAGCAGGATTGCTGCTGGGGCACATGCAAAGGAAATGTCCTTTGTGGATTCTAACCATTTACTGTGAAGCTTCTATAGTCAGGGGTGTATAGCTAAAACGTTGTAGAAATAAAATCTTAAACCATAGCCCATGGGAGACAAGGGGCCATGGAAATAGTTTTCCCAAAGAATCTTCCAATTCGAAGAAACAACTCCTCTGAGAGATCCCAGGTCAATTCATCTTTTGTGTGACTTCTGACAATGGTGGCTGGGATGCTGAAACCAGCTATCACAGCCACCCCTTTAAAGCTTGATGCAGGATGATGAATTCTTGACTGAGAGGGAAGGTACCATGGTGTAGGGGATACTGAATAGTTGGCTTTCTGTTGTATCATGGCTGCAACATGCTTGATGTGTTGAGCCAACCCTTTCCTTGTCAGGGGATTCTCCTAGGATCCGGCACTGAAACTTGGGTTCTGGTAATTAATTAATTAACGAATTAATTCCATTCATACATATTTACTGAATGTCCAAGATAGATTAGGCTATATGCTAGGAGCTAGAAAATATATTTTTCTTACCCTCTTAAATTTTACAGAAGACAAAATCTGGGCTTCTAGAATCCCCCAAAGTAGGCCAACTTTTTTGAATAGCCCTTTAGCAACTACTGACATCGTCCCATACTTCTCCTGCCCAGGACAAGTTTTTGCTCATCCTTTCTTCCTAGAAAACATTTGACCCTGAACTGTCACATATTTTATCACATACATGTTAAGTCAGCCCAGCCTACCCTAACATAGATAACCGAGTCTTCCTTCAGATTAACTGTTATCAAGTCAGATCCATTACAACCTGGGCTTGTGCACTTGCCTAATTTCAAATAATTAAAGATTTTGCATTACTAAATCTTTGCAAATGGATTTAAATTTTGGTATGATTTAAAAAAAAATATCAACCTCATTTCTAATTTGTTCTGGAATCTCTGAACATGAGAAAAACATTATTAGGAGGGCAAAATCAGCAGTCTTAGATCTGCAAGAGCAGGATATTGGAGGAACAAGGGACAGAAACTACATCCCAGGCATGTAGGGACAGGCATCTTTGTGTTTGTATTTTGTTCTATGTATATGTGTTGTCAGAAGCCCAGAAATCTTATAGAAAATAAAAAGGAGTCACAAAGGAGTCATTCATTTTACCCTTATCTTTTAAAAAATTGTGTCAAAGATTTTGTAGCTTGGATCCACATTAAACCTAGTCTCCAAAGCAATTACATTTCCTGTTTGTAAAATTCGATTCTGCCTAATTCATTTATTTATTCATCTATTTAGAAAATCTGTATGGATAACCTGCCATAGCCTCAGTACTGTAGCAGGTTTTATGTAGGATAATAAGAATTAAAAGATACAGCTCCTGGACCAATAGACCTTATAATTTAATGTAGAGACAAGCAATATATAAGGAAAAATAAATGAAGTGTCAAGGATTAAATAACAACTTCAGATCATAAAATGAGCACTACAGATATTAAGTGTCAAAGAGTTTCCAGAGAGGAGATTGAGAAATCAATTCCATTTAAGTAATATGGTACTTACTGAGCACCTACTATGTGATAGTCAATGAGTTGTTCTGATCATTGTCCTGGGATTTTTTATTTTAACAAGTAATCAGTTTAACTTAGTCTGCGCTAAGACTGTAGATAAAGATGCTGCAAGAAGCTGACTATAGAGAAAAAGAGACTACTTGATATGTGTTAAAATGACAATGACAGTGGCATTGTCCAATTCAAAAGCACCGACTCTTTCATAAAGTCTTTGAGGGCAAGGAGTGCTCCTACTTCTTTGTTTCTTCCTTATCATCATCAGAGTCACCCTCATAAAGAATCCCTTGGGCTCCCTGTAGCTTGGTTTACAAGCTCTCTCTCACAGAATGGCTGGTTAAGTGAAGGGGATCCTCAGTTGACAATTCCACATAATGATCTATTTTTACTCTTTCTCCCTGATATCTCAGGGCAACCAAGGGAAGATAAAATCCTCCAGGCTCCTTGCATTGGACAGCAGGTGTATACAGAGAGACAGGCACTGCTCAGAGTAGAAGGGAAACAAAATCCTCACTGTGCGCCTAACATCCAATGTTCACAGTGGAAGTGTTTAGTGTGAATGAGTGCTTACCTGATGTGGAGTCAGTGTTCGTTCAGTGGGTGGTAATGGCAATGTGCTTATGTAAGGAAATGCCTCTGATATTAGGAGATGCATGCTGAAGTAGGTAGCCGTAAATGGTCATGCTGCCTACAATTTACTTTTCAAATGTGTCCTCGAATTTGATAAATTTGACAAATGTTAGCGATATTTGAATCTAAGGAGAGGACATATGGGTTTTCATTGTATTATTCTTTCAAATTCTCTGTATTTTCAATATTTTCATAGTGAAAAGTTGGTTAGGAAGTGCCTATTTAATTCATGTAGTTGGGTCAACTCAAAGGCCTGCTCCCACTCTCTCGGTCTCCTGCCCCTTCCAACTCAGCTTCCCTTTCTCTTTCACTAATTAATACTATCAATAGCCTCAACTCAATTCAACTAAAATTCAACTAAAGGGTTTTATTAATATTAAAATGTACATTTACCAAAGAGTGTTAGCAATTAGTCAGACTATATTATGTACAAATGAATACATATACAGGAGCTGGTTAGAGATGAAGGGAGAGAAAAACATGAGAATTCACATGAGACTCCAGAGATACAGAGAGAGAGAGAAAGAGAAAGAGAGAGGAGTTCTAGGCCTGTGTTTGTTTGACAGAACTTTCTGCAATGACAGAAATATGCATCCACAGGATTCAATATGGTAGCCGCTAGGCAAATCTAACTATTGGTACTTTAAATGTCTAGTGTGACTATAGAATTCAACTAATTTTATTTAATGTTAATTCAGACTTAAATAGCCACATGTGACTAGTGGCTCCCATGTTGAAGCGTATAGCTTCAGGAAGCCGTGAGCCTAGAAAGGCAGAATAACTACTTTCTACAAGAGAGGGGTAGCTGAAGAACTGACATTTTTTAAGGAGATTAAAAATATGTTAAAATATATAATTGGTTGGGAATGAATGAGAGAGGAAAAGTGGTGGTTCTCAATGGCACCCAGTATTAAAAATGCTTGTCCGTGGGCAATATTTCTAGCTGACCAAGTTACAATTATTATAGAGTAGATGTGCCCATTACTGATCTCTCCACAGAGCTTATCCTGCAGCATATTTACGCCTGGAGTGGATAACAATGGGTTCTCATGACAAGAAGGTGGGTTCTAGGAGGTGAAACACATCAAATCACAGAACCTTTCCGGACCCAAGGAGTGGAGCAAATGCCACAGAAAGGGGTCATGTCACCTACTTCTCACCTTCCCTACTCCTATCTGACCCAAAGCTTCAGCCAAAAGGAAAAGTGACCATGGCTAAAGTGCTGCCCTCCAGGGGACAGCAGTCACTCACTTGCAGGCAAAGATAATGCTAGGGACACAGAATAAGAAAAAGACTCCATTTATTAGGTGGCCTTCAAAGCTAGAATTTCAAAAGTTTATTTCTTGCTGACTTTAGTTTTTTTCCCAACTTTTCAGTGCATTGCTCCTGCCTGAATGAAGGACAGGAAAGCCCAGTCTCATCCCAGAATAGACAGAATAGCAACAAATGATGCTCCACACTACACAGAGGTAGAAACTAATCCTCATGTTGGCTGAGGGGGGTTGATGGAAGGGGAGGGAGGTAAGGTAGGAAGAAGGGGAATCTATCAAAGTGAGAGGCTGCTAATACTCTCAAAATAAAGACAATAGCACTAAAACAGCATTATTAGCTCAAGTGAGAAAGCTGAATCTTCTCAGGGTATCACATTGAGTAGTTTTCACTCTGTTTTATGTATTAAAGACCCATGTGGAGTTTATTGTTTTAGTGAAGTGGATTCCTATATTAAATTAAAAAGGTGGGGGAAAGAGGAGGTTGTTTCTAGTTTTACTTGGCAGAGTAGAAGAAGCCCTGGACTCAGAAATGGGAGGCTTTGGCCCAAATCCACACCCTTCCTGGTACTTGGAAGGTCACTTTAATACCCACCCATCTCTTTCACTGGGTGTTTGTGGCAGCCCTTTGCAAGCATGATCGAGAATTAAACCCTAATATCCTAACCCAGTGGGTATCCAACTTGAGTGCGGTCAGAATCACCTGGAGTGGCTGGTTAACCGCCCCTTTCCCTCAAGAGGCCTGGAGTGAAGCCCAGGAACTTGCATTCCTAACAAGTTCCCCAAGTGCTGGTGCTGGTCTGGGGACCACTCCTGGAAAATAAGTGCCCCATGGAGTTCACTGTATGTAGCGTGTTTTTCTTCTCCACCTCTAGATGGTACAAGCTGGGTATCATCTTCCTAGAGTATGGGGGGGAAAATTAGTCACTGAAATCATTTTCAAGAGCCCAGGCTGATTGGGAGGATCAATGAGAAGAAAAGATCGGAGGTGTGTTCACAACTATGAAGTAGCATAAAGATATGTCTTTATAACGATCAACAATCTGTTGATGGATCTTCTCAAGTTTGCTCTTTTGTTTTACATTTTGACTCTCCTGAATTTCTTTGTTTTGGAAGAAGTGGTTTTGGAACATGAGCCATGAAACAGAATTACCTGCAAAGCTCCTTAAACAGATTGCTGGATGGCTGGGCCCCTCTCCCAGGTAAAGCCTCTGGGTAAGACCTGAGAACCAGCATTTCTACAGGTGGTACTGATACTGATTGTGCTGGAACCACATTTTCAAACAACCGGTCTACTTCTCTCAGCTTCCTTTATCTTCTACTTCTGAAGCCTCTAGTCCAGAGGTCAGCAAACTATGACCACCTATTTTTCTAAACAAAGTCTTATTGCATCACAGGCTACCCACTCATTGATGTATTGTCTGTGGCTACTTTCAAAGTACGATGTAGAGTTGAGTGGTTGCAACAGACACTGAATAGCCTGCAAAGTCTGAAATATTTAGTCTGGTCCTTTATAGAAGAGGTTGGTCAACCTCAGCTCTAGTCTTTCTTTCTCTCCAAGCATAACATTTATTAACCATTTTCTATGAATAAGGCACTTAACATATATATATATATATATATATATATATATATATATATATATATATAGTTATTTTACCTTTACAATCATATGCATGGATTCTGGGTCCCTTTTAAATCATAGGGTCAAATAATTTGCCCAAAGGCACACAGAATCTAGATGGGGACTGGCTACAAATGTGGAGCCCAGAGCATCATGAAATTGTGAGGCCTCTTATTCAAGTATTATAAAGAACTGCAAGATGATGAGAGCAGAGCATTCAACCAGGTGTAGGGTCCTGGGTGGATGCACAGGTCACATGCCCATGACCGGGTGGATCGCCCAGGCCTGGCCCTGCTAGCTCTGAGACTTGGAATGTTCTCTGCTATGGCTGAGCCACCAGTCTCATCCCCCATTGTTAACATGTATTGATGGTGACCTACTGCCATTTACCTCTGCAGATGAAATCTTCTTTCTTGGAAAACCACCCCAAGTCTATTTCCAGCATCACTGTACTATAACCACCCCGCCCCCACCACCACCCCGCCCCACCACCAAGCCCCAAATATAATCTCTTTGGAGACTAAATGCATTTCTGCATTCCTGCAAGAGCTTGGTATCTGGAAGTTACTCAATAAATATGATTATTTAAAGAAAATTTTATTCCCTTTGTACTAAAGAGGATTTAAAATAGCTTCTCCATAAATTGCTGGAATAATAGATATCAATAAAGGCTCAAGTGAAGAAAGACATTGTAGGGATTACTGTTATAATGTTAGGGAAAAAAACACACACAAAAAAAAACTGGGCAATAAAGACATTATGCCTTATTTTGCCATCATGCAGAATTTCATGGACATCCCAGTGTCTCCCAACGTGAGACCAGGGCTATTTTCCCAAAATCCCAGCAGAGAGCATTCCTGTTTGGGCATTACCTCAGTGCTGAGGTGTAAATAACAGCAGTTCAACAGCAAGTGCAAAGCCGAGCCAGTAATCATTTTAAAGAATACAGCATCTCCTGTTCCTTGATCTCCATCCCCTCTGAGCATTTAATTCTATCAAATATTTTGCAATCACTTCCTCTAATTACAGAGAAAACACATTGGAGTAATGTGCATGCTTGGGAGCACCCCCTTCTGTTTCCTTCTTTCTGTTTAATCGAGAATCTGAATCACTTTTTAGCCTCCCGATCCTCAGAGGAATGAACTCTGTTCTGAACTCCGCATGGTGAGACTCCTTGCAGTAGAACCTGGGGCCATTTCACGGAGACTGTGAGGCAGGCTTCCTTCTAGCAACTCAGGAAGCTGGGTTCCTGGAGACAACCCTCTTCTAGATAATATTCTGAAGAATATTCTGGACCTGAGAGCCCTGCATTGGGTTTATGTGGAGAACTGGTTAAAATTCTTAGTACTTCCTGGGTCTCATTCTAGCCATACTGAATTGGAATTTGGAGACAGGAAATCCTTCTACCTTTTGGCCTATATCTTTCTTATCTTTCTATTATCTGTGCATCTATCTATCTTTAAATTTTCCCAAGGGATCATATATACCAAGTGAGAACCATGGGGCTAGCCGTCGACATCCTCAATGTATCTTTATATTTCGGTGCTACCTCCAGGAAACTCACTAGGGGTTAACACAATGCCTGAGTATAAAGATGCTAACATAAATATATAGGATCCATTATTGCTGTAACTAAAAAGGCCTTTGGTCACTATGGCTCACTGCTGAGGGATCCACAAAGAATGTGGAGGGACAATGAGGTGGGCATCTCTACACCTGTAGTTATTCCAGGTCACAGCCAAAGGTGCCCTGAATGAGTGGCTCATCTGAGTTTCCAGTTGGATATCTGCCCTCAGAAGTCTCAGCACTAGGACTATAATGCACCCACCAGCATTTCTGTGACAGCCGTACTTCCAATAGTCTGACGTACTGTGCTTCTGTAACTCTGGTATATATTACAAATCTCCATATTTTAATATCCAAATCACACTAATTCAATACACCCAGAAGTGTATTAAGATCCGTTCTCAGGTCATGGGTATTTATTGTTCAGTGAATATGGTCAGGATAACTCAGAGAAAAAGCCCACAGCACAGGACAGACTATCTTCCCACGTTCCTTCCATTTGAAAAGGTGACCTCATTCTACCGCCCTCATGCGCTCTTGCTCATATGCTGCCAGTTACACATCTGCTCACTCTTTCCTTTTTACCTCGTCTCTGAGCGCTGGGACGGGGGTTCCTAGTCCTCCCGCCTCTCACAGACGCACCTGCAGTGTTTCTCACACAACTCAATTAATGCTAGAAACTGTAAGAGATGATGGCCCTGGCTTGATTCAAGGAACTCATCAGTAAAATGAGCCTGTGTCCCAGGCCGCCTGCTGGGAGGAATACAGATTTGTAACACACCTCTCATCAGCCCTGGGTCGCTAAATAGGGCAGACTCTTTTCTCAGAGCCTCCATATGTTCAACTTACAGGGCTCAAAAGAAGCACCATATTGTCCTCACAGAAGCTTTCGATTCTCACCCTTTCTCATACACACAAAGTTCCAGGCTGTTCTTTCTCAAACACAAAGTGATGCCCCAAGGCACCAGCTTACAGTTCTGATAGGGAAACAGCCCGCGGTGAGTTTCATGGTGACAGACTGGGACCCACTCAACATTTGGGTTTTAAATGGCCCCAAATGGAACTTCTACAACTTAAAAGCAGAGGAATGCAGCAACTCTGCAGGCTCAAACACAATCACAACCTCCACAGTGTTTCTCTGCAGCAAGGCAGGAAATCCAAAATTAGGAGTGCACAGCTGCCCAGGCAGAAGCGAAGGCCCCACAGGAGTGAGCCGCACGCTCTGGGCGACAGCTGGGTAAACATGTCTGATAAAGCCTCACAGTTTTGATAGAAGCTTCTATGCCTGTGATGGGACAGTGAGGTGGATTGATGGCTGCTTGAAATCTCTAACCACAGCGTGTTGAGTAAGGACATTGACAAACTGAAGCAGAGGAAGAGAAACACAAATAAGGATGGTACTGACAGCAGTGACATGACAGGAGGAAGAACGTGGGTACTGAGCCTGGAGAATCAAAACTTGGATGTAGAATGTGGAGAAGCAGGGATGTCCGCTTTCTTCATATGCATCAAGGACCAAAGCCCGAAAAAGGATTAGACTCACAGCGCACATGCAGTTCTAATGCCAAAAATTAGGCTAATGGGGAAAAGGTTTTAGGAGTCAGGTTTCAGCTAAACAGAGAGTGGTTCTCTAAACATCAGATCTGTTCAGAAATGGAAGAAGCTACTAGACATTTTAGAAGGGGTAGGATTTTGTCACACACCATTCTTCATTAGATGGAAAGTCAGGACAGTGGACTTTGCAGATATCTTTCTCTTTTTTAAAATTTCTTTATTGATTAAGGTATCACATATTTGTCCTCATCCCCCCATTCCCATCCCAAACCCCTCCCTACGCATGCCCCCTCTCCCCCCGCTGTTTATGACCACTGGTTAGGCTTATATGCATGCATACAAGTCCTTTGGTTGATCTCTCCCCCTTACCTCCACCCTCCCCTGCCTTCCCCCTCTGAGGTTTGACAGTCTGATCGATGCTTCCCTGTCTCTGGGTCTGTTTTTGTCTATCAGTTTATGTTGTTCATTATTTCCTCTAGATGAGTAGATCACGTGATACAAGAAATACACTTATAAGAACCGAAAATGAGACAAGCAATAATGGTTATGCTGAGAGGCAAATGAATCAGTCTGTAGTGAGTTTCTTTCTGGGCCAAAGGTTCTTTTGAGTCCCAATTTCAAGTCCAACTCCAAGTTCTGTGTGCTGAGAGCATGCTCCCCACCATCTTCCCTGTCCTACCCTCCTCATCTCATCTGCCAGGAGCAGGGAGTAAAAACCTGCCACAGTAAAAGGATCTAATGTTACCGCTAATACCCACAAAGCTCTGCTATAGGTGTAGGTTCCTTTCCAACCCTTTTACATATCAATGTGTGCAGGGAGGGTAGGGGGACAGAGAGGAATGGGGAATTGATTTTACCTTGCTAATATATTAAATATTATACCAAATCTCCTTAAAGTAGATCTTTGGATTTGACACTTGATATTATTAATAGCTTATAATGTATCTAAAGTGTTTTTTTCTCTTTGGCAGAAATAAATAAAACTAAATATTTTTCATTTCCCTGGATAGAATTCATTTAGGCCTCAAATTACATTCCAAATCCTACAATGTTAAGTTTACAAGCCATCCTAAAGTTCTCAGCCACTTGTCCGGTAGGAAGAAAAGTTAGTAATTTATGAAGAAATTATATCCTAACATCATTTCTAACTTCCCACTTGGAGGCAGCATGTGGCTGTGGAAAGAGCACTCATGTGTGAGTCCACCTACCTTCCCCAAAGACTTGCTGTGGCACTCTGGATAGCCATTTCACTTCCTCTACCGAAGGTTACTGCCATTTTGTGACTCAACCATAATCATCAAACAGAGAAGACTGGGCACCATTTGAATTATATTTGAGGACCTAATTTATAAATATATTGTTAATCCTCACCCAAGGATATTTTTACATTGATTTTGAGAGTGAGGGAGAAAGAGAGGTAATTGAACCACTGATCCTTCAGTGTGTGAGTCAACCAACACTCTAACCACTGAATCTACTGAGGTGACACTGGTTAACAAAATACAGGTTTCAGGTGCACAATTATACAACACATCATTGATACACTATATTGTGTATTTCACCACCCCAAGTAAAGTCTCCGCCATCATCATTTATCTCCAGAAGAACCACACTCAGACAAGAATAGATTCAAAATTCATGGTACTTTCTGTTGGTCTTAACTTTTAAAAAAATATTTTTATTGATTTCAGAGAGGAAGGGAGTGGGAGAGAGAGACAGAAATATCAATGATGAGAGAGAATCATTGATCGGCCGCCTCCTGCACACTCCACACTGGGGATTTTTATCCCCAGTAACCCGGGCATGTGCCCTGACTGGAAATTAAACTGTGAACTCCTGGTTCATAGATCTATGCTCAACCACCGAGCAACACTGGCCAGGCTACTGGTCTTAATTTTTCTAAATTCTTAATAACTTCGTTAAAGACTTTTACCTAAAGCAACTGGTGTGAAATAATAGATTTTTAGTTATGTTTACAACATTGAGCTGGGCCTCAATTGTCTTTGGTTCTCAATAGATGAAATTTATTTAGGTTCTCTTAATGGTTTTTTGTTGATTCCTGGAGATTTTTAGAGTGTACATGCCTCATTCTTAGACACAATTTAATTGAATAAAATGGGAGAATGCATTTTTTTCAAAAGCCGACAATGATTATGGAAATAACCATGGAAAGTTACTATTTTTTCAGTCTACAGTCTACACATCATATGGACATAACTGACAGAAATTCTACATGCCTACAATTAATCAACATAATAATTTTCTTTTCCTCCTTATATAATGATTTGTAACTGAGCATCAACGGGGTCTTTTCAGCATGCAAATGAAACTCCATGACAATCCAACAAGCCCAATATTACTCCCTCAATTAAGGGCATTGCAACACGGAGGAGTAAAAAGAAAAAAAACATGATCCTGGCAAGATCACCAGGAACACAAGTCTAGACATTCCCTGTTTCCTAGGAAGGCAAACTGTAAGTCTCCTTTGGGAGGAATATGTAAAACAAATTTCTATTTACAATTGCTTCCTGCATGGATGGCTAAATTGAAGTCATTTTGCCAAGCTTCACAAGAAAAAGAGAGCAGCATTTCCTGAATTCTCTGGCTGGTTCTGGCAAACAGCTGGGGAGAGAGGAAGTGACTCGCTGGAGGTGATACCTTAAGAATCTATGAGGCTGCTGAATGGAACCTCAATTGTAATTGGAACAGCTTTTTATTTTTAATGTTAACCCTCAATTACCTCTTTTTTTCGTCTAAGGTTCTTTGCTTAAACTTTCTTAGTTGCAAGTATGGCCTCACTGGCTGCAGATCAAGGCGGGTTCTAAAACTTCAGTGTGCCCTACAAGCTCTTTAAAGAAAGGAACAAAGTCTGGCATACACAATACATAGGGCAGCGACTCTCAAACTGCTTTGACCATAAGAAATGGTAAGAAATAAAATTTTCATTGTAACTGTACACACAAACCAGGATATATCTGTGTATTTCACATGCAATAAAATGAGTTTTATGAAACAAAATACTAAGTAGGATGAATTTTAACCTCCCTCCCTTTTTTCCCCTTCTTTCTCCCTTCTCTATCCCTCCCTTTTTCATCTCCTTCCTTATGCCATTCTTCACTCTCCCCCTTCTTCCTTCCTTGCTTTAGTAGTAATCTACTAAATTAAATTTGTGCCCTAGCTGGTTTGGCTCAGTGGATAGATCATTGGTCTGTGGATTGAAGGGTCCCTGGTTTGATTCTGGCCAAGGGCGCATGTCCAGATTGTGGGCTGGATCCCCAGAGGAGGGGGGGGCGGGGCATGAAGGAGGCAGCCAATCAATGATTCTCTCACATCATTGATCTCCCTCCCTCTCTCTCTCTCTCTCTCCCTCCCTTCCTCTCTAAAATCAATTAAAAAAAATTCACAATCTGCTAATGGATCATTGGTCTTAATTTGGGGAAATACAAAACAAAACTAAACATCTTATACAAGAAAAAAGTGAGCAATTTTTATTTATTTATTTATTTATTTATTTATTTATTTATTTATTTAATAAATAAATGAAAGACAGTGGTGTAAGAAGAGAACATGAGACTGACTGGGGGTCATTTCAATTGACCATAGGTTGTGCACACTTAGAAAGCAGGATAAAGGCTCTGGGCCAGACGGTCTGTTTGAATCTCACCTCTCCCAATTACAGTTGTATGAACTTGAACAAATTACTGAACCTCTCCATGCTTGAATTTCCACCTCTCTCAAATGGAACACTCATAGAACCTCCCCTGGAGGGTCATTATGAGGATTTGGTGAGTTAGTATAGGAAGAGTGCTTAGAACAGCGCCAATGCCTGGCCTCCAGGAAATAGTCAGTAAATGTTATCTGATATATTTTTTAATTGAGGTAATAGCATCTGTCCTAATTGCCCAAACTTTTCACTTAGGTATTTTGTTTGTTTTTAAGGATATGAGAAGGAATGGAATGGAGAGAAATGACTCAAAGTTGTTCTGGGAAAAGGACTGGTGATGCAATTTGACCGCAAGCTCTCATTGAGCTAGCAATGGTTTCTAAAGTAGTCATCATAATCCTAGATGGCAGAAGTTGAAGTAGAAAATGTCAATGGATACTGCTAACATTACACCATAATGTTACACAACTAGAATACTGTGTCAAATTCTGAGAACCTTGCTTAGACTCATGGAGATATCAGAAGTGTCTATTATAGGAAAAGGTGAACAGAGCTGGGGGGGGAGGGGGAGGTGGAGGAGTAACATTTAAGGCTTGACAGAAAACAAGAGGTGTTTAGCTTGGAGGTAGGAAAACTTAGGGCAGCCTCGATGACTGCTTTCAAATGGTTGAATAATTATTGTGGATTGGGAAGAAAATTTGCATAGGAGTTACCATAGAACCAGTAGATAGGGGTTTCAATGAAATCTATTTGAACTCGATTTAGAGACTAATTTCCAAACAATAAAAGCTGTCTAGCCACAAAATCAGTTGTTTGGCCCCCTGGAAGCTCTCCATCACTGGAAACATTAAAGCAGAGATGAGATGACCCAGTAGGTAAGCCTAAATGAATTCTTGAATTCGTAGCAAGATCAAGTCAGACAGAGCCTCTTTTAGAGCTAAAATTCTCACACATAAATGGGCTTTAAAAGGCCTAAAACTATGTACATACGCAGCAACATTACTTCAATGCTGGCTGCACGTCTGAGGCCCTAGAAAGTCTGTGTACGTCCTCCAAAAACATTTTGCTTCCTATTCCTAACTCCTGTATATGACCAGTCCTAAAGTTCTTGATTGAAACCAAAGTGGGCAGGCAGCTAACACCTACAGACAACACAGCTAGATCTTGGTGCAATACAACTTCTTGTCTACAGTAAAAAGCCAGTGGGGTTTTGCTTTTTTTATTTGTAGTCCTTTTATAGCATACAAACAATTTAGAGATAATGTAGGCTCTGTGTAAACTCCTCTCTCCCTCTCATGCCTAAAAACTGTCAAAATGTTTAAATGTAAAAGGATTACCCAGGATTCATTTTATGAGAGATTTGAGCTTAATTTCTGCTGTTTCTTCTCACGCTAGCGTACCCATGGTTCCCTCTCCCCTCAGCTTTGAGTCTGGGATTCTCATCGCGTAGGTGGGTTTGATTAATATGTCTGTCGATCATGTGCAAACTCCTTTGAGAAAATGAAAAGCAATGTTCAAATGTTCAAAAATAATGTCTTTTACAGTTCCCATCTTAAGACATCCAAGATAAAAATCTCTGTGAAAAAACATGTGACCTAAAGAAGAAGAAGAAAAAAAAAAGCCTCCATTATATAGAACCAAGATGTCTTGGTATTTCTGAAGCAGGACTCTGAGACAGTCAGAAAAACAGGGAAAGAAAAATGGAAAGAGACCTGGCTTAGGGTGGTGAACATATAATACAATATACAAATGATGTATTATAGAATTGTACCCCTGAAACCTATATAATTTTATTAACCAATGTAACCCCAATAAATTTAATTTAAAAAAAAAAGAAAGAAAGAAAGAAAGAAAGAAAGAAAGAAAGAAAGAAAGAAAGAAAGAAAAGGAAAAAAGATGGAAGCCTAATCTCAGTGTCAACTCTTTTAAGAGGGTGGTCAGTGCATTCACACCTGGGAGACGCTGTAACTGCCCCTTAATGATGCTCGGAGGTGGGTCTCTACAGCAGACAATGACCTAAGCAGCAACAAACAGTATTCTTAAGACTTCAGCGTATACTCATCAAATGACTGGGGCCGAACTGAGCTCCACAGAAAATGAAAACAATCTAACTAATCAAGTATTTTAAAAAAATTTTTTTTGGGGGGGTGGCTGTTTATTGGTTTTAGGGTTGATTAAGAATGATAAATAAGACTTCAATGACAGATCTTAATCTTTTAGAGGAATAATGAACATCCAAGTACAAAGTTAATCTTTTGATTCTTCTCTTTGTAGTTTGGAAAGAAAATGAAACTTTTGTTGATGTTAATCCTTACTGGAGGATATTTTTTCCATTGATTTTTAGAGAGAGTGAAAAGGAGGGAGTGTGGAAAAGGGAGATTGAGAGGGAGATTGAGAAAGAAAGAGAGAGGGAGGGAGGGAGAGAGAGAGGGAGGGAGGGAGGGAGAGAGGGAAGAAAGGAGGGAGGGAGGGAGGGAGGGAGGGAGGGAGAGAGAGAGAGAGAGAGAGAGAGAGAGAGAGAGAGAGAGAGAGAGAGAGAGAGAGAGGTGAGAGAACCTCTAATGGCTGCCTCCTGCACATGCCCTGACCAGAGATGGAACCTGCAACCTGAATATGTGCCCTGACTAAGAACCTGAATTTGCTGTACCACACTGTGCAGGGCAAAAAGAACAAAAACATTTTTAAAGCCACAAAGACTTACTGTTGTCCCTGAAGATTAATGAAAAAATTAATCTTTCATTTCATTTTGAAATGCTGAATGGGAAAAAGGTGGGAGGTTGTGGTTTTAAAATAATGGAGAAATACAATATTTTTTAGGAAACATAATCAGCTTTCAAATCAATGAAGGCCTATTGGTAAATGAAATCAGTTCGCTGTTTTTCTTCCAAAATAAAAAAGTATGAGAGATAGAAGTTGTTTTTTGCTGGTGAGGGGTCAGGTGTGTTGACAGTACACCTCGCACCTCTGGGAGGAAAGCAGTAGGCACTACTTGGGACACAGACCAAGCTCTCTCTCTAGTCCTCAAGAAGAAGGTCTTAGAATGAAAGAAATTAGCTGACGTAACTCCCAGAAAGGACTGTTTGTCAACTATTTCTAGACCCTGTTTCTTTGCACCTTTCTCTTGAACATCCATTTCCCTTTCCATTATTATCTATGCTGCAAACCTCTGGATAAGCTGTCAGTGGCATCAATGTTATTAATCTTCAGTGGCCAAGTCAATGACAGTCACTGCTCATAAAAGTTCACACAAGGGATACACATAATAGAGGGGCATTAGACCTCGAGTAGACAACATAAGTCTGAGGAAATGAACAGGCTGATTGTCACTGCTTTAATAAAAGCACAAAGCTCCTTCATCTGCTATATAACTTTTTTATTTTGCACCAATGCGAAGTCTATTGCTTTTGGTACCAATTAAATTCACAAGACTTCAGGAAAGATAAATCTTTAGCTAAAGAATAGAGAGAACAGAATCAACTTTGAAGTACTACTTCTTGACATCCTATAAAAAAAGGTTCCCCCAAGCACTGACCAGAACAAAGGGACCCATATGTGACATCTGATGAGCTGTTCAGACTATACTTTCACACAGGTGGAGCTGAGTGGCTCACAGGGAGGTGAAACCCTGGGTCAGAGCTGGGTTCACTCTACTTCTTACCAACTGAAGCACGTGGCTACAGGCTTGTACAACTCGACTCGGTGGCAGCTTGTGTGTAAAAATCGATCCTCTTTCCTGTTAAAATAGGACTAGTATCCAGACCTAGTCCAAAGAAAATGGGGTGGCTGGCCTGCCTTTCATCTGAAATGAGGACTGGATACTCCTCTATTTATTTATTTATTTTTTAAATATATTTTATTGATTTTGTACAGAGAGGAAGGGAGAGAGATAGAGAGTTAGAAACATCGATGAGAGAGAGTCATCGATCAGCTGCCTCTTGCACACCCCCCACTGGGGATATGCCCGCAAACAAGGTACATGCCCTTGACCGGAATCGAACCCGGGTCCCTTCAGTCCCCAAGCCGACGCTCTATCCATTGAGCCAAACCGGTTTCGGCTGGATACTCCTCTAATGTGTAGCTTCCTAACATGAGCCCAGAAAATGATATTCCTTCCGTGTTAGTCCATATCTCTTCTAGTTTGGCTCTACTGCTTGCTCCCCAGTACCTTTATCTTCCACCTACTGAGCCTTTGTGTATTGGGGCCTGAGTTCCTGGCATTCAAGTTTGGTTGTCCTCTGCCACTCCTCTATGTGATCTTTGATCACTTCTGTTAGGCCTTTGACATCCTCCTGTTCTGCACCTGTCTAGATAAGCTCTGGGCTTCCTGGATACTGTTGGCCCCAGGCTCATTATATTTTCTGCCTGTGATTTGTTCTGTTGGCAGTGGTCAGAAAATTTTACCCATTCTGGTTGCTCACCCTAAAATAACTGATCCTAGCCATTCCTAATTCCTGTCTTCTTATCTTGAAGACCTGCCACAGCCATTGGCCTCGGCCTCAGCCTTTGCTCATTCCTTTCTGCTTTTGCACCACGTGAATGCAGCGGAGAACAGGGGAAAGCCCTCTGCTCTGTCATCTCATTATCAGAGCAGCTTTCTCTGCCCTAAGGGTAGGCGTGTCTAGTCAAGAAAAGAATTCCCAGGTAATCTTATTCACACTCAGAATAGCTAGAGAGAGCTGTACACACCTGGTAGGCTGGATGGGTGTGCCAACCAGGAGACTGGGGACTTCCCCAGCTGTGAACAGCAGCCCATTGGATGAAAAGGGTATAATTTCTGTGTGTGAATGACTTGTGGCCTCCGAGGAATGGTGCTGGATTCTCTTCAGTCATCAAACACTTTCTAAAGGCCCACTGGGTGCCAGGCACTGTGTGAGGTAAGAGACTTAAAAAGCCTTATTTATTTATTTATTTATTATTATTTTTTTTTTAATGGGCACCTACCTTGTATCAGGCACTTTACATCGATTGTTTCTAACCCTTCCGGTAACACTCTAAGGGAGTTCATTTCAGGTCCCTCCTTGACAAAGAAGAAAACTGGAGCTAAATAATTTTCTCAAGATTGTACACCTACTAAAATAAAGAACAAAATCCACACTCAAATCTATCTCCCCTCAAACTCCACATTCTTCCCAAATACTCCATGGTAACACTCCTCACGCATTCACCAATTTATTCATCCACTGGTCAAGCATTTCTGAGAGCATACTGCAAGTCTGGGTACTGCTAGGTTCAGAGTGAACACATCCTTCACCAGAAATTAGAAGATCACTTTGGAGGAGCTCAATGGGAAGCTCTCTGGGGCTTTAGAAAGCTGTCATTTATGTGTGACAGCTTTTAATTAACATAAAGATAATAGTAAGAGGTTCAGTCCAGTAACCTTTTGAAAGAAGAAGTGGTTGCCAAGTTTATGAAACTCTCAAAGATGAGGTTTTCTCCATATTTCTCATTGGCACTGAAGTGTATGAGGAATTGGATACACTTGAAAGGTGACAGGGCACTTCCTGCAGAGGCACCTGTAGAGATGAGAGGGCTACACATTCTAACTACCCTCTTTTTATTTTAAATTAAAACCACTTCTACATAGGAGTATAAAAGTACACTATCCAACTAGGAAAAATACGTAAGCATCAAAACCAGAAATGCAAAAAACTTTGATCCAAGTGGGTTGAAGAACATCCTAGACAGAGTAAAAAAAATATTTAAGTAATCAATGTCTCAAGCATTGAGCTATGGAAGGAAGAGTTATGCCTGTTCTTAAAAATCTTCATTTTTATTCTCTACAGCCTCTGAGAGTCTGACCTCTACAGGAATGGGAAAGAATGAAATGGAATGGAAAAGGATAAAATATCGGAACTAGAAATCCCCTTAGGCATCATGCAAGCACACCCCTTCGTTTGGAAGTACATCCCACCATTTGGGACATAAAGGAACTGGGACACCGCATGACTGGCACAGCATCTGTGGCTGCTGGAGGTTCAGATCAAAGACTCATGGCTAATTTGATTGCACTTGTGCCAAACAGCCATCTGAGCCCATAAAGAAACAGACACACACCTAGGCACTGAACTCATGACCTGAGAGACTCAGATTCCCCAGGTCAGTTATTTTGGGAAAGACGTCTTCCAGATGCCAACAGGGTCTAGTGTACAGGGCTGGAAAAAACTTTTATATGAACAAGAGTATGTATCATCTTTTGGCAAACACAAACACTTATTTCCCTAATGGCATACTTGTGAATGACTCAGAGTTGCTAAGGAGGTTCCAGTTCCATTTTCCAATGACCTTTTTCTTTTCTTTTTAATTGAAATTTATTGGGTTGAGATTGGTTCGCAACACCATACAGTTTTGAAGTGCACAACTCAATAAAACGTAATCTGCACACTGCATTGCCTTAAGATAAGCCTCTTTCCATGCTCATATACCCCCTCGTTGCCCACTTTTTCTGGTTTCTGAATCTACAGTGGGTTTTAAAGTTTCTACATCGAGACCCAGTGCTACCATTAGAAGGACCTACTGGGTCCTTCACTTGTGCAGAGTGTTTGCGTACAAGAGGTTTCAGGGAAAGAAGAGACACACAGGGTGCAATGACTTGGAGAAATGCCAGGCTGAAGAGTACTTATAATTACATTTACTGAGAAAGTGCATGGTTCCACGTGAAGGGCTAGGTCCCTTACATTTTTCTTTAATCACTCTTACACACTGTGAGGTGAATATTGCTCCCTCCATTGCATGCATGAGAAAACTGAGGCTCAGAGAGGTTATCTAACTTGAACAAGGTCACACAGCTCTCAGGTACAGAAGCTGAGATTCAGTTTCAGGTCTGGTACCTGCCTTCCCATCAGATGCCAATCAAAAGCACCCAGGGACTGGGTGTTAGCAAGGTACCTGGGACCAGGCTTCCATTGCTGGGAAGCACTTCCTAAAGAAACTGGAGTGGCCTCTTCAACCAGCTCCCATTGCTTCTAGTTTTCCTTTGGGGAATAACTAGTTTAGGAGAATTCTAAATCTCTTCTATAGGTAAAACAGGAATGTACAGAGATGCCACTGGTATACAATACATCTATCCATGTCTTTCAATCTGCAGTCAAGAGAGCTCAGAACAAAGAGGAAGGGGGCTTTAGAGTCTGAAGGTCTTAGTTGTCACTTTACCACTAAACTACTGGGGACATTGAGCAAATCACTTAATCTTCCTTCTCTATTTTTTCTTCTGTAAATGTAGGTAATTTTCCTCCAGTATTTCACATGTTTCTGGTGCCATGAAGTATAAGAAGGTAGACAAAATTTTTACATAAATATAAGCTCTTTTATTGTTTTTTATCCAGTCTATGGGATTAGAAAAGGACCCTATTCATTCCACAAGTGCAAGGAATGAAATGCCTTCTTAAAAGTCTCTGTAGCTATAACTTTTGGCAGATGGTCCTGTAGCTTATAGAGAGCCATTCAATACACAGCATCCTGATTAGCTAATGTAGACGGATGCATTTGCAAGGAAAGTGAAGTCACTAAGATTGGCAGGAGGGTCAAGTATCTTAAAACCCTGAATAGTTTATGATGCAATGAAAAAGGGTATGATAGAGGAAGATGGGGAGGAGTGTTTGCTGCAAGGGGAGGGTTTGTTCTCATGGCTGAGCTATGCTAGTGATTTTGAGCCCAGACTCCAGGGGCAGGCACACAATCACAGCCATTGAGGCTGCTCTTGACCTTAGGACAGCTCCCCTGCTCATGGTGGTGCCGTGTCACCAAGCCAGGACTGTCATCTGGGTTCACATGTGAACACATGAATCACCTGCAGTCAAGGAGGTCCCCGAATCCCTGAAGAGGAGGCCAGATGATACAGTTCCCTTTGCCACTGGTGGTGGAGTAACTGATGTTCAGTACACATGGCAGGATTTGATGCCCTCACCTCCATTGAATGCTGACTGGTTAATCTTGTGATTTCTGAAGGCCATGTCTGTCCCTGGGGGTTTGCAGGAGACAAGCTCTGCCTCTTATCTGAGAGCCAGGAGTGTTATCTGAACAGCTGTCATCTGCAGAATGGCTCATGTCAAACCAAATGCACTGGTTGAAGTACATCTTTTAGGGGAAACAAACAAGGGTAGAGGCATATCCACATACACTGATGTGTGTGCGCACGCGCGCGCGCGCGCACACACACACACACACACACACACACACACACACACACATGAAATGATTAGGTGCAAGGCTGCTGAAGCCCAGAGCATGAGCTTGCCACACTAACCTGCTCCTCTATAGACCTATCCCTTGTCCCTGCCTGATCTCACGTCTAACTTCCTGTCTGAAACAGGACCTGCCCTGTTTGGTTTTGTGGACAGGAGTCAGCAGAGGCTGGAAAACAGAAGGCTTGTGAGTGATTGAGCACTGGCTTGGAGACACTGGCAGCTGCCTTTGAATTGGGAAGAATCCTTTCTTCCTCAGGCAAAGGGGCTTTAGCCTGGGCTACTCCAGGGAGGAAGAGGCAGGTTAAAAAATAAATAAATAAAAAATAAAAGATGACACAAAGGTTGCTTGTCACAAAGAGAATAGCTTCCCATTGTCCTCCAGGCGCTGGGTTCAGATGACAGCTGAGCACAAGTGTAATCAAATCAGCCTTTAACTCTTCCCCGGCATCCCCAGCAGCCACACACAGCCTCCACCCCAGCTGTCAGTCAGGCCAGGCGCTCGGTCACGCCCATGATTAGCACCTTCCTCAATTGAGAGAATCACAAACTGCTCCATGTAGCTGGAACCACACACCCATTCATTTCCACAGGAATTTCCAAATGCAAGCAGAAAATGAATGTTCCTGTATACTCTCCAAATGTTCTATTCCCTGCTCAAATGTCTCCTTGTCTCTTATGACCTCTTCCCATATTTGAAATGAAACGTATGCTTGACATCCAACCAAATGGTTCAAAAAGGGAGACAATGAAAGTCCCTGCATCGCCCCCACCACCACCGCCACCACATTTGTCAGTATTTAAGGCTTAATGAACTCTTGGCGCATTCTCTCTTCCTGGCTTCATGTTTGTTGTTATTGTTTAATGGTGATCTTGTACAAAGCTCCAACAAGCCAAGGAGACCTGCTCATAATCAGAAATATATATTTGCCAGTTGGGTAATCTACAGAGAGTACATCTTTTAGAGGAAACAAACACGGGTAAGTTCTGTAAGTCACTAAATCACTAAGAACTACCACACCCAGCTGCTCTCTTTGTATTTTCATCCTGGGCATTCTCCAGTGAGAGGGGACACTGGGTCCAGCCTGCCCAGCCCGCTCCTGCTCCAGGATAATCTCCCTCAGCTGTGTATGAATCTGGACTGAAGGGAGGAGGCTCAGGGCTCCAAGCCTGTGGGTGCAAAAGATTCTCTACAAATGCACATTCAGAGTAAACAAAACCCATCAGGCCCCTGCAAGAGTTCGCTGCCTGATTGTACTAAACATCTCAATGGAATCTACAATTGGCAGAGTAATTGGCGTTATTACAGCTGATGGGGAATTTCTGATGCTGCCCAAGCTCTCCTTTGAAATAATACTCAGCCATTTAATTTGTCCAGCTCCCATGTAGCTGATTGCTCTTTTCTGCAGGCATTTATCAGGAATAAAACACACTGTCTCTCTAGATGCCTGCCGGTGGAGATTTCACAGGCGTTTCTTTTTCGACATTCTCCCCACTTCTCTTAGGATCTCATGTCTCAGTCACCTTTACCAGGATGCCAATGAGTTAACAGGTTTGAGGCCGGTGAACCACAGTCTGGTTTAACTCTTAGCTGAGTATTTCTAGTGCCAGCTCCAGAGCTACTTGAACACTCCTACTGTAAATACCATACAGCATTGGTGAAAAAAACGTAAGCTTACAAAGATTTGGTTGCCCTAAAAAAGGCTCACAAGAGTTGATAGTTCCAAAAATAAGACAAGTAATATAGAGACACCTTCATTATAACCACAAGGCCAGAAAGCATCAGGGAAATAGTTTGGATACTTGCATTTCTGTTTGGGGGATCCATTTTCACCCTTGTCATACACACATCCCTGGAGTGGACCCTACAAGTATTTATGAAGCATCTACTTTTTGCTGGAAGCACACAGATGCTGTTTTTTATATAATGTTCAATCCCCATTCCTCACTTTGCCATTTCTGTTCCTACCCAGATGAAGGGTGAGAAAGCCCAAGTTCGCCAGCTGTATTTTCTCACCTTAGAGTCAAGGCAGGCTTTTGAGCACAGACCTCGCATTCCCATCAGCAAGCTATCTGCCCTGTCCACATTGTGGGGATGGACTGCTTACCAGAGATAAGAGTCCTGCGGCCAGGATGGGTCCTACCTGTAGGTGCCATCTCAGTGCAGTGGTCCACAAAATCCAGAACCCACATCCTCCTGAATCACCTCTGGTCTCATTTTTTAATACAGAAACAACGGAATTTATGAGTGTAAAAGTCATTATATAAAGTCACCTAAGTCCCCAAGCCTGCACACAGTCTCCTGAACAGCACCCAGATATATGCCCTTAGTTCATTCCTCACTAATTTTCCTGGGCAGTGCATTACTGTGCCTGTGATTCTTCAACAGTTGGAGCCAAAGTGATGTACAGAATTAGGCCGAGATCAGTGAACCCAAGACAGTTGGTTCAATACTCTGGTGGCTGAAAAGCTCTTCATACATTTGTTTAAAATGATTTTTAATACTTTCAAGCTAGTCCTCCTCCATAGGAAAGAGATAAAATGTTAACAGATGGTAAGGGAAGGAAGCAATCAATGAAGGTAGTGGTGGGTGTTCTTATTTCCCAGTCAAAAAGTCCCTCTCCATTCCTCATCCACTCTCGTCCATCTCTGTCCTCACCATCCTCTTCAAGGGTCACTCTCACAGGGTTGCAATGTCTGTTATTGCTCACTTCGACTGGCAAATGTCATCAACAAACTGATGGAAGACCAGGCAAGATCTAGATTTTTGTTTGTTTGGGGTTCATGCTTCTTTTTTCCTTCGTTGCTAATCTCCAATCTAGTTATACTGTCTTGGGAAGCTGCCATTTGTGCTGTAACCCTGACTTCAGTGGTCCAAGTTGAATTTCAATTACATACCTTTTAAGAACAGTAAGAATTATAGTGTGTATTTAGGAAGTGCTTACCATATGCTAGACACTGTCCTATGAATCCTCCTCAAAACCCCATCAGGCATGTACCCTTTCACTAATGAGCAACAAGGTCAATAAATTATGAAGGTCACACAGTATACAGCAGACCTGTGATTCCAACTTTTCGGTTTGATGCCAGAATCACTGCTCTTAACTCTTACATGATAAAGTAATGGGACATGTTCTCTGTGCTAGTTAGTGAATACAACAGGGTGGGAGAAAACTGTTATGTTACTAAATGGGCATCAATTTTTACTATATATAATGATCTATGATGTCATAGAATTTTCTTGTCTAGTGTGTCACTGGTTTAGGACACCTGTTGGAAACTCAGTTCTGCCAGAGGATCTGACACACATTTTTAGGAAGGTGGGAGATGAAGAAGGAACATTATGTGTGGAGCTGGAGAGGGAGACAGGGGGCAGTCATTATCAGGGAAATATCAGAAAACCGTGGTGGAGGCTGTTGGCAGACTTGATACAGTCTCCAAACAAGCAGATGGCTGGAAGGTGCCGTTGAGAGCTGCAAGCTGTTCCACCAGGAGGGCCCCTCTCTTGTGAAGGTCTCCTGACACCTCTCAATCAATCCTTTTGTTTGGTACGAGATGGATGGAAAGGGGTTGGGTAGATAGATGGGTGGGAGGACAAGAGGGCTGACGTGTGAGCCAGGCAATAGAGTTGGAAAGAACTTAAAAAGCAAGCTTGCTTATTTGTTGGAGAGATGGGCCTTCTTTCTCAGGAGGTAGATTTGAAACTACCTTGCTAAAGCAATTATGAAAAAGATACCTTCTTTCAAGTCTTAACAATGGTCTGCGAATTTGTATTTTCTGTTTGTGAGTCATTCCTTGACCTAAAATGCATAGAACCAAGTTATATATTACATTAAAATGTAGACACAAGGTGAGCTGACTCTATAACTCAATCTGCTTATAAACACATATCTGAGATTCATCACAAAACATCAATAGCTTCAGGCCTAAGGAAGCAGAATTGCAGGATGGTTTTTAAGAAGCAAAGATTGAGACCTCTTTACCAGAAGGATGGAAGGGAAAAACAAGAATAGAAACTAGACACATGAAGATGGTGGAAAAAGTCACAGATTAATTAAACTTTGGAAATCTCAGGGGATAATAGAAATCATTTAATACTGCACCCAGAAGCTAAGTTTTTTGTTTTGCTTTTGTTTCAAATGAGGAAACTATAGTTGAAAAAGAAGAGGATGATATTCAAAGTGAATCCCCACTGGTTGTCCTCGATTCTATTCTGAAGAGTTGAGCTTAAATCAGATTTAAAAGGCTAAATCATTTTTGAATACCCTAGGAGACATAACTTATGTTGATTCTTTGATAAAGTAGAAAAATCTCTTTGTGTGTGAATAACCCTCCCAACACCCACCTACCAACTTCTCAGGCATGAACTTCTACACATTCCTTTGCTTAAGTTGGGTTCATGTGCATGCAGCCCTCAGATGGTCAGGACATCTTAGGATGAACAAAATAGTCACTAAATTCTAAAGAGACTTTGTATCCCAAGAGAACTTATTAAAACTTCAGAATATCCCATTGAAAGGTCAGGCACTCTGGAAACACCTAGGGAACTTCTCTCTCTGGGACCACATACCAATGCTAGTTTTCAAAGAAAAAAAAAATCCACTAAAAACACTGTCAAAGCAGGAGGTGCAAAGAACATATACCTGCCGTATGAAGCTGTAAATTTCCTGTAAGAAGAATTAATAGAGTCAGTTTGGGTTTTAGTGCTGGCTATCTGTAGACATGTGAGCAAATTATTTTTGTTAAAAATGGTCTACTACTGTCACAGATGTCCAAGTTTAGAAAGAAAAATAATTAAGTGGGTTGCCTTAGAAATTATGGGAAAAGATTTCTATTTTGTGTAGGTTTCCTACAAATAACCAGAAAGACACCTTTACAGGTGGAGCCATTTTTATTTTTTTGTAGGGGGAATACTATTCATAATACAAATATATTGCCATGAACTCACAGAAGGCAGCAGAGAAAAACAAGAGTCAAGATCAACCCTTTAAATAAAAATAGGAAATTGCATAATTAGAACAGAACGTCTCAAATGGTTTTTGGTGAATGACCAGATGTGTTTTGTTTTTGTTTTTTAATCTTCAATTTACTTGGATAAAACTCTATAAGGATAAGTAAGTAGGAAAATGACCACAAGCATGGATATCATAGAAATAGCAAGTTGCTAGAAATGTTTCTAAACGCTGTTTCTAGACATATCTCACTGTGAGCCAGTAACACACACTTGACCGGCTGCCACTGGTCTGCAGTCCAAGCTCTGAATAGTAGTGAATAAAAGAGCAAAGATGCATGTCAGCAGATGGAAGGCAAGTAGAAGTAAGGCCTTGAGAAAAAGGTATGGATTTACTATGCAAGAAAGTGAACAGAGCATGAAGGATAGTGGAGATCAATCTCTCTCCTGATGTCAAGGGAATTAGGTGCATAAAGCTGGATCTTTTTGGATATCTCTTAGAGTCCAGAAAGAACGCCCAGATGTCCAACAGAGGAGGCCATATCCCCAAACACCAACACTAGCTTGTTTAGGATACTGGGCAAATCTCAACAGTTGAGTGGGACTAGCAGGGGATGAGCCATGCATGGCCACATTTGCTCAGCTTGGACCCTGGTTTCCTCCTCTGTGAAAGGGGAGGAGTCAAATGTCTGATAAGGGGGTTGGAGTGGGGTTTATGCTGGGGACAGGTGAAGCACATGCGCAATCTTGACACAGGGGAGACACTATTTGAATTTGAAGCCCTTTACCTTCTCTCCCTTCAAGACTTCCTCTGTATTGCAGGGTGTTTGTTTTGTTTTGTTTTTAGTGTATTGCTTAAAAAAAAAAAAAAAAAAAAAAAAAAAAAGGATATTATGAGGTTGATTTAGATCTTGAAGGAGGGGGGAGAGGGGAGGGAGCTTCTAAAACACCAATATCTGGACTCAACCCAGACTCATTCAATGGGATTAGGCTCCCCCAATAGTTCTTATCTGCAGTTCAGGTTGAGAACCATAGCTCGGGGTGCTCTCTCTCCTCTTCCAGTTTTGAAATAGACGGAGGAGGTAAGCAAGCATCATTGGTCATAGCAGGACTTCCTTAAACACTGTCTTGCTCTGGAATGGTTCTTCACCAAATGGTAAAGTAGATATTATGTGATGAATTCAAAATAAGCCAATCTGTTTTTTCATTGCTGTGTGTCTTAGATGAGAAACTACATGGCCAACCTCTGCCTCAGCTAAGTTTCCTCCTGTGTAGAAGGGGCAACTGCCACCAGGACTCTTCCATTGGGAGTTTGGGGGGAAGGAAATGAGAGCAACAAAAATTATTCGCCAAGATGGAAGGATTCAAAATGCTCTGCATTAATCCCGTCTACCACTCTGAAATTCATTAATTGCTTTTTTTCTAGAACTTGACAAAGGTTAAGAAAATTTAGGATAATGTACACAAGTGAGGGTGAGGTTGATTTTACTAGTCCTATCAGTGGTAAGTCAGGTTTTAAATGATCATATCCATGGGGATACTCTCTAGTTCAAGGTGGCATTACTGAAGTGGTGAAGAACAAAGATGTTGGAACCAGACTGCCTGGGTTCCAATCCCAATTCTGCTACTTAGGGGCTTTGTACAAAAGTTCCCTGTGTTTGCTTCTGATAGGTAGATAGTATTATTGCTGATTTCACAAAGGCCTTGTAACAATTAAATGAGATGATGCATGTAAAGTTCCAAGAATAATTTCTCGCATAAGCACAGTTTTCCTAAGTCCTCAGCATATGTACTCAGTCCAAGGCACTGTGGGCAAGTACTAACACCAATCCCTGACTCAGCAGGACTGAGTGCTCTGGAAAATCCAGAGCTGCCATCTCAATCTTTAAAACTGTTGAAGATGAACTTGTTGGCAGTGGGTGCCCATGTGGAGTAGAGTCAGATAGTGGTGGTTCTGTTGAAAAGACATGATCAACCCTAGATGAACAAGCAACCTGGGAACTCATTTTTTCCTGAAAGAAGTACTGTTTTGGGAAGTAGGAGAGGACCAAATGATTCCGCTAGTGGGGAATAGGTTTTTTGCAAAGTAGCTTTCCCAGAGTGGTGGCTGGGCATGTGAAACTTGCATCTGAGATTGGGTTATTTATTCACCACATCCCAACTGGGACCCTTGTAAACATAGGTGCAAATGCCTCTGGGCACACCCACATGGGCACCCTACTACAACATTTAAGCAACCATCACATTCCTGTAGGAACTAAGAAACAAAGAAGGATTAAATGCCAATAAGCTGAGATGCTATTTGTGTCCTGGTTGTGGGCCCCGAACTAGCATTTGCCTTGGATCACTCCCGCAGAGCTCAGCCTGCAAAAGGAATGGAATGTCTAACAAGAGGGGAGTGGTAAATAAATGACGGTACTAGCAAGCGGACAAAAATAGCCAGCTGCTAGAAGATTTTCCAGTGACATGGGAAGCATGCAAACAAACAAGAAAGAAGGTAACAAAATAAAGTACGTAAAAAATGATATCAATTTTCAATGACCCATCCACGTATAAGCCTGTGTGCATTAAAGATTGTAAGACCACACCCCCGAGATGTTATTATCTACACTTGCATCAACAAGATATTGTTTCTTATTTTTTCCCCAAATTTCTTTAAAAATTCTTCTTTTAATTAACATCCATTACCACACAGTTACAATTTTTTTTTCCCTTGGGATGAGACTTTTAAGATTTATTTTCACAACAACTGTCAAATATACAATACAGCATTATTAACTACAGAAATAACAATGGTTACCATGAAGTACATGCCCAAGGCTTATTTATTTTATAACTGTAACTTTGTACATTTGACCACCCTCACCATTACGAATTTCTCCAGGGAACATGGATAGCTTCAGTATTGGGGGAAAAAGGCTAAAAAGAAACATGGAGAAGAAAGCATATGATTGTTCAACTTCTGTGAAATGGAAGAGATGCCTTCTTTTGCTCCTTTTGGGACTGGAGAGGGGTGGTCTGGCAAAGGGAGATGAAGGTGGTCATTTTCAGTCATCCAAAGCCCAGAAAGGAGGGACTCAGGGGTGTCTGTCCCCTCATAAGGCAAGAAGAGGGTTTTGATAAATGAAAGATGTGTTTGGGGGGAACCATAAGGAAGAGAAGAGTCTGCGAGGTTTTGATGTGAATTTCATAAGCTCTTTCATCTGTGCCTTTAAAACTTGTTGAAATAGTAGCCACCTGTCAGGCCCAGGCCTGATTCTAAGAGACAGTCCTACCCTCTGTGGTCTAGAAGCCAAGCTCATTGAATTCCCACAGCAAACCACAACCTCAGGATCTTAGCATCAGCCATCAGCCTACCTGCAGAGCAATGTGTTTACTCCACCAATGAGCAAGGTATCCTTGCCAACCAACCATCCTGGGAAGAATGGCAGATAGTCTCTTCCTTACCTCCTCCTTTTCTCTGGAAACAGAAAGGAGGACAGAGACAAAGAGACAAACAGGTCTAGCCTAACTGAGTTGCCCTTGTCCACATTTTCCAAGCTGAGAGTCATCTAAGATTAGCAAGGAAATCATGACAATTTTCCCTAAGAGGTTGCAGCAGGATCAGGAGTCAATGGAAGGAAAAAAAAAAAAAAAAAAAAAAAAAAAAAAAAAAAAAAAAAGCCCTTTCCAGGCAAGTGATTAGTGTGGACGGTATGAAAGCTTACAAGCTTGATTACAGTTTCCCCAGAGAGGGGTCCTCAGCGGATCCCTCTCTCTAAAGCTACTGATGGTTCCTGGAAGGGAACAGACCCATGAATTATTGTGAACTTCAGGATATATGGGACTCAGCTTCATCTGAAGCCCAAAGAGAGAAGGAAAAAATAACATCAGAAGCCAACAATTTGGTGCAGTGGGGCTGGGAGGTGGGGGTGGCCCAAGCACATGGGCGGTATGGCTTCTCTTTGGAAAAGCACCCAAAGGGTGGTAGTGACTTGAGACACATCTGGGCCTTTCCGACGCAGGAATAACACTTTAGAATGAACTCTGATTGGGGCATTACGCACTGGCCACAACATTCCCAGGGCTTCCTGGCCTCAGGAACACGCGTCCTGAGGAGTGAAAAATGTGGATGGATGCTCCTAGCTTTGGGAGGCTGACATACAAATGGGATAATGTGGAAAGGTCAGACAGAACCAGGGGAGTGAGCCATCTGTACCAGCAACTGTGGGCTGGTGGGGGGAGCAGGGAAACTGCCTTTCTTGGATCATGGCCTTGCATGTTATGGATGCACCCAATATATCTGACTTTTGCTTCTCTTAAAAATTCAGTTTAAATAATCTAGAAATGTGGCATGACAAGCATGGAGAGAAAGATCATTTCAGAAAGCAACAATGCCAACCTCTCTTCACCCTCCCCCCCCCCACACACACACACATGTGACGTGCGCGCACACACGCCTTCCATAAACTCAGTCTCCACTGGGTACCCTTTTTAAGCCTCAACAGAACATGACACAAAGCCTTTCCCCTTTTATAAATCTTCAGACAAAAATAAATCACATGCTACTGTGTGTGAGATAGGTGGGATGTGGATAAATGTTGATTTTCTTTTGGTTTTGACTGGCATTCCCTGAGCTCCCCTGGAAGTTTATGTGACTACTAGAGGCCCAGTGCACAACATTTGTGCACTCAGGGTGGGGGGAAGGGTCCCCTCAGCCAAGCCTGTGCCCTTTAGCAGTCCAGGAGCTCTTGGGGGATGTCCAACTGATAGCTCCTGTCATCACCACTGTGCTCACCAGCCATCAGCCCTGCTTGTGGCTGAGTAGAACTCCCCCTGGGGGAGAGCACTGACGACCAGGCAGCAGATCCTGGATTGAGTGTCTGCTCCTGGTGGTCAGTGGCCATCATAGCGACCAGTCAGGTCATTTTGCCATTTGGTTGATTTGCATATTACCCTTTTATTATATAGGATGTGAATAAGGAATTTAATTAATGAGCAGTTTTCCATAGTTGACAAATTGGCTTCCTGATTACTTATTCCTAAACCTCATCACATCCCTGACAGAAAGATCAACAAGCTGTAAATGAATTACCCCAAAGAGTACAAGAACTTACCTTTGAAGCACCAATAAGGCTTGCTATTCTGTTCATTCTCTCTTTGCAGCATCTCACTTCCCTCTCACTGATCCTGTCTCTACAGAGCATACAGCCTCATTGCAGGATCTACTTCTCTTTACTTCCATGTGCTGGGACCATGGGGAACACACAGACTGTGTGTCCAGTATGAACACTGATGCTTATCTGTGTGTAAGCAGTAAGTATATTTCTAGAGACAGGGAGGGTTACTGCCCATCTTCTGTGCTGTCCAGGAGGTCCCCAGGGAGCCCTTGTCTGGGCCCTCTTACAATTTACTCCATGGTGACCTTCAAACAGCATTCTGGCCAGAGAGAATAGTGGCTCATTTCCTAACCAAGATCACCAAAACTAACCAAGATGGGCTGGAGTAGGAGATGAACTCAGTTGCCAGACCAATGACTGCAAGGCATGTGCACACAAATATTAAACAAATGTGACTATCCTGTTCTCCACCCCACTCCCCCAGCAGCCCCCCCCCCAAAAAAAGGGGGAAATACAGGGGAATACAGCAGCCTACCCCATCTTCTACTGCCTTGGTTTAATCAATTTCTAAATGAAGTCACCTACCACCACACATTCCAAGTATGTTGGTGCATGTATCTCCCAGTATAAAATATTGAGAGAGAGAGAGAGAGAGAGAGAGAGAGAGAGAGAGAGAGAGAGAGAGGGAAGAAAAATGTGTTTTGGTCATGAAGAGATGAGAGAGGAGCTGGAGGGAGAAGACAAGCTACCAGGTCACTGCCAAGGTTGGCACTTTGAGTTAGAGAAGGTGGAAATACAAGGTGGGGGGGGGGGGGGCGGTTTCCTACCCCGGTGCCAACTTTTTTACTCATAAACAAAATGGAACATTTCACTCTCCCAAACATCATGAAAGGATCAGTGGAACTTACCTGTGGCTGAAATCCTTTGAGGTCGCTGGCTGCAAGGTCACTGGCTGCAAGGTCCCTGGCTGCGAGGAGCTGGAAAAGAACAAAGGAGTTTTCCTTAGTGAAACTTCTCAAAGTTTGCACAGACTATCTTGAAGATGGCTGATCAGCAATGGACTTACCATAAACTAGATTCTGGAGCTAAAGAAACAGAATTGCTAAAGATAGGAGTCAGGAACATCAACTCAAAGACCTTCTCATCTTGTGGCCACCACATCTCTGACTGCACTGTCCCTCTCTACTGCCTCCTACCTTTCTCACTAGTGTCCCCAATGCTTGAATTAGGGATCATAGTCTATGGAAGGACTTCAGCAGATCCAGCCTCTCTGAAATTGTAAGTTCAATTACAGGAGTCTAGAGATGTATACACTTCTTAGGAAGAGGGTACCTGACTTCCTTCTTACTATAAAAGTAGCCAGTGATACCACTAGCTAAAGGCCTCCTTCTCCTTCCCCACCCTCGTTTCCTTCTCTTCCTCCTTCTTTTTTGTTAATCAGCCCAGTCAAAATGACCTTTTTCCCTTCCCAGCTATGTGCGACTCAGTTTCTCTTTATCATGCATTTTATTTTTTCCCCTATCTATTTATATATTCATAGTTCATGCCTCAAATTATCGTGCACAATAATTTGAGTCAAAAGTCAAGTTCATCTATTTTTCTATATCTTTGTGTTTAATCAATAGAACAGGGTAGCTCAGCCAACTTGGCTCAGTGGTTGAGCATCAACCTATGAACCAGGAGGTCACGGTTCAATTCCTGGTCAGGGCACATACCCCGGTTGTGGGCTCCCCAATGTGGGGCATGCAGAAGGCAGCCAATCAATAATTCTCTTTCATGGATGATGTTTCTGTCTCTCTTACCCTCTCCTTTCCTCTCTGAAATCAATAAAAAAATATTTTTTAAAAAATAGTAAAGGGTAAAGGTGAGGTTTTAATATTTTTGCATCCTCTCCAAAAAGCACTTAGTAGACTCATACGCTTAAATAATAAAATAATAACATTCTGTATTTTTGTGCAAAAATGCTAAAAAAGTGTGGGGTAAAGAAAAAGGGCAGATTATTATTTTGATTCAAGGAATGTGACTACTAGCTTTGTTAGGCCTGGAGAGCATCTGGGAAAAATAGGAAAGATTTCATGTTTGCTGTAACAATATTATGTTTGGTTCGAGAGTGAGAGGGAGTCATGCTGGACTCCAGGCCTCCAGCCTTCAGAAAAGCTCAACTGGGCTTTTCTGGCTTCTCTAAATGTCTTTGCCAAAAATAATGGGGAGAGGGGTGTTAACGCTGGGACAGAGCAGAGAGGAATAGGAGCATGTCGAAGCTGTACTTTCTCCTCACACCCAGGCCTGTGGATCAGCTCTCCATGCACAAGGTTCCATGAGAAGATGGCACCATCTGACAGAGAGCCAGTTTGGCTCCTCTGATGGCAATGCAACAGCCCAACAACAAGCCATGAGGGTGTCTGACTGAACACTAAGGGCCAAACATTATGGGACTTACTCCCTGCCTTTAAGGAACCTACAAGTTGGCCAAAGGATAAGGCATGTACATCAGTGTGAGCAGAGTGTAGTAGGGTGTAAGCATAAGCATGTGGAGGTAAATTAAGAAAGATCAGGGTGGGGCTGCTTAAATAAGAGAGTTTGAACTGAGCCTTGAAAATGGAAAGGTGGCAGATCGAGGCACCTGATGTGGGGCAGCTGCAAGAAAAGAAACATGAAAAAGGGACTCCCAAGTCCCAGTAAGCACCTGTTGCATTTGCATCTCCCTATGGCCAGCCAGAGCATACATTAAGGGGACAGGAAGGAAGGCATTATAATGCATTGAAGATCCACCCCCTGGGTGCCCAGCACAGTGACTGCTTGCTGCTCTGTACAATTTTTCTTTTTTAATCTTCACAACTTCGTCAAGACATAGAAATTAGCTCCACTTTATGGGAGAAATTGAGACTTATAGAATTTAAATAACATTTTCCAGGTCACACAGGTAGTATAGATATTTGGGAATTTAAATCCAAAATTATATTGCCCCAAGCTCATCCTATTTTTTTTATTGTACGATGCTTCTGATTTATAGAGTATTGGTGACAACTCGCTGATGAGACATAGCATAGGGAAAAAAGATGAGTGCCAGACTATTAGTCAAGTGAACTACAGGCAGTAACATAAAACATGTGTCCCCATGAATGACTTTTAACTGATCCTTCCTTCCAGACATTATTTTATTTAATTGGTAATGACCATCCACTCGTCAGATCTCGTAAGTACAACCTAAGCTTCTAAATTGAGCAGAGAACAGGTTAGGATGGAGTTGGCAAGGAAGAATAGAAAGGCTAGGATGGGGTATGGGTTTGAGAGTGACCTTGTTAAGGACAAGGCCACCAATACGTGTTAGCTTATAGGAACCAAATCTCAAATTCTCCAGGCCCTTGTAGCCCAGTGGGCAGGGACTCTTCCACCTCCTTTTAATGTGGTTCAGCAGGTAGACAGCAAGCATAAAACCAAAGATCTAGTTCCTCCCAGTTCTGATGCTGCAACTGCAAATCAACCACAAGGGTGTTCAAAGCACTTTATCGAATGCGCTATTTCCTCATGCCAGTGGTTTTGGACTTGAGAAATAACCAGATCCATTTGTTTGATTGGCAATAGAGATGTGGCATTTTTGGTTATTATTCATAGTGTCCCTAGCTCAACAAAGTCAGGATCTATCCCTGGAACTATTAGACCCCATTTTCCTTTTCCTCAGAAGGACTCAGATGCATGCAATTTAGTTCTAGTTGTTTGAAGTTCTGTTTTGTGCTGTTACATATATTTTTTATTTTCTGTTTCTTATCTAACAAGACTGTGCCCAACAAGACCATTATTACTATCTCATGTAACCTCTACATTTCTCAAAGTACTGAGGAGTCTGGACATATAATTAATCAATAAATACATATTAGTCAAATGACTTTAAGGGAAAGTGGTGAGTACTGTCAATGGTGGGGAATAGAATGACTAAACCGTTGAGCCTGCAGAAGATACTTGTGAGAGACGGCTGGTGACGCCGTTCAAGTCGACAAGAGGATGTGGCACTCAGCATCAAGAGTATTTCCAGCCTGAAGTAGGCACTCAAACATGTGAATGAATTAATCAGCAATGGGAACACTTTTCTCTATCCACTGTAGGCTTTATGAGAGAATATTGGCTTATACATCAGTGCAGAAGTCAAAGGTTCAACTGAAGAAAAGACAGCATGAAATCGAAAGGGGATGGAGAAAGAGGGGTGGGGGGACCCTCTTCCTGTGAATGGAACAATAAAACGTTCAATGGCCCCATTGCAGTTCTGATGTGTTAGAACCAATTTAATTGGTGGGTTGGATGAGACAGGGAGGTGGTATCAAGGTACCTTGTAGATCCTTAACTACTTATTCACAATCTAGAGTGCATCTCAGATGTTATCTGACCTGGGAAATAATCAAAGGCAAGCCTGTGACCTCCTCTCTCAATAGTTCCAAAGAATAGCCTTTCCTCACCATCAGCCCCAAATCCCTGCCTCCTGGCTCCAGGAGTTAGCCATGTTCCATCCAACCACATGAGCTCTTGAGCGAAACAGTCTCTGCTCCTTGAATGCTCTCCTTTTCAACTGATTACTCCCTAGAAGTCCACACATTCTGCACCGAGGAAAGGAAGGGGCCGTCCTCTGCACTGAAGCCGGTGCCCAGATGTGCATTAGAAATATAGCTCAGGAAGTTCTCCTACATTCAAAACTGCAGACCACCGAGATCTATCTGGTCCTCAAAACAGGCTTCCACTCTTTCAGTGTCAGGACCTGAGGGAGACAATAGAAGGTCCCAGGGTGGATGAGGAATTCATTGTGTCCTAAGAGAGCTCAGGAGCCCCCTCTGCTGGGGGACTGGAAGGAGGGAAGGTGGTGTAGCCACCATCTCAGACTAGTCCCACCCTGACACAGCCAACTGCTGGCCTCCATCCTGGAGGTGAAAGAAATGTGCTCAAAAATCCAGGGAAACTGAGGCAAAGACAAGCAGAGATGAGCCTGTTCCTCCACAAAGCCACGGACCCAAAAAGCACAGGTCCAGACCTTCTGGGCCCCTAACTGGACCCCATTCTCATTCTTCCCATTGGAAAACAGCTTACTGCCTCACTGTGTGGGGAGTGACCCGAAGCAGGGAGGCAGAGAGGGAAGGGAATGCAATCTGCTGAGCTCTGGGACTTCAATCAGGCTGACGTTAATGAAAGGTTAGGTGACTTCCACCAAGCAACAGGCTCTGGAGCCACCATCCATGAATAAGCCACACGTTTACTGGGACCAATGTGGTAAATGTGGAAATTGTAATAAGGAAGGTAAAATGTAACCGATAGGGAGCTTCTTCACAGCGAACATGGAACATCTGGAACATCGCAGCACAAAGGGGCATTCATTGGGCTGGGAGTGGCAAAATGCATGTCCTACCCCTGGGTCTGCCTCCACTCACTGATTATAAGCTTACTTCACCTAATCAGGTCTTATTTTAGCACCTTTAAAATGAATTCCATATTCCCTCTGGCCCCATACCTCTAGAATCCAAAAATGGCCCCCTCACTTCGAAACAGACTCTCTGTGAATAAATAGTTTCCTCTATTTCCTCTTTTCCAGCAACTCCCCCTTCCCCAAAACACACCCCTCTAAGAGGCTGTCTATACTTTCTGGGAGAATTCATAATCAAAAGGACAGGAGGGAAGACAACAAGGATGTTGTTCTGCGCCCCATTATTAGTGTGCAAGTAGGAGCTGAGATAGATGGTCACCTGGACTGCTACACAGTTCACTGTCTTAGTGAGGCTGTAGTTTCTTAGATGGCATGAAACTACATAAAGCAAAGGGTAGTTTCTTACCCTTTGCTTTAATCCATATTAAAGCAAAGGGTAAGAAACCTTACAGTTCAAAAGGCCTTGGATCTCACTGTCAAGGCATTTGGGATAGGTGGTGAGGAGGCCACGCAGTCAGCTTCCCACCAGGCTAAGGGGCAAGGTGCACACTTGAAGATGCCATCCTAGCTGGACTGAGTCCTTTTGCTAAGTCTCCTCAGACTCATGGACTTTTAAAGGTTAAACCTGAAACCACTGACAGTGGAGGCAGGCTTAGCTTTGGGCTCCTTCCCAAAAAGTAGCAAGCATGACTAATAATAATTGAGTATAACTCCCGGCAAGCCTGGTCTTGATGGCTTATATTTTTCTTTTGTTATTTGTTAAATGATGGGGTTCTAATGTTTACAGGTGAGAGCTGTAACAAATTCCCCTAGATATGCAGCCAAAAGAGCTTTTACCTTTTACCTTTTTTTTTTTTTTTTTTTTTTTTAATGTTTTTTAGTTCCATGAGTAACCTTGTACATATAACCCATGCTCTTATGGTGGGGTGGATATTTGGTGGTTGTCCAAGCTATTTCAACTTCTGGGTGGGAATGCCTTTCATCTTTCTCCCAGATTAGAGCTGCAACTATGAGAGTTGATGAAAGAAGAGGCCTCTGATTGCCCTAATCTAGAACTCACCGGGACAATGAGTCTTGTTTTATGTTATTTGAACCTGGTGAACCTACAGAAACTCGCCCCGCCTTTCTGAAACTTCTCAGTAGAATTCTTTTTAAATGCCTTGTTCCCCAGACCAAGAAAACTGGATTTCATGGAGGGCACCCGGTGTAGTGTTGGGTGGGACATTTACAAAGATATACCTGATGTAAGCTGGTGACATAGGAGTTCAAATCCCCATTATTAAGTATTTTGGTAGAAAAGAGCTCAAAAGGGTTAAGTTGAATCTAAGGCTACACAATTAGTAGGTGTTAAAATGGCGTTGGAGCCTGATGTGGCTGACTCATCACAGTCTATGAGCTGCCTGCTATTTTTGGAATGTGCACTATTAGAGCTTTTATCAGGTCCTCTATGATGCGCTGACCCTTCAAAATGAATCACGCATAGGAAATTTATAGAACAGTGGTTTTCAAATGGTACACTACAGAGTCCTGGATTCCATGAAAGAGTAAGGTGGGTGAGAGGGGCGAAGGTGGAGAGTTCCAGCCCAATCCCACTTAATCCAAAGCAACTCAACTTTTATTGATGTTTTATATTGGATTTCCAGGTTAAGTTCTATTTGATTTAAAACTTTATAATAAAGAAAATTTGAAAACTCCTATCAAAAAAGAGAGGGCCCCTACAAAGGAAGTACTAGTATTGGAAGTACTAACAAAATATACCTGGGAAACAGAATTACCCAGCGCACCTCTTTAAAGATGCTAAAATGGTCCTTCTTACTAATTAGCAGAATAGATACATAGCTGGGCCCCATTTTAAGAAAACTACCTTTAGGACTTACCACATATGAGTCCTCATCAGAAAAATGCTCTCTTCATCTGAAGTTCACCAAGCTACATGCTGAAGAAAGCATAACTAATTTACCAGGAAAGGACAGAGCTAAAGATATGTCACCTCTCAGGAGCACAGTCTGGGCTATTGGTTCTTTCCTTCAAACAAAATGAAGAAATCACACGCAAGCATCTGCGAGCTGTTTCCAAAGTTTGGAAGAGGCCATTAAAACAGGTTCCCCTCATTGTACATATGCCAAGCAAAGCTGGGTGCTGGGGGGAAAGTCAATGGTGTCTCTCTTCTCCTCATCATTTACTGAATTTCTGCTTAGACTGCCCAGATGATCTGAGCACTGGGCTCCAGTGCTAGTATTGAAGCTTTTCTGGGATCCTTGGTGAAACCCAGGAAATTAACTTAGACCCTTAGGCTCACAGGGCAGCAGAGAATGGAAAAGGCAGGAGGTGCTTGCTTCAGAGAGTGTCTGGGCGTGGAGTCAAGAGCTCTGCTCCTTAGCTCAGTGTAGCCAACTGGGCTGAGAATCTGGTCTTTTTGACTAAATTAATCACAATTACAGGTGAATAAGATAATGTCAAGTTGGACCCTGTGGTGGCTAAACCCTACACTGTAGGCAGCCACAGCTTTTGTAGGCCTCAGGTGAAATGGAAGGGCCTACTCCAGAAAGCGCTTTGCTAATTATATGATAAAAAATAATTGATCTTTCAGAACCTATTTTTGCCTGTTATTATAGCAGGTAGATGCTTTTACTCCATTACCTTTTTTCATCTTTGCATTATCTATGTAGGATAGTGTTATTTTTACCACTTTATAATTGAGCAAAGTGAGAGGCAAATTGGTTAAATAACTCACCCAAGGTTACCGAGGCAGAAAGTGACAGAATCTGAACTTGAACCCAGCTTTGAATCATAATAACTCCAGTCTTCTAAGGTGCCTGTGACCCCCTCAGGAATCCCTAAATTGTATCTTGCTTCCTTCCTTCTTACTCTGCCAGGGAGTCAGCCCTAAGCCCAGGGACATTGGCACTGCCAGCTGTGCCCAGATAACCTGCCATGAAGGTGGGAGCCAGACTTCCCATTAGCCCATGCAGCCTCACAATGTGGGCATCTAAGGTAACATCCTATTACCTTGATCTTCCCTTCAGATTTCTCTGAACTCAAATTGACTTCTTTCAAAGGATCTTTGTTCTTGAATCCTGGCTGACTAGGACTCACTAGAGTCTGTACTGTACGCCGCACACTGCTTTAAACATTGCTAATTATTATGAGTATCTTCCCTTCCTAACCAAGTTTACCTCCTCTCCCTCCAGTTCTTCTTTCCTTCCAGCATTGAGAGCATGCCAAGTTCAGGCCATCATTCCGGATGCTAGGAATCCCCACAAACTGTAAATGCTTTCCAGAGAACAGCTTGTACCATTCAATCCCCTTAAGACTCTCATAATGCAGTACTATGATTATACCCATTTTATGACTGAGAAAGCAGACACTTAGCTCCATTAAGTGACATAGTCAAAGTGATAGGGTAGTCATTGACAGATCCAGAGAACATGCTCTGTTCTATCTGAGTCCAAAGCCTTTGTTCACTCTTAACTACTCTGTATGGTGGCACTGCCAGTGTCATGCCACCTAGAGAAGATCTCTGTCTTCTAGAGACACAAACTAAGACAGGAGACAGGTATTTATAAGGGGGAATTAATGATGGGGAAGGCATAGCTGCATCCAAGGAAGAATAGTATCATTATGATCACATAAGTAGGCAGTTTTAATAATACCCAGAAATGGGAAATCTACAGTAATCCATCTCTGTTACTAAATGCATGAGACATACTATGACATCCTCTTCAAATTCAACAGAGAATGAGGAGAAGGAGCAAGCAGGAAGGGCAGTTTGCACCCCAGGATCAAAGAGCTGGACAGCAGGAGGCGTGACCTTCAGGAAAGACAGGCAACCATCTTCAGCAGAGATAAGGAAAGTGAAACCTGGAGCTCTTCCTCTCCTTTACAAGAAACCGCTTTCACAATACTAAAATTTAAAAGGCTATCTTTGTTTATTAAATACCTCTGCTTATGGTTTTCATCAGAAAAATTACCAAGTTTTTTAAAGATCAGGTCATTTGCTTACTCATTTTAATTAAGCAAGTAGAACTTGCTTGTTTATATAGTTTGCTATTGGTTGAAATAAACATGTCTTTGAATTGCTATTTGCCCAACCAATGTGCAATCACTTTCATGAGTGGCCCTGCTTTGCCAATAGTACTGCTGGCATCGTAAGTGCTGAGTCCCTACTGGGTCCTGCTGCTCCCCAGGATGAGAGCTCTTTGAGGACCAAGGCATTTGATGTGTTCAGAATGATTCTTCACCATTCCAGATATTCTACAGCTTGTAACAATGTTCCAAAGAAAATACCCTCAGAAAAACAAGACTAGCTTCCTTTCAAAATTTCTAGATAATTTTGAAAGAGGCATGACTCCTTGAAATATATACATTCTGGTACTTTGCTTAAAATCTGCCACTCTGGAGAGCTTGTTTGGAGTTTGTAGCTACTCCTATAGCCTTGACCCAAGAATGGTCTTATCCTCTCAGGTAAGGCTGTCCTTTTTGACCAAGCACACAGCTTCAAGGGAATGCACATGTTCATTATAGCATTATTTACAACAACCCAAGAGCCCATCAATAGACGAGTGGAGTCTGGCCAATGTGGGTCAGTGGTTGAGCATCAACCCATGGACCAGAAGGTCATGATTTGATTCCCTGTCAGGGCACATACAGTCCTGCCCAGTAGGGAGGCATGCAGGATGCAGTCCATCAACGATCCTCTCTTATCATTGATATTTCTATCTCTCTCTTCCCCCTCCCCTCCTTCTCTCTGAAATCAATAGAAACATATTTTTTAAAAATGAAGCTTAATATATGAGTGGATAAAACAGTTGTGGTACATATATACAATGGAATATTACTTGGCCACAAAAAGGAATGAAATCTTACCATTTGTAACAGCATAGATAGACTTAGAGAGTGTTACGCTAAATGAATAAGCTAGATAGAGAGAGATAAATATCATATGATTTCACTGATATGTGGAACGCAAGGGACAAAATAAAGAAATAAAACAAAAACAGACTCATAGATACAGAGAGCAGACTGATAGTTGCCAGAGGGAATGAGTGTTGAGGAATTCATTTAAAAAGGTAAAGAGATTGAGAAGTACAAACTGGTAGTAACAAAACAGTCATGGGGATGTAAAGTACAGAATAGGAATACAGTCAATAATACTGTAATAACTATGCATCGTGTCAAGTGGGTGCTTGAATTACTGGAGGAACACTTGGTAGCCTGTTTGAATGTCTATCCACAATGCTGTACACCTCAAACGAATACAAAATAGTGTTAAATGCAAACTATAATAAAAAATAAAATGTACAAGACTTCCCCTCTTATATTCTACACAAGACTTCTGGAAACAGCTGACTCACCAGTAACTCATCCTTGTTGGGCTATGTATGTATCTGTGTTTCACACAGTCCTGCCTTCACTAACTTTTGCTCAAAATGGTCTCTTGCGATGTCACTCTCTTAAACATGCAGATCATTTAACAGAGTTATCTGGAAATGAGATTTCCTTCGCATCAAAATGGCTCAGTGAAATGTGGATTATACCTCCCTGGGCCTCTTCTCCAAATAAGACAACCTTTACTTGTTCTCTCTCAGAATCCCACGTGTGCCTGACTCAGTCCACCTGTCTTTGGGCACACCTGCCCAGAATTTCTGGCTGGTTCAGGTGAGGGCTGCCACTCTATACCTTACCCACTGATACTGAGGAGAATGAATGCAACGCAGATGCTATATCAGCGGGACTCGAAGCAGCTGCTAACTCCATCTGAAGCCCCTTTAATAATTACATGCCTAGCCCTTTATAGCACAGACGAAGGACCCACCACTGGGACTGATGACATTCACTTTTGTAGTCACATTTGGAAATTCACTTGTAGTATGACCTTGGCAAGTTATACCCCTGCCCAGCCCCTAAAATTGCCCACCTCTGACATGAGGGATTCTGAATGATCACCCCATGATCTGACAGCCTATGAATCTTGGAAAGGTTACAGGAGGCCCTATCAGTCACCCAAGGCATGATTAGGCTTCACATAAAACATTTCTAAAAGGACTTGGTATGAGATAAAATAGCAAAAATAGAGGAGTGGTAGGAGGTAAGGAGAGAGAGGGCCCTAGGCAGAACTAGGTAATTGTCAAAGCCTAATGTATTTTTAGGAGGATCTGTGCCCTCACCACCTCTCACTGGTCTTTCAGAGAGTAAGTGGTCTCTTGTTTCTCTGCACATCCCTTCCTACTAAGCCTGGAAAGTGTATGCTGTCGATCAATTATACCAGGATCACTGTGCAAATATTCTCAGGATAGCTATTTGTTGTGCTTCACTTCTAAATAGCCCATAAAAAAATTGAGTCCTGATATCTTTTGATAAATCTAAAGAATCATAGCTGAGAACAGAAGGGAGAGAGGCCCATAATTTGGAGGGCAGAGGGCCCATTGCTACGTGGACTGCCATCTGAAGCAAGCCTGATTCTGGGCTAGAAGAGGGACAGGAGAGTAGTGAAGCCAAGCCTAGCTGTGTCCAGCCACTTGCCCTTGCCACATCTAAATGAGAGGTATGAAAGTGTCAACAGCAGTGGCCCTATCTATCCCTGCACCTTAAGGTCCTGGGCCACATGAGATACTAACAAGCATCCCAATTCTAAGACAAAAAAGCTTATTTCCACCTACCATTAAAAAGAGTTTGACCATTTTCTTTGAATTATTAACCATTTATCACCAATTGAGTACAAAATGGCAAATGTTGTTCATAGTCAAGTAAGTCATAGGGAACATGGCCCTATTTCAAGGTATAGAGTGTCTTTATTATAACAAGAATAGTGAAGATGAGATTGATCAAACACCCTTCCTTCCTAGACCTAAAAATATTTCAAATGATGAGCTCACGTAATCACTCAACATCCATCACCAGTGCCATGAAGCCTACATTCTGAGGATACGTCAATGAACTAAAACATAGACCGGACCTCTTGATAACCAAAAGTCTAACTGAGGAAACAGCATTAATTTGAATAACGAAAATAAATATAATTTAGAGTCATGGAAAGTTCAAGGAAAATAAGAGTGGGAAAAAAAGTTTGAGTGTGACAGAGAGTTAATGGAGAGAGACCTTATTTAGAACATGAGGCTGCTCAGGCGAACACTGAAAAAAGGGAGGGAGGGAAACTCTCCTTCTTGTTTAACAGACGGAGGAAATGAGGCAAAAAATCGTTCAGTGACTTGCCCAGGGACACACTCTCAGCTTCACAGGTCTTAACATGGAAGGAATCTTAGGGTGTGATTTCCCAGACCCCCTCCCATGCAGGAATCTCCATCTCTAACAGATAGACACCCAGTTTGAACACCTCTGAGGAAGTGGCACTTGCTAGTTCAGTGGCCAGCAACAGTCTTCAGCAAATTCCACTTTTCCTCGGTTGAAATGTGCCTTATTAAAACTCACACCCTATTTCTAAGGAACAAGAACTAGCTTTACTGTCCTGATCTTCCTGTCCAATAGGGAATGTGAAGCCCATTTATCAGGACTAATCCACCTACTTCAGACTCCACACCTCAACTCTGAGCCAAATACCAAACCTGAAGAATTCCAGACTCATCCTCTCCCGAGTTCCCCAGTCCCACCCATGCATACAGAGCAGTCTGCTTATTTCTCTGCCACTAGCCTTCCTGAGACACTCGATGACAGGTGTCATAGCCACACATCTTCAAGTGGAATATCCCAAGTGCTTTCAGCTCTTCTCCCTGAACATCGTTTCCTGTGTCATCACCATCTAGCATATAAATGCCTCCCTTACAATGTGGCTCTCAGGCTGAGTCCACTGTGTCAGTGGGAGGAGTAAATCACTGGCCACTCCTGTGCTGACAAATCTTTAATAACTGACTCTCTGGGAGACAAAGAATTTAAAAAAAGCACTGATGGAAGGCATTTGCCAATTTCCATACTATACATATTCTCACATTTCTCACCTAATGGCTACTGGTTGCAGAATTAAAAATAAATGGGGGGTGGGGAGGAGTGGATATCACAAGAGATTTCATGGTGAAACACCTGGTTGAGACTATGGGGTTGGTCAAGGAAGGTGTTCCCAAGGAAACAATAATGCAGCTGAGCCCTGAAGGAAGAGCAGAAGGTGCTAAGCACAGAGCTGTAGAGAAGGTACTCAGAGAAATGGGACATCATGCCCAAAGGCCTCAAGCAGGAAAAGTATCTGCAAATTGGAAATGTCCCTGCACTCTGCAATGTGAAGGAAGGCTAGAACGAGGTAGGGCTACTGAATTCTAATCCTTCACTGCCACCACCAGCACTAGACATTGTTCTAGTCTCTTTCATCTCAGTGTACTCACCTGGGAAATGAGAAGACAGATGAGGCCATGTGCTCTGCCATGCTTAACAGTTAACTAGACCCAAATTCAGCTACTAACTCTCTCCAGCAGCTTAATCCTGAGCCTCTGCTTTCTCATCCACATAAAAAGTGGTAGCACTGGCTCCCTACAGGGATGTTTGGATGGTGAAATCCATACCTGTAAGGAGCCTGAGGCCAGTGCTTCATAACCATGAGTAACCTCCTCTTCTTACATCTTTCCGGAGTGCAGTGAGGTTCAGTCTGGACCACTGAATGGGTAATGGGGAGACTGTGTGGTACCACATCAACAGCTAGGGTGGTTGGAATTCAACTCTGTATCCCTCCTTTTCTCTTACCTGCTTCTAAGCCCATGATTCTCTGGAATCCTTTAACATGAGAGGCCTGTGGGCACTGTGAAGGGGCTTCAGCCATGGCTCTGTTGTGGCTGGTTTTTAAGTAGCCACCTCAGCACAGGTTGACTACTTGTATTCTTGGGCTGAGGGTAATGGTGGGCAGGAGGTGGATGGAAACTGGCTCTTCTGTGGAAGCTGTGATTAGAAACAGGGGATTCCCCCCATTGCTCTTTCTAATGCTTTTGGCCAAACATGAAATGCCTCAAGGTCAAATTTAGTAGCGCATCTAAGGGCCTGAAGAACTCTTGGCTTTGGTGCTGAATCCCTCTTATCTCCCTTCCCTCCCTTGAGCCTTGCAATTTAGCCAAGGCAGCTGCTCATACCCCACAACCCCAAATTGGTTCAATCTCTGTACAAAAATAGACACACACAGGCAGTCACTGCTTTCATGAAGCCATCATCGGAAACCAGATACTCGCAGGACAGTCTGTGATGAAGGGAAAGAGGAGCTGGTAGATGATTCCATGAAGGATGACAGAGCCTGGGCTGTTCTCCAAAGAGCCAGAGAGGCTACACGAAGACTCAGGGCAAAGCCTTCTACCTGTCTGTATTCCATGTTCTTATTCTGAACAAGGTCCAAATATCCTGGCCAGCACTCAGAATTTATAGGGGTAGGAGGAGAATAAGAGGGGATCATGAATGCCTTTCATACTTGTTATACATGAAGGTTATACTGAGGACATTATTTCTACTATCTCTTTAAGCCAAATGAACAGATACAGGGTGTGGTTGCAGGAAGAGGGGGCCCATTGTGGATAGAGCTGCTCCTGAGTTACACTCAGGACTCATCTCAGAAGGGCAGCTACTGTTTAACCTTCGCTCTGCTCCTTCCATCCTGGGAATACCCACGGAACAGGCTGCATTCCCTGCAGCAATGGGAAGTACAGGGCTATACCACTGGCAAAGGCAGGCATGCTGGGTAGCTCTGAGGAATATCATAGATGAAGCTAGCTGAATGCAGGGCCTACATGAGTTTCCTCAGTTTCCTTTGTGTCTCAGAGCAGTACCCCTGCCCGAAGATGCCCCCAAAGGAGGTGGGGCAGGGGCTGGACAGGGCTGATGACAGCTTCCCAGCCTGTGCCTATGCATCTCATTATTGAGCAGGCCTCAATCAAAGCATCCCTGTGCAGCTGCTATCCTATTTAATCCATTTGTAATCAAAAGTGATTAGCATGGATGCCTCGGTGCTGAGGTTATTGTGTGTGTGATCAAAGCCATGGCTCCTGCCCACTGCCCAGAGCTGCCTGCACCTGGGAGGGCATAGAAGGCCATGAGCCTAGGGCATGGGACAGGCAGCCCATGGTGGTCTGAAGGGCAGACCCTAGGAGCAGCATGCAGCCTTGCCGGCCTGAGGCTGAGCAGCCTTGGGGAGGTCCCAGGGAGAGGCTCATGGTCAAGTGTCCCCTTTGGAGGCTGGCATTCCCAGCTGGGAGACTTGAGGAGGCAGGTGGAGCCAGGAGTACACACCGAGGGAAAGTAGGGCTCATTCTGTGTTAGATTCATGAAGAATTCGAAATTCCTATTTTATAGGAGGACACTGAGATCCAGAAGCAGGAAGAGGCCCCGAGAGAGGATAGGAAAAGGACCATGTGGCTGATTCTGAGAGGAGAAAGAACACTACTGTAAAAGCTGCAAAACTAGAAGAGCTAAGGAGTCAAGATTCTCTGGGCCTTTAAGAGTTTACCTATTCCTTCCTGCACACAAGCTCCAGTAACTTTCCGAGCTCCATTTCCCTAAAAATAGTGAAATCTCAGCCCAGACCTCTCCCTCTGTTTACAAGTTCTGTCTGAGTAAAGTTTGATACCCCACTTCTCTTAGGCCATCAGGATTAGGACCATCATTAAGATCCAAACAGACTCCACTCTCAAGAAGTGTTCTTGGACCGCTGTTCTCTGAACTGTCCCACCCTGTACTATCTGTACTATCATGTGACACTTAGCATGCATCATCCTTCTGAAGGCTGGAGTTGACAGTGTAAATAATTCCTTTGACTTCCGAAAATTACAATGACAACATTGATAACAATGATGGTGATGATGGTGATGATGATGATGATGATGAGGGTATAATCCCTGATCCATCAGCCAAGCCAAAGCCCCTAAGGGCAGCTGTTATGCAGTGAACTTTAGTACACCCCTCCCAGCTGCTCTTTCAGTCTTTGAGGTGGGCACTCAGAGCTCCTTGGGGGCAGAGCTGGATGTTTATGACTTGGCATCTAACTCCAGGACCAAGCACAGTCATTGGCTATAGCAGACCTGCAACAAGTGTCCGCCAAAGGTGAATTACTGACGTAAAGTTTGGCATAAGCATGTTCTGTGACTTCATTTTTACATGATCCATGAGGGTGCCTGGAAGTACTCCATTTCCACCTGAACTTCCACACCCTTCGCAAGGGGCCAGAGAGGAGAAGATCAGAGGGTATAAAGGTGGCACAAGTGTCAGAAGCAAGCCAAGAGCTGTTTCTTTATAAGAAAGTTTCCTGAAGCGAAGATGTTAGGGGTGCCTCCCTCTGATCCCTGATATGGGAAACCATCTGTGCCTAACTAATGGTATGTGCACATAAACCGGGGTGCATGGCAACATTGGGTGGGGAAGGCCCCCTTGATGCAGGGCAGATTCTAACTCCCCTAAAAGGAGAAGGGTCCTTTGGGAACTGCATGTACTTCTTAATCCCAATGGGTGCCTGGGATGCCAATTCCACACTCCGGCATGAGTTAATGCTAGGATTCTCAATACATTGTACTATACAGCCCACACAGAGCCCAGGGACCACACTGATTTAGAGGATAAAGAAAAGCCCAGATCCAGCTTGTATACAATATTGCAGGGTCCTTCACACCAAAAATGATCAAGTCTGAGAGGTGAGCACTAAGTGGGAAGATTTAGGGACAATTGAGAAACATTCTGAATAAAAGCCAATGCTAAGAGAACTAACCTTTCTCTTGCTGAGTTCTACATCATGCTGGAAGATAACAGAATACTCCAAAGGTGTAAATAATTACCCAGCTCTGAGTGGGTACCAGTGATAATAGCTAGCCTGCATTTAATATGCTCTCAGTGTACTGGATACTTTATACAATCTCATTTACTTCCCAGCACTGAGTAGGCCTCAGCAATCCCATTTTGAAGATAAAGAATCTAGGGTTCACCCAGCTGGCATGGCTCAGTGGTTGAGTGTCCACCTATGAACCAGAAGGTCAATGCTCGATTGCCAGTCAAGGCACATACCCAGGTTGTGGGCTCAATCCCCAGTGTGAAGCATGCATGAGACAGCCAATCAATGATTCTCTCTCATCACTCATGTTTCTATCTCTCTCCCTCTCAGAAATCAATAAAAAACAAACACAAACAAACAAACAAAAAAGGAATCTGAGGTTTAGTGATAGTAAGTCACTTTCCCAAGACCACCGGGTTAGGAAGTGGCTGAGTAGAGAGCTGAACTCCTCTCCCAACTCCTCTCTGTCTGAACCCACAGCCTCTTCCCCATGATGCCCTCACCACACCCACCTCACCCTCTGCTCACTCTCAAACCAACCCTTAGCCAAATGGGCAGCCCATCCCAGACTCATGGTGGTCTGGGAACACCAGAGCATACTCAATTGAGTGGTCTCCTTTAACAGATTGGAAACTTAAGTTCTACAAGGCTAACCACCTGCCCAACACCATGGGGCTAGTCTGGGAGGGGCCTAGGCTTAAGCCCCAAGCCTCTGACTCTCAGTCCAGAGCCATGTTTATTGAATCATAGTATCTGAGAACAGAATGGTGGCTGAGGAGCAAGAACACAGGGGTGCCTATCATGTTGGCACTGGTGTTGCAAGGTCAATGCTTGATGTAAAATGCCCAGAGCTGTTTTACTAATACATTGCCAACAGAAGTGCACGGGCCTCGTGCCAGTCTCTCCCTCCCAGTGGCACAGGGAGGCAGCTATGGCACAGGCACCCATTCCAAACCTTAGTGTTGTCTCCATGTAGCCCTGAACATTGCGGGACCAGAGACTCACAATGAATGTGGGAAAGCTGGGACAGCAGGTGAAGATTTCCCTCCCTGATTTTTGAGAATCTACAGCTTCAGCTTAATTTGTAAGCGATAGTGAGCATAAAGGAAGCGACAACAGGGCCATCAGCCATTCTGTCAGTAGCACTAGAGACCACGATACTTCAATATGACCCAGAGCCAGCTGTCCAATGCACAGGATGACCATTGACCCCATCCCTGGAGAAATGTAATTCTCCTCATGCTTCTTTCTGTCCACGAGGAGTTAGAAGCCAGAGCTGCCAGGATAATCAGGAGGCTTCCTAATGACAAGGCTCGGACGAGCAGAGATTGCGCACTGTCAGAAATGTAATCTGCAATGCTCCTCATCTGTTTTGTCAAGTTTGCATTTTTTGAAACACCTCCTCAGGAAGAAATAAGACAGTCGGAGGCCCTCCCTGTTATCAGAGAGGCATTTATCTTCCTCATCCTGAACACCAGGGAGAATGTGGTGAACTCACAAAGCTTGCTAGTTTTGAGATTTCTAGACTGCGCTGTGTGTAAACATGTCTGTTCTGGACACATAAACAAACAAGGATTAACTATGTGTACAGTCTCTACAAGCAAAGACAAAGACAGCTTCTCTGCCCGCCACTTGCAGGTTTTGTTGATACCTCGTGGAGAAGGCAGAGGACACGTGTGCTGCTCTGGCATGGAGCTCTTATGATGCTTATGGCCCTCTGCTCCAACATTGTAGTGGCTTTCCACCACTTCCAATGGCATTTGCATCTGTTCTACTGGCTCACTCAGCTCCCGGCACAATGCCCTCTGTGTTGTTCTTATATAATATTTTGCAATCCTAGTTACCTATGCAACCGAATCACCTGTTGAGTTTTACATACACTTACACACACACACACACACACACACACACACACACACACACACACAATTTATCTCCCTCCACAGATATTTTAATTTTAACCTATCCAGGGTGAGGACCAATACTAGAGTTATTTTTCAGTTTCCAGGGTGATTATGCTGCCTGGAATTATCTCTCCAGGGAGGACTGCCTGCTCTCTCCCTAACTCACGCAGGTCATGCTGTGTATCGGACTAGTCTCTCCACTTGGCCACTTCTTCCTCTCTTCCATCACTCTCAGTCCTCTGGACTCGATTTATTTTTCTTTGTACACTTATCACTATCTGATATTTACGACACGTTTGCTAACTCACTGCTGTCTCCCTTCTTCCACCCTCTGTCCCATCCTACTTCAGTGTAAATTCCCAAAATGCAGGAACCTGCCGTGTTTTATTCACTGCATCATCCCAACAGTGCCTGGCAGATCGCAAGCACTCCAAAAGGATTTGTTGAACAAAGCAAGGCATGAATGCCTCTCTGCTCCAACAGGGGGGCTCTGCTTTGTGTCCCCAACACTGAAATGTGTCCCCAAACCATTCCCACTATGCCACCCAATGGCAGGCCAACTTTGGATATTGAGTAACTGCACTGTGTATTTCCTGAGTGTTTCAATCTCTGCAGGTACCCAGGAGAAGTGACCCTGGGTTCCTCAGCTCAGTGTTCTCATCCAGAAAGCACAAAGCAGAAGATGGAGATGCTACTGTGATAAATGACCATGTAGGTGGCATGAGGCAAACAGGTGTGGCCTGAATGTCCTCTAGTTTGGCATCTCTGGAAAACAGGAGGCCTGAGAAATGGGGAAGAAGGACATGGACTACTAAATAGATCCCACAGACATCACAGACCCTTACCTGTGTCTTCTAATCATTCCAGTTTTATACCTGTTTGTAACCTCCCTCCCCACAGTGTTCCCAACCTGCACATTTGTCCCAGGCTGTGTTTCATCTTTCTAATATCAGTCGAGCTGTGGATCTGATGCATTTAAGAGAAGCCAGGATGGCCATTTCAGTTAAGTTCCTTTGAGTGGCCAGTACTACCCTGGTCATTAGAGAGTTCTCTAGAAAGGACAGCACCTTCCATGACCTCCCAGCCACAGCCCCATGTGGAAAACTTCTACACAAGTTGGAGAGATGGTGACAACCATAGAGACTCATTCAATTTATTGAGTTGGAGAAACAGAGACTACAGTGGATTTTGACTGAGATTTCCAAATAGTGATGAAAAACAGCTAACTGGAAATGTTTGGACTAATCAATATCCTTGGGGGCAGGTACCCCAATCATATTAGGCTGTGAGAGATTTTTCTAGAATGTGGATTTGGTCCTTCAACAAACATTTCCTAAGCACTTACTGTTTCCAGGGGCACAGGGGCACCCTAGAGCAGGGCACTTCAACATTTTTTTTGCTAGGATGCTCAATCCCTGGCTGTAACTAAACCCTGAGACTTTTTTGAAAACACATAAAAGGCTCAGCTATTTCAATTCACAAGGTTTCAAATGGGGGGATAGACACATATTGTATGATTTCCTTCATAGGAAATGGCCAGAATAGGCAAATCCATAGAGACAGGGAGTGATTAGTAGTGTCCTTATTCTGAGGTGGGGATCAGGGTGGTGTAGGGAGAAGGGTTGGGAAGAAGAAAAACAGATAGTGACAGTTAATGAGTATGAGTTTCTTTTTGAGGTGACGAGAATGTCCTGGAATTACGAGATTGACAACTCTATAATACATTAAAAAGCATGGAACTGTACATTTTAACAGGGTGAATTTTATAGCATGTGAATTACATCTCAATTTTTTAAAAGATGCTGTTGGAACATTACATTTTTCAAAAAGTAAAGCAACAGGATTTGACATCTATTTTTTTTTTTTTTAAAGGTGGTTGATACGTGAAGTCAAGGGTTAAGAACCACTGTGCTCACTTCCTGAATCATTTCAAAGGAGACTTTGGCAGCTTAAGGGTTAAGTCCTCCAAGATCAACAAGAAAAAATATGTGTCTATCAATCCTGAACCCCAGAAGCTGAGTTCCCAGGTGAAGGCTGTTGTCTCAGGCCCCTCCAGGCATTCCCTCTGCTGGACACCGGGACATAGCGAGAGGTGGTTTCATAGGCAGCTTTGCACAAAGCTGGATGTTCTCATTCATTTACTCTGCGAAGAAGTGTGGTTGCCAACACCAAGCCTGCGAACCTGAAGATCTTGACTGAATCCCAATGTCTATTCCCCCCACTCTCCCACTTGAAGGTCTCCCCCTTGGGTGCAGAGTGTAGATGGTAATTAATTAGAACGGGCTCCCTGGTGAATACAGATAAATGAGAAAGCAGCAGTTGGGGGGCTGGCCTTGCATGGAACGAGCCCAGAGAGAGCAATAAGCCTGCTCCCTAGAGTGGTGGGCAGAGTGTGCCATCCCCCCAACACTACTGGGTGTGTGGAAATGGGCCATCCCTAGGGGAGCCTATGGCCCTGGAGGCCCCCAGCCTTCCTCCGGCACATTAAGGGCACAACAGGGAAGTTAATCATCCAAAGATCAGAGACTGGCTGCTGAAGAATATCAAGCAGAACATGTGGGTGCCCTGGGTGGGAATTTGGCTCACAGGTGCCCATGTAGGTTAATGAGATGAAGTGTGAAGCCTCCTGTTCCCTAGAAAGTCCATGTGTTTAAATGACTACAATCAGGCATCTCTGAAAGTGCCAAGAGCAATGAGGAGAGTAAAAGATACTGGGTGTCTGTGTGGGACTCCTGGAGAGGTCCCAGGCCTCTGAGGAACTATGGTCCAGGAGGGATTTCACTGTGGGTAGGAAAACTACATCATCCTGTGCAATAACGACACTCAACCAAACTTCTTCTGTTTAAAAATACATGGAAAATGCGTCTTTCCTCTAATCACTATAACTTACCTCTCTAGCAACTGCCCCACAGTCTAGAGCAGTGGTTGGCAAACTACGGCTAGTGAGCAGAATACAGCTCTCAAGCCGCGGTTTGCCGCTCTGTTGACTAATGAGTTTGCCGACCACTAGTCTAGAGAATAGTTAAGTGCAACTCATTTTTACCATTCAGAAAAAAACTTGACCGCAATATCAAACCTTATAGTCACTGATTCATTCCAATGCCTTCTCTTTTTTCGGGTCCCAGGTGTAAGCATGAATATTACATCATGTTGGAAAGCAAACATTTCCTAGGCTATGTCCACCAGCCTCGTGACAACCTCATCACTCCACACAGCCATCCCTGACTGTTTTGTTCTGGAAGCTTCCATGTACCTTGTATCATTCTCCCAGCCATTAAGACCCTCCAGCAATCTCCTCTTCTGGGCTTGAAAACATCAATCACCGAGCATCCTTATGGAGACACTCAGCACACCTGCCTCATTGAATTGGATGACTGAGCCAAGATTTTCCCTGCGCCTGCAGCTAGATGGTAAGATGGGTATCAGGGCTTCGGTCCCTGCTCTGCCACTACCTACACTGGTGCCTCCTTGAATGAGCCACTTCACCCATTTACGACTCAGTGATTCCATCTGGAAAATGAGAGAGCCTGCAAAAGCAACCCATAATGTGAGTGGGGCAGCTCATCTGGGAAGCTGTGATGAACGGAAGGAACAAAGCCGGTCCCACTCCACTCCAGGCAATTGCCTCCAGAAGCCAAAAATCTGACTCGAGTGCAATGACTGTGGTTGCATTTGTAGGTGCATGTGAGAAATTTCCTTAATTTCAAATGCTAGCAAATTTTTGCAAAACATGAGTGTGTCAACAAAGAGATGTCTGTGGAATGAATTTGGCCCCAGGTGCACAGCCGCTGGACAAGATGTTGGTTAGAAGCTTGTCCATTTCTCACATCATGTGATTGCCTAGGGAGATTCCCTCCCTTTATTATCCTTCTCCAATTCCTAATATACAGATACCACTCCTGAATAAAAGGAAAACCAGCTAAGCAAGACTGAGCTCACCAGGGCCTCCCATGCTGTGGAAATAGCTCTGGGCTGAGAGCCTGTGTGCTTGTCAGTCTCTTTGGCTAGGGAGACCCTGGTTTCCTCACGTGTAGAATGAAGGAGCTGCCCTAGGTCTCCAGGGTCCCTACCAACTCAAGGGCTGATGACATCTTTAAAAGGGTCTGACTAAAGTGCCAATGGGAATCCACATGTGAGATCTGGGTCTACCCTACAAAGTTCCCTTTATTCAGATGGAAAGAGGGTGATAAGTAAGCAGGACCCTCAGACCAAAACCCATGCACAGAACTGGAGAAATTTACTTTGTGATCTCCCCCTTTAGCTTCTTTCCCCATGCCTCCCATCTCTGCCACTCAGGGGGCACCCCCGTAATTGGAGGCCTAACCTCTGCAATCCATATGTCTATAGGTAAGCTGAAGATTTCCTTTAGGGAATTTGTAGCCTATGTAGGCCTCCCAACCCAAGAAGGTTGGTTCTTAAATGAGGAGATTTCAGGGTTCTTATGTGATAGTATTTGGGGAGGCCAAAGGCTGTGCCTTTCAGATCCTATCACCACAGTACTCACCTGCTCCACCTGTAGTAAAGCTGTCCCCAGAAAGCAGTGGTATGAGGAGTGAAGTTAGAGGGCTTTCCCGTTTCAATAATAATCGACGATTTACTGTAATTTGGTTGTGATTTAACAATGCTTTTCAAAGCGAAAGTAAATGGCTCATAAAGTCTGGTGACCTATTCACTTGAATGCTTCATCATGCCCTCCCTCTAAGCTGGTGCTCTTCACATATCCCAGGTCTTGCAGGAGGACCAGAGATGAGCACCTGCAGAGCAAGGAGCCCGATTCCCATAGTCCCAGTGGCAACCACATGGCTCTTCACTTCTCCCTGTGTCCTCTATCCGGCTCGCCTTGACTCTTTGACTCTTGCCTTCCCTCTTCCCCACTCCCTTGGCCTTTTCTCTCCTCCACTTCTTCCTGGACAATGCAAGCTGAATGGAAATGCAAATCTCATTCTCTCCTCAAACACCTCAGCCAGGGAGGCAGCATGTCACCCATATTTATGAGCTTTAAATGGCTTTTATCAAAGTGAGGTCGCACTAAATCACACCCGAACTGTCATAAATACAAATGACTCGACATAGGCTGCAACAAGCCTTCGGGGAAAATTATATGATGTGCTGTTGCAGTTATGGTATATCACACCGGGAGCTCATATATTTCCACTGGCAAGGTAATCCGATCCTTCTGAGGGCTCTAATGGGTGAAGAGAGGCGGAAAGTCAGAGTGAATCACTAGAGGAGTTGGATGGCCAGTTGCTTGATCCGTGGATGCTGATGTTTTAAAGAATCAGCCTGTTCATAGGAAAGAGGTAATTGATGGACTCTTAAATATTGTATGAGGATTTCCTTACTTAGAGTCAATCAGTTAATTGTGAGATTAGTTGATGGGGCACTGAACTAGAAGTCAAGAAACTTTGTAGGTCTGGCACTAAATGTTGGTACACGACTTTGGCCATGGATGGTTTTAAAATATGTCCACAAATTTTTTGATATGCTTCTTTTCAAAAACTGGAGCCCACTCCCAGTGTGGGCTGGCTTTAGTGGCTCTTATCTAATGAACAGATTGTGGCAGGTGTGAGGTGTGTGATTTCGAAGGCTAGGTCATAAAAGGTGTTGTGGCTTCCACCTTGGATCACTCACTCTATGAAGAGCCAGCTGCCATGTTGTGACAACACTCAAGCATCCCCATGGAGAGATCCACATGGTGAAGAACTGAGGCCTCCTGCCAAGAGGCAGTACGAACTTGCCAGAACTGCAAATGAACTACCTTGGATGAAGATCCAACAGACTATTCAAGCCATCAGGTGACTATAGCCATGGCTGACATCTTTTTTATGGAAAGCTCATGAGACCATGTGCCAGAACAATGAAGCTGGGGTCCTAACCCACAGAAAGTCTGAGAGGTAATAAATGTTTATTATTTTAAGCTACTAAGTTTTGGGATGATTTTTATGTAGCAATAGACAACTAATGCAGGGCAATAAACTTCAAATCTCTAGGTATCAGGTTCCTTATTGCTATATAAAGGATGGACTAATCAGAGGTTCTAAACTCTGGCTCAAAGTTAGATTCACCTGCACACTGTTTAAAAGCATTCTGTGCTCAGGGCCTACACCAGACCGTTTGAATCTGAGTCCCTGGACAGGATAAGGCCCAAGCATTGGCATTTTGTAAAGCTCTCTAAGTGATTCTAAATGTACTTCCAAGACTGAGTATCACTGAACTGGATGCATTTTGTGCTCTAAAATACTATTTACAATTTTATAAAACCCTTGGCAGACTTGGGAACCAGGCATGTGAGAGTGGTGCTATTTCTTCATTCCAACCTCTCTCGTTCCTCCAGATGCCTGGACATTGTCCAGGAAAGCCACAGACAACTCCTTTATTCCATCTGGTGCAACCTAGCCCCAAACAAAGAAGCATATTTTAAGATGTAAATGTCATTACAATATGGATGTGTCCTGGGGAATAAGAAATAGCCCAGTTCTGAGGAGGGCTGGCACCAATAAATTCCATTAACCCACTGCATGAAGAGTTAAATCTGGGCCATGCTTAGTTTGGCAGAATTCTTTTGCAAAAGAGAATGCTATCAAGCATGGGCCTCTTTTGAGGAGCACCATGTCACCGCTGGTCTAGCAAGGGTGGCCGAGGTTCTGGGCAGCATGAACACATGGCAACTTGAGCCAAAAGACTTGCTGCTCAGTGGCTGTTAACAGTTGGGACAGGTCAGTTCACATCTCTGAGTCAGGGTCTGTGTCTGTAAAAATGGAAATGATGTGTCTGCCCTATTGACCTTTTCATTTAGAGTAATGAGACAACAGAGGTGAAAAGCCTCAAAGAGTGCATGTCAGAGTGCTGTGACTCTAAACCATGGAAACTCAAGGAGAGAACTCCACTACCAGCATAGGTTCCTTTCTCTGAGGAAAAACAAATACAGACTAAATAGGTAAATTCAATAAAACAAAGAGCAATATGTATCAGGAAGACAATCTGCCCCCAAACAGTCAGAGATTCTTCTCATGGTCTCACTCCTGCTGCTATCAAAAGTCACATGTTGTGCTCCTAGTTCTTTGAAATTTTGTGATGATACCCCTTTCTTCCATCTTCCTCATTCATTAATGAACAGAAGAGTTGGGGCGGGGAAGAGCCATGTTATCATAATTGTTCTTCTCCTACTCTTCATAAAGGGGTGTAAATATAACCCTACCTACCCTACATGTCATTCCTGGACATCTAGTGAATATCAAGTCTGTGCCCCTCCCTCATTTATTCCTGTGTTCACTCCCTTAGTGTTTACACAGTGCTTACTACACACAGGTATCCATAGCAGGAGGAATGCTTATCACATCTACCTTTTATCTCAAATCCCCACTTACCTAGAAACTCCATATTAGCCCACTACCCCTTGTTACAGCCTTAGACAGTCTCTGCACCTCATAATACTGCACATTTGCCCCAGCTTCCTGTTATTTCTAAGGCTGGCAACTTATTTTGCATAGCCTTCGACTCCCTAGAGCAGTGGTTGGCAAATTCATTAGTCAACAGAGCCAAATATCAACAGTATGACGATTGAAATTTCTTTTGAGAGCCAAAGTTTTTAAACTTAAACTTCTTCTAATGCCACTTCCTCAAAATAGACTCGCCCAGGCCGTGGTATTTTGTGGAAGAGCCACACTCAAGGGGCCAAAGAGCCGCATGCGGCTCTCAAGCTGCAGTTTGCCGTCCATGGCCCTAGGGAATGGCAGATCCATAAGGACATGGCCCCTCCCATACATCTCTGTGTCACCTGTAAGGGTAGCTGAGAGCCAGGCAGACACTCAGAAACCAGTGTTGGCTGATAAGCAATCGCACAGCAGCAGCACCAGGCTCTGCCTGGCAACTTGAATTAGTCTCCTTCCTTCTGTATCTGCACATCAGCCTGCCCATCCCTGAGGGGTATGGGAAGGAGTAAGAAAAGATTAAACTTTCTGTTTAAGCTGATGCCTGCTACCTCCCCAGTGGCCCCCTCTCCCTAGATTCCCATAGCAGCGAACACAATTGCTGTGCTTCATTCACATGCCTAGACTGTTTCACACACTGCCCGGTGAGAAGTGTAGGCTCCCAGGAGCAGTTCTTCCCAGGTCTCTCGTCTGTCTACTCTGTAATACTTCATTCTTTGGAAAGGAGCAGGAGAAGGCTGGCTGCTTTTTTTTTTTTTTTTTTTAAGATATTAAGAAAATCATTCATTGCTGAGAAGTCACATCAAGGTCTCATCCTTCAAACCGACAGCTGAGTGTGTATCAGCCTGAGAGAGAGCCTGATTATTAGTTTTAAAGAGCTTATTTCATTCTCTTAAAAATGGGATCAGTTCATCTTCGTCACATCTGCCTGTGCGGCTCCTACATGCCACACAACAGTCAGCTCCGAGGATTGCGTCATTAGGTGAAGCAGGGGTATGGAGGTTCTGTCTGGGTATGTGTTCTCCAGAGGACCAGACAAGGTGATGCAGAGCATGAGTCATCTTGGGATTGCTCTATTAATTTGCATTCAGAAAGGGGCTGGGAAGAGAGATCCCATCCAGCCCATCTCAGAATCCACTGGACAGGGAAGAGGGAGGAACCCCCATGAGGGCCCACTTATCTGAGCAGCAACAGTAAGGCCTTGGAGTAAATCACTTTCCTAAGAAATACAGTGACGGGAATACAACTGTTATAAGCATGTGTCTCCCTCACACACCAAGGGCTACCTTGCTTAAGCCAGGTGACCCAGCAAAACAGCAACAGGGGTTCCAGATGTCCCCGACCTATATAAAAAGCTGTTTCATGGGTCCCAGACTCCTTCCCATTCTGAGCTAAAGTACCAGATAAAAGAAAGCGTAGAATCTCTACTGTTTTGATCTACCTTGAAGCCTACCATTCCCATCAATGTGAAGACATAGCAGTGACTGCAGGGAGGGCAGCACAGCACTCAATATTATGACACAAAAGGAGTAGATAAGCCAGGAGAGGCTTTAGCATTGAAACACCTGACAGGTAATAAGGAATCTTATATAATAAAACCGTAATATGCAAATAAACCAAATGCAGGAACAAACGGTGGAACAACTGGTCGCTATGACACGCACTGACCACCAGGGGGGCAAATGCTCAATGTAGGAGTTGTCCCCTGGTGGTCAGTACGCTCCCACAGGGGGAGTGCCGCTCAGCCAGAAGCTGGGCTCATGACTGGAGAGCACAACGATGATAGTGGGAGCCTCTCCCACTTCCACTGTAGGTGGATGGTAAGGACTGAGGGTCCTGGACTATAAGAGCACCTGACTGCAAGAAGGATGTTTAACTGCAGCCTTAGATGGACATCCCCCAAGGGGTCTTGGACTGCGAGAGGGTGCAGGCCAGACTGAGGGACCCTCTTCCCTCTTCTCCCCCAGTGCATGAATCTCATGCACTGGGCCTCTAGTAAATAATGAGATGCTAACCTGAATGCAGTTGAGTGTTAATCATGGCTCACAAAGTATGTTTTCTGGATAACTGGGAAAGCCAAAGGGCAGCCCCAGGCATGGCTGCTTCTGACAGAGGGGACTTTGAAGAACCCTGAGACTGGGAACATCTTTATTACAGAAAGGAGGAGAGAAGGCTGACCAAGCACAAGCCAGCAGGACAGAACCAGCCAAAGCAGGGATGAGACTTGAGAATTATGCAAATGTGGTGCACATGATAATCACAGGGAATGGCGGGCAATTCTACTGACAAGGGGCCCTGACTAAGAAAGAAGTGTGTTTGCATATGTCTCTGTGTATACCAATGACTTCCGGGCAGATAATCAGAAATGATGGATAATCAAAGCATCCTTTAGCCTGCATCAATGTCCTGGAATTGATATGGATGGGTGTAGAAATGTAGAGCTTACAACACTTTCCACAAAATAATGAAATGCCTCTAAAGATGTGAATCAGGGAAAGCCAGGCAGCTGTCCCCCTGTTCTCATAAATGCATGTGGCTCTCCCATTCCAGCCGCAGCCCCTACCAGCATCACCCCTCAGGCTGGGGCAAAGCACCACATGGTCCAGTATGCAGAGGCCAGGCTCATCCCACACCCTACCCTGAAGAGGCCAGGAAGACAGTTAAGTAAAATGATTACACATAAAAAATAAGGCAAAACTCTTAGTTTCTGCAGGACCCCAGCACACAATAATCCCACACTCATTATCAAATAAGAGACATGCTATCTTGAATCAATGGTATGTCATATTCATACACTATCTAAAATAAAAAGGATTTGCTATGGTCACAATGCCGGTAATCTACCAGCAGCTAATTGAGTTCCCAAGCAGGCAGGAAGGCCCTCTCCTCTAGGGAGGCTGGTTGACCCTCTTCCGGTGAGAACTCCTGCTTTGTACTCAGATCACACTCTCTGCATTCCTTGTACAGTCAGCATTAGTTGATGGAAGAAGTGCATATCAAAGACTGCCTGGGTTGAAAAGGGACCTATATCCAGGGCACTTGCTGGTGACCTACCAGCAGGGCTGATTTCCAAGACATCAAACAAGATTTTTAGCCTGCAGAATAGAGCCTAGCATGCCCTGGGGCAGTCCTTTGTGCAAGCTGGAGAGTACAAACAACTCAGAAAATTAACATGGTAAGATTCTTAAAGAAGAGGTGGAAATGAATGGTGAGAAAAATCATGGCTACATACAGTTGCAGAAAAACAGGGATGTCAGTGGCAGGGCTTGATAACTGCAATGGCTGAACAGGGATACAGCAAGAACTCAGGGTCCTCACAGGCTGGGTGTGAGTGGAGAAGCTGTTTGGGACAGATCACAGCAAAAACCAAACCGGGCAGAAGCTGAAAGAACCGAGGACAGTGGTGCCTTGTCACAGACTGCCCTGCATCTTGCAGTATCTTCAGGTCTTCCTTTTTCTTATCTGCCAAGCAGCCAATTACAAATCCCCAGACTAATGTTAAGAAGCAACAAAAAACTATGACAAGAAAGAGTGGGCAAGCCATGGTTGTCAAGAGTCTTCAGAACACTGTTCTAAAGCAGAAACCAGGGGAGATAAAGGGTCCTAAGGAAAGAGTGGGGTTGGGTGGGGTGGAGTGGAGGAAAGTAGGGAGGAAATGGCCTGCACTCCACACCTGTAAGCTCCAGCAGGAGCAAGACCTGGTTGGGTCTCAGCACCTTCAATTCTTCCATCCTCTAAATTTGGCAGCCTAATATCCTTTCTTGGACAGCAGAAAGGCCGAAGCAGATGTACTGAATAGGAACAAGCTGAGGGGCAGCTATGACCTTCTAAAAAAGGACTGGTGGGGAGGGAAGGAAAGAATGAAAAGCTGACTACAGCGTGTTTATAAAAAGCTGATATGTAATTCAGTATTTGTGGAAACTTTGCTGGTTTGTTTGGTGGCAGAAACCAAATTGGAAACCTGCAAGGTGTGTACATATAGCTTACAATTTTGAAAATACTTGTGAAGATTAAGTGAAACAGTGCCAGTGGGATGTGCTCTGAAAAGCACAGGGTACCCTTACAATGGGAGGAAGTGTTGTTGCAAGCCACATGCTTCGCATAATTGTTTGTTGAGTTAGAGGGCCACATGGGCTCTCCTGGCTACCAAAACCAGCTGTGGGAGGCCCTCACTGAACCCAGGCAGCTCCTGGGCCAGAGTGCCTCCCCAGGCACCTACTGCAGAGCCCAACTATGCACTCTTAGGGACTCACATAGTATACTCCCAGCTTTTGCCCTTAGGCCTTCTTTTCAAATGCAAAAACCTCTGGGAAGGCTGACACTTGAACAGATTCATAGGTTGTCAAGCAGACAGGAACTGGTATGGAAACCACAGCTTTGCTCCAGCTTGACTGGGCGAACTTGGCAAATAACCCACTTGACCTCAGCACCTTCATATGGAAAAGAGACCTTGGGCAGGTAGATACTAGTAAGATGGACCTGTGAACTCTAAAAGTCAGATGTAGGATTGCCAGATATTAAGAAGCAATAACAACTGTGACAAGGGAAGAGTAGACAAGCCATGGTTTTCAAGAGTCAGCGGGGCAACCAGTTAGTTACATCTGAATTTTGGACACACAACAAATACTTTTTTTATTATAAGCCTGTCCCACGTAAACTTATACTAAAAAAAATGTATTTGTGGGAGTCCTATGTTTTTATATGCTAAACCTAGCAACCGTAAACAGATGGACTTTTCTCTCCAGAGGGAAGACTCCAGGGTTGGGACAGGCAGTAAGTGGGAAAGGCAGGGAGCAAAGAGGAATGGGAATAGTGGCAGCTCCAGGCATTAGGCTGCCTCCTTCACAACTAAGGGCTGACCTAGTGTGATGACATTCATAAAATGCACTTGACCGAAAAGCTTCATCCAAATGCAAGATCTGTGGGGGGCCCTCCTTTGGAAGGAAAGGACCTCTGGCCATTGCCATCCTGAGCAATGAGGGGCCACTTCTCTGCCTGTGACCTGATCCTCCACCATTCCTCTCAACACATAACTTTCTTTACCTTCCTCCCTCAATAATACTCTTCATGGCTCCCTCCAGCTGCTCTGTGAAATCCAAGCTTCCTAGAAGCTCACAGAAGGCCCATTTGATGGATCTGCTATAGACCTTCCCAGCCTGGTTCTTCCCCTCTCACCACACCCTTTCCTTCTTCAAATGCCTGGAAAATCACTTCTGTTTCCAAACACCAAAGCCTGCACCCTTCCCAGAGAACTAGCCCCTCCCTCTTCCCTTTGGAGTCAGCTCATCTCCCTTCCAGGTCTTCACAGTATCCCCAGTGAGCCTCCGCTGGGCAGGGCATCACACACCCTATTCTAGTTTATACATTCCCACTGTTGGTCACTGCCTACACAACTCCTTGCGGGCAAGTACTTCAGTCTTAATTTATCTCTGACTCTCTGGTCCCTGCCACAGTTCCTGGTATTTGATGAGTACAGTAATTATTTGATTGATTAATTAATACACTGGCTGGTCTCTGTTGACAGAGGACATTTGTTGGGGGATTTATTGGCCCTTTCCTCTCCACCTCTGTGCTTCTTCATAACTCTTGGGAGTCACAAATCATCAGTGGAAATAGCTATTTTCTACCCATCCCCATATACCCCGCCTATACTGTTGCAAGCACTGAGCAAGCCTCCTTGAAACTCTCAACTTTGAGCTGGCATTTACTAATTTATAAACTGTATTCTAGTTCATGTTTATTTAGCACACTGCCCACTTCCATTTCTCAGAACATATAGGACAGTGGTCGGCAAACTGCGGCTCCAGAGCCAAGCCACGGTTTGCAGCTCTGTTGACTAGTGAGTTTGCCGAAAACTGGTATAGGCAATCCAACCTCTGGCAGGCGCTTTGCAGTTGCCTTTTCTTCAGAAATCTGTTCTAGCCTAAATTCAGTTGTGGCTTAGGTTCCAATACTTCAGAAACAAACTACAGTGTGCATCAGAAACATGGAGAGAGCTACACCCCAAGTTCTGAGGTGTGGTCCATGACTGTGTATTGCTGACCAGCTCCCAGGTTATGCCTAAGTACTGGCCTAGACCCTTGGCTTCCATCCTGCATGGTTTGCGCTCTCTTAGACATACTATCCAGTGTCATGGGCCCCTGATCTGAGTAGACAACTCTCATCCATCCGAAATGCATCCCTAGGAACACACAGTCTGAATCCACTGGAGCCCTGTGCCCGATGTGATGCAAAACCAACGATGGCACACTTCAGAGGCCTGAGAACAGGGCATGCTGGGACCTGGCCTGCAGAACACTGTGCATTTCGTGTACCCAGCCTAAACAGATTGAGGGAGGGCGGGCACACAGCTGTTTCTCATTCAGGGCCCAAGGGGCCCAGGGAGTGGGAAGTCAAGTACAGTGCTGAGTGCCAGGCAGGCCCCTGCAATCAGGACACGGAAGGCACATCCGCCTCTCCTCCGAGGGGCAGGGCAAGAGGAGATGCGCGGGGGAGGAGAACATGTGCCCAGCAAATGTCCTGATGCTTTAGGGACAGGTAACTACAGCTACCTCACTCTGCCATGACTAATGTGCACTCTGGGATTCATAGGAATCTACACCTTACAGGAGAAAGAGCTGGGGGGGGGGGGGGGGGACACACCCTCTGATGGGGTGCTTGTAAGAGAGTGGTCAAACACTGAGGGCATTAAGGATCTCCCAAGCTGAGTGCTTAGTGAGTGCAGATTCTCAGGCCCCATCAGCTCTACAGAGTCAGAACCTCTGGGGAGCCTGGCCTCGGAATCTGCATGCTCTGAGGTCTCAAGTTATTGTTGTTATGCTCACTGATGTTTGAACAGAGCAAGAGTGGCTTGAGGTTCTTTTGTGCTAGAAGCCAAAGCCCTTCTCAATAACCTTTCTTCAAATCTATAAATGCTGCACTGATTGGGCTGGGGGATCAAGGAGCCTCTAGATCACAAAGAAGGGGCTCCCTCTTCTACACTGTACCCCAAAGATCACACACTCTCTTGGCATTTTCTAGATAATCAATTTAGTAATCAACAAACATTTACTGGATACTAATTTGGTACATATCACTCCACCAGGGGAACACAAAGAAGCAGGAGCCATGATTCCTGACAGTAAGACAGGTAGTGCATGAGGTAAAGGCTACTCAATCCCAAGGGACACCCTGAGACAGAAAGCACAGTGAGTGAGTGAATAGTACAGCGGGTGTTCCTTTAAAATCTGCTACAATCAGTGTTACAGTCATCACCTAAAAATCATTAGTTGTAATTGAGAAAATCCATATGCCTTGTGTATTCCAAAACCAACAACAGCAGTGACCTCCGTTTGTGGAATATTTTCACCGTGCCATGTGGAGTGCAAATGAGTCTCTTTAAAATTCCCTCACTTAATCCTCTCTGAAACCCAATGAGGTAGGTACAATTATTTTTCAATTATGAATGAGGATTCGGAGCCTGTGGTTGGTAACTACATGCCCAAGTGCACACAGCTAGAAGAGTTGGGAGTCAGGAAGCAGTCTCAGTCGTGTCTGATTCCAATAACCCAGGTTGGCCTTATGTGTGACAATCGTGAATAATCTAGACAGAATGTAATACAATGCCAGACATGCACACGCCAATTAAAAAGAATGGTGGTACTCCAAAGGAAGAGAAAAAAATCAGACAAGTTTGTAAGAGTTAGGACTCAACTTCACAAAAGAGATGAAACCTTTGGAGAGGAGATTCTGAATCTTCCTGAGCTAGCAGGTACCCCTTCACCACGTGTCTTTCTAGAAAAGCCTTGGGAATCCAGGAGGAGAAGTTAGGTCTAAAAAAATCCATGAAAACAAGTTCAAGGGAGCTCACTCTCCACCCCATGCTCTTCTGCGCTGGTGAAGGCTGGGGTAAGAACAGTTCATCACAGGCAATGTTCACAAACCGGCCTCTGCTGGATTCACAAAACATGCAACAAGGCTTGTTCTTTTATTATTATTATTATTATTATTATTATTATTATTATTTTACAGAAGGGTTGGGAATAAAAACAAAAAAGACTACATGATACAAGGCCTGGCCGAATAAGTACTCTGGGAAGTCACTGAGCAGAAAATTGAATTTAAGTTTTTCCAAAGGATACATATTCCCCATCCTCCCAATGCTTTATGGAATGATCCATTCCCTCTATAAGGAAGTCATGAAACCAAGGAAACACTTCAAACTGCAGAAAACACAATGTAGTACTGTTGTGTGAATCCAGACTCCTGGAACCAATTCAAATTCTCAATGTATAGAGTTTCTTCCCCTCCCTTCCCCTCCACCGTACATGTAACCTTCAATCTTCTTGCAACAGTATGTTTTAAAGCGTGTGTGTGTGTGTGTGTGTGTGTGTGTGTGTGTGTGTGTGGTTTTCCTATATACACTGTTTACGGAGGATGAGAATGAAATTGTATTCAGGCCAAGGAAGCAGAGTGCCATCCCCAGTAACTCTGCTGTCTTGCTGCCCCACCCAGCTACCAACTGATCCATCCCAGAAGTCTGCAGTCCACTCAGAAACACCCTTTTCCCAGACAGGGACAGGAATTCTCAGTGTGATTGCAAAAGCTCCAAACATCTCTTCACATCTCCCCTTTGATATGATTCTAAGGTTTGCAAAATATGAGAGGTATAAAATTACCATCCAGAACAAGCCTTTGAGATCATTCAGGCCAGTCCCCAAATTTCATGCTTGGGTAAAATAGTATCTACATAAAGTCACTGCCTTTTACAAGAATTCAGGTTCTAGCCTGCAGCATTATTTCCCAATATGAATGTATTCTGTATAATATGGATCCTTTCTGACCTCTAATCAAAATAAGTGTCCCATGGTCAAATCACTTTGGGAAATGCCACACATATTATATCCCTCACCTACCCTCTTCCCTCCTCTGTAGAGTTACAACTCAGATTACAGGACTGCATTGAAGAGGCAACTTAACTGGTAGATGTAATTGAAAAAAGACTTTGAGGTAGTTGCAGCTACCATATAAGATACTATACACTAGTTGTCCTAAACAACAGATACTTGTTTTCTCACAGTTCTAGAGGCTCAAAAGCCCAAGATCAAGGTTCCAGCAGGAGTTGGAAGTTCCCTTCCTGGCTTATACATAGCCACCCTCTCCCTGTGACCTCACATGAAAGAGAGAAGGAACCAAACCTTTGGTGTCTTATAAAAGAAAAAATAAATAAATAAATAAATAAATAAATAAACACACACACATATATATATATATATATTTCAGAATAGGAGAGATAGAAAGATGAGAGAGATTCATTGATTGGCTTCTTCCTACTGGGGAATGAGCCCATAATTGCAGGCATGTGCCTGGACAGAGAATTGAACTATGACCTCCTGGTTCATATCTTAATACTCAACCACTGAGCCACAGAAGCTGGACAGGTGTCTCTTCTTAACAAGGACATGAATCCTATAGGCTCAGGGCTTCACCTTTATGATCTCATTTAATTTCAGTTACTTCTTTACTCTAACCAGAGTCCCATCAGGGTTAGGACCTCAATATATGAGTTTTGTGGGACACAATTTAATTCATAGCAGGTGTGAAGATGCAAAGCACGAATCAGTGGAAGCTTCCTCTCTTTCTTGCATTCCCCTCCTCTCCTCCTTTCCTCCAACCCCTTTTGTCCAACCTTTATATTACACAGAACAGGAAAACAGTCAATTCTCAAGAAATAATTTTCAAAACAATGGAAAACAAATCAGAATGGATGGGAAACACCTCATTGTCTGGGCTGCCCCTGAGACCACCATATTTCCAAGAGACTCCCAGTTTGACTGCATCTGAATTTTCATTCACTATATTGAGGATGACTTATATTTCTGGAACCATTTTCAGATTTGACAAGTCAGGACTTGCAGCAGCTCACCGACTGGGAGCCCCATTGTTTTCATTGCAGCATGACAAGGCCATGGGTAACCTGCTCCAACACATTTCAGCATAATAGAACTGCCTACCTATAGATCCCAGGGGCCCTGTTGGAAAAAGTCAGCTTCATAAGTGAGAAACTACTCTGATGGTTTCCCTTTTAAAAAAAGAGTGACTTGGAGATAACAAAGGGATATTTCAAACACATTTTGTACAATAGCAATATTTAGTGCATAGTCTCTTAGAATACTTTGAGAGGTGACTGCTCTTACTTGGAAGTACAAGAAGGTCCAGTTTGTGTTTTGAAAACTCAGTCTGTTACCCTTTCATGCTTTGAACAGCAGTCTGCTCATATTTCGTCATTTGGGGCCATGGATGAAAAAAATTCCCAGCATGACTAGAGTTGAAGTTACAACAGCTCTGTTGAATTGTCACTGTTCTTCCTTCTCTCCATTTCCTGATAAACTGCAGAAAAAAGTGTGTGCACTCACCGAGGAGCCAACTGGAGGATTAGAAGGTTAACAAATATGGTTAGGCACAGAGTGTCTAATGCTTACTCAAGGAGGTGCCATTCACATGGACCATATTGTGACTATGTTTAGCTCCCCCATGATGTCTATAAATTGTGAACTTACTCCTTGTGGCACGAACTTACTCACCACGGAAGGAAAATTCTTGCTGAAAATGCTGGTCATCTAAGGTTTCATTGGCCCAACATACTTACATCTGCCCAAGCCCTAGCATAGGTCCCTGCCAAGTGCCTTCAATGGAGACTCACTAGATAGCTGATATGTATATTGCAACAAAGAAATGAATGAATAGCTCAAGCTGGTTTAGTTCAGGAGATAGAGCGTCGGCCTGCAGACTGAAGGGGCCCTGGTTCAATTCAGTTCAAGGGCACATGACCAGGTTGTTGGCTTGGTCCCCAGTAGAAGGTATGCAGGAGGCAGTCAATCAATGATTCCCTCTCATCATTGATCTCTCTCTCTCTCTCTCTCTCTCTCTCTCTCTCTCTCTCTCTCTCTCTCTCTGAAATCCATAAAGATATATTAAAAAAAAAACCACACAAAACAATGAGTGAATAATCAATCCTGGGGCTCTCTGACTGCAGATTACTCACACACTATTCTATTCTGATGTCTGGTCTTTTCAGTCTGGCAGCAGCAAGCAACATAATTCTTATTAGGGAATTTCAGTAAAAATTAAAAATTAAAAAATACAAGTGAATCTCTGTTGACCTTTCTATGGATGGTTCTAGTCCAGTGAAGGAGGGAATATAGTTAAAATACAGCTGTCCCACCAGCATCACAAGGTCTTGTTTTGTTTTTCTCATTTCAGAAACCATATTTGAAGGGTCTTTAATTAGAAAGTCCCTGGTTTCTCACCAGAGAACCCAGGAGAGCTTTCTACAAGTTTCTTCTTTTTAAAAAGAAAAAGACATTTGGCACCAAACAGAACATGCCATCACCATTGGTGAGCCCCATGTTTATGTCTCCACTCTGATTACATCATTAACTGTGGCTCATCGCTAGCATCTCTGAGCCAATAAACTGAGGGAAAGAACCCCCCCCCCCCCCCCCCCCCCGCCAAAAAAAAAAAGCATTCTCAGTCTGCCTTGGTTAGAAAGAAGAAAGTTCAAGAAATTGCAGTTTCTCTCTGTGGCCCCTTTGTGGGCCCAAAGCAGCTATTAGGGAGCATTGGTGTCCCTAGATTATGTGCTAAACAAACCAACATCTGAACCACAGAAGGGCTGGGCCGGACTGGGCTGGTCTGCAGGGGCCTCCTTTGTCTGGGAATTGGAATCATTCCTTGATTTCTTTTCACTCCTCCTCCCCACCCCCAGCTCCTTCCCCTCTCCCAATTCATTCTTTAAGAATTTATCCCGCTGCTTCTTTAACTCAGCATGTGTCTGGGCAGATATCCAAGAAAGCTCCCTTCAGCCAGGACAACAACAGGAACAGGAGGAAAAAAAAACCCTCCACTTCAATGCAGTCCTCCCCGCCTGCCCCAGCTCTCCCTTCTCTCCTGGCTTTTCAGAGCTCATGATTGATAATGTCCTCCTCTCTCTCACCCCAGGACTCCACATGCCATTCTATTGGACAACAGGGCCTCTGTGAGGTGACCTGGGAGCCCAGGGACTGAGCACTGAGACCCCCTTGGGATCTTTTAAAGAGAGGGGAAAAAAGGCCCAAAAGGGGCCCTGGATGGGGGCAGGCCTGCCAGGTACAAAGCAACCTGGAGCTGAATGCAGGGAGCCTTTGTATAGGGCCAGGGCTTTGCAGGGAGCTTGGGGAGAGAGTGAGGAGACAAGGAGGGGTGAGGACAGGTGAGAGGGTTTTCCATACTTTCTTGCCACCCTTTCCTTTACCCTAGTAAGGAAGGTAAAAGATTTTTACAATCTGAAGAGAAATCAGAGTATGAAAGGCAGCTACGCTGAGACTTCAAAGGACTGAGGGCATTTTGAACCAGTGACAATCACTGTGCAGAATTTTCCTTTTGAACTCTATTGGGGTCCCTTTGAAACTCCTTGAGAGAAGACATGACATCTTCACTTACATTTTGTAACAAAAAGTCTCAACTAACAATTGGTGAGCACCTACTGAATTCCAGGGTCTGTGCAATCTGTGTGCTCGTTCATAATTCCATTGAATCTTTGAAACAACATGGTAGCCATTACTCCTTATTACCATGTGGGGAAACTGAGGCACAGTGCAATTATTCTCCCTTGTCCTGGGTTCATATAGCTAGTATATAGTAGGTCTTGAGCTGAGCTCAGATCCTGTGAGACCAAGGACCTTACTTTTTTTTGCCTTCCTCTGCTGCCTCACTAAACATTGAAAGAATGATCGAATGAAGAACTCCTGGCAAAGATGGGGACATAACTATGGCTATTCATATTCGCTTTATTTGCACCATCCAGAAATCTGCATCATCTAGGCCTGTGGTCTGCAAACTGTGGCTCGAAAGCCACATGCAGCTCTTTGGCCCCTTGAGTGTGGCTCTTCCAAAAAATACTACAGCCTGGGCGAGTCTATTTTGAAGAAGTGACCTTAGAAGAAGTTTAAGTTTAAAAAATTTGGCTCTCAAAAGAAATTTCAATCGTTGTACTGTTGATATTTGGCTCTGTTGACTAATGAGTTTGCTGACCACATTTCTAGGCAATTAATTTTCTCCTTGTTCTTCATGACTATCTTGGGATACATGGGTCAGATGAGGGTTGCCCCAAAGTGGGTGAGCCATATTTCCTCATTCTACCTTGGAAATGTTTTCTGGAATTTCCAGTATTACCTTGTAGCTTCTACATTTCGCGGGGGGGGGGGGGGGGGGGGGGGGGGGAGTCCAGTTTGAAAGCCATCGGCTTGATAGGTATTTCTATCTTTTCTAAAATAGCACTTGAAAATATTATCTACCATGTAAGAGACAATGCTTGCTTAAAAATACTTTCAGCAATATTCTGCAGATAAATCTGTGCAACTTGTTAAATCAAAATGGTCAAATGTTTCCCGTTTCCTTGTAGCTTACAGCACACTGACAACCCACCCCAGTCCCCGATGTAGACAGGTGGAGCCCTGAGGAGCCAGGGAGCTCCCACTCCTTTAGATGATTTCTGCTTTGCTTCTCCTCTAACTGCGGAATTTTGTACTAAGCTTGTAAACCTGTGAGATTCCTTTGGAAACAGACAAAATATAAGTCCTTGAAAAATAAACAGCCAGTATCCATCCCAGGCTGTTGCTATAATCTGAAACATCTTACCTTAATGTTCCCGCTTGGGGGTAGAGCAAGTTCCTGAATGGAAGAGAGAAGAAAACTAACCCTGTCTGACTTGGTGAGCAATGCAGAGAGTGGATGCCCCTCTCTCCTGGGAGAAGAGCTGAGAAGCAGTCTCCCCAAGGAGGAAAGGAGATGAACAGTATCCATGGAGGAGACTGCAGTCTCCATGGCAGCAACAAGGTCAAAACTCTCTTTGCTCCTTCATCTCCAGCTCCTGTCACTAGGGGTCCTAGCCCTTACTTATTGTACTTTCTATGATTATCCATCCCTTTCTTCATCTGCTTTCCTGCTTTCCTGCCTTCCCTTCTCATTGCTCCTCTTCCTTCATCCCCCCTCCCCTCCTTTTTCCCCAATTACCTCAAGGCAGTGCAGGGGGGGGGGGGGAGGGGGGTGTAGAAGAAGGAGGAGATAGCCAAAAGTTATAACTTGTCATCCAGAAGAATAGTCTGCTAGTGTTAAATATATAGTGGGTCCTTTAGAATAAAAGTTAAGGGTATATCATTGAAATTTTATGTTAGGCCCTCAGAAATATAGAAGAGCAATACAGAAATCCATCAACAAATACCTAACAAACATCTACTTCATGCAGGTACTGGATTAGTGGGGCAACAGTGTAAACTTAGAAATAAATGTTAGTGGAGACATTTACCTTAGTAAATGTCTAGTGAGACACACAGACACACTATGTTCAATAGTCATGTGAGGGAATCATACAGAATTCACCTGTGATGTTACCTGCAACAAATGAGCAGGTACTGGGGTAGAGAGTACTTGGAGACAAGTGTGTCTCAAGAACTTGGAGACAGGATGCACCAAGAGGTGGGCCCCAGGAAGAGAAGTTTGAGATGGGCACTGAAGGATGAGTAGGTTTTTGAGAGGAGCCAAGAGGCAGAAGGGAGCTGCAGTCTTAAGACCTACCTTCTGCCATCTTCCCCTGCCCATCATCTTCTAAGTCGCCCTAACTAGATTTTGGCAGGGGTGTGGAAGTGGAACCTGGGTGGAATTTGGGGTCAGAGTGAGTAATCTGTCCTGCCAGGGCACTGGGGAGTCACCCTCTCAGCCATCTGGGATTACTGCCATGGCTGCTGTTCAGCCAAGGTGCTTATTATACACTGAGGATTCATAAAGTATTGTTTTCTCTTAAATTCAACTAATCCCATACTTAACTGGTCTTAATGATATTGCTCACCACAAGGTCTTACAACATCTAAGTAGCATGATGAAGGGAGAAGTCAAATAATTTCTTATTTGTGAGTCAAGGGGATTGATGTCAGAGATCTTTTGGCTCTCACATCTATGTTATCTTCCCTGATACATCTTTGGCATCCACACTAATAAAGCTTACTCCTATTTTGCTCTTGCACAAAAAGTCCCTGGTCTCAAAGGAAAGAGTCTGATTGGCAGCAAAGTTTGAACTTCCTTAACCTGAGAATGACCCTCTGGCAGTGCTGCCTGGCTGCTCATGTCATAGGGTGCCTTCCTGTCAACAGATGGCACTTATGCTCCCAAATCCTGGCTCCCAATGGGTGTGAGTACTCATCACAGAGCACAACTTTTCAGCACCAAATGACAGAATAGGCAGAAAACAATATTAGTAAGTGCCACCTATGTCCTGCTGAATAAAAATGGTTCCCCCTTTGTTTATTATATATATACTAGAAGCCCGCTGCACAAAATTCGTGCATGGGGCCCCGGGGGGTTGGGGGGGAGGGTGTCCCTCAGCCCAGCCTGCACCCTCTCCAATCTGGGACCCCTAGAGGGATGTCCTATATTTCAAAGAGGAAGGAAGGAAGAGGGAGGAAGAGAGATAGAAACATCAATGATGAGAGAGAATCATTGATTGGCTGCCTCCTGCATGCCCCCTATAGGAGACTGAGCCCACAACCAGGGCATGTGCCCTTAACTAGAATCTAACCCGGGATCCTACAATCCGCAGGCCGATGCTCTATTCACTGAGCCAAATCAGCAGGGATGTTTATTTTCTTAAAATACAACTGCACTGCTAGAAAAGGGGAGGATAAGTTATCACTGGTTCTTGTTTTGTTACATATCCTCCCCCAGATGGAGAGAAAAGTATATTTTTCATTAATGCCACTTGCAAGGAAACAAACCCAGAGATATCTACTAGTATTTCTTTTTGCCTATTAAATGCTAACAGCTTCCAAGTAACCAGTACCTACTCTAGGATTTAGAGTCTGCTTGATATTTTGTGTAGGTAGCAATCTAGTCTAATGAATATCTCATAAGGAGCTAGAAAAAGGTAAATTCTTTTTATGTCTAGAGCCAAACTGGAAAGAATTGTACCATGGGATTCTGAGCCACACTAACCTGTATCTGCAGGGAGAGAGCACTGGGAACTTCTCAATCAGAGATTTAGGCTTTCAATAGTGGACCAGCCCTTGCCCTGCGCTATCTCTAAAGACTACAATTTTCAGATGTAGCTGCTGCATGGAACAGGTTGAAGATACCTATGATATCTTCAGTGGGTGGGATGGAGAGTAAGTCCAGTTACAACGTAGGGTTAGGTAAGTGGCTTGCAAAGAGCTGCCTCAACAATTACATACGCTGTCCACAGAACTTTTAAGAGGAATTTTGGAATGAATAGCTGAAGAGTTAAAAAACCCTTTACCACATTTTGATTGGAAGTTATTTGCTAAGCAGTGGTTAAATACCAACTGTCAATAATTTTAGAAGGCAATATGAAATTGACAAATATTTACATACAAGACACTGCTAGATATTATGAAGAAAACATAGAAAGGATTACTACATAATTATTACTGCCAGAAAGTTATAATCTGCCAAACACTACCTGGCCTGCCTGGAGATAAATGAGTTGAAGGTAATAGGTAGTCTGAGCTTAAGTCCCTCTCTTCCCACACTTCCTAAGAAAAAGATGGGGTGCCATTCTTTTCTTAGGTATTAGAGGGCCACGGATGGAGAAAGCACACTTTCTCCCCAGATCAGCCATGCTCCAACATGGGTTATTCCATTCTGCAGAGCAGAGGTCACTGGTGTACTAATAAATGCAGTGAAACAACAACTACTGGTTGAAGGCTTGCACAGGAATCAAAGAACAAGGGAGAAACACCTGGGAAGAGAGGGATATGCCTTGGAGAGTGGCTCCAGAAAACCACAGTCCCTTCTGCCTTTCTTTTCTACATGGAGCCACACCAGGAGCTATGCTGCCACAGATGTGGGACACGGCTCCCCAAGGCAGGTGTCCCCACTGTGGACAGTATTAAGTCCCCGGATATATCATGAGGATCCATGCCCTTGCTGATGAGCTGTGATTTTGGAGACCCTTTTAAGCACTCAACTGAAATCTGCTTCTTTGCCATTCCCACTTCAGTGAAATAGTGGAGTCAATTTATTCTGATTCCTTAAACAATGCTGCAAGCACTTATTAAACACTTAGCCATGTACCAGGTATGGGGTATGAGTGAGGGAATAGTGCAGATCTAAAGCCTTTATGAAAGGTGCACAAACAGGAAAGTGAAATGAGACAAATGCTCTGTCAGAAGGATCCTAACGGGCATGGAAGCAGCCACAGATGAGGGAATAAGCAGTGACATGTGAGTTTGGGAAGTCTCTGGACAGGCCAGCTCTGATAGAGCATCCTAGGCAGAGGGAGCATTGCACACAGATGCTGAAGGGCGCGGAAAGACAAAGAGTGTTTGAGGAGATTCATGATAATGTAAAGGAAAGAGACAGGTCAGTTGATAAAGAGCTTGGATTTTGCCTTGCAGATTGGATTGCATTCTGTAGGTGATGTTGAGGCAGAGAAGCTTTTAAGCAAGGCCTTTCTGGGAGGTAGGCAGAAAAGGCATTAATGCAGTTTTATATATAAAAACAATTGTAGCACAAAGAAACTATGCCTGAGGCCACTCAGCCAGTGAGGTCTGGGACACAGGTCTCCCTACTCCCAAACTCAGGGCTTCCCACCAACACCTGCTATTTCCAGAGACAATATATCTTGGTGGGAAGCAGTATATCTCATTGGACATCCTGTGGGAAGCAGCATCCTTACCTGCCAATAAGAAATTGTAACCCTCTCACTTCAATGAAAGGAAATGTCACTTTGATGGCTCCCAAGTTAGCACGTAGACATTTCTATTGAGTCACCACAGTGTCATTGGGACTATTTATCCTCTGCCTTTCTGCACTCAATTGTGAGCTCCTGGAAATCGGGGACTATGTCTTCAGGTAGTCCTTGAGACAAGTGTGTATTGAACAATCACCATGTGCCAGGCACTATGCTAGACATGAATATCCCTCTGTAAGTGAGCCACACACACCTCTGCCCATGGGGGTGTCTGCAGTCCTTCCATCTCTGTGCTCCCAGGACTTGGACATAGGTTAACACTCCAAAAAGGTCTGTGAACAACGAAGTGAGTAGATCTACACTACTTTCCCCAACTGATGAGGGAGTTTCCTCAGGTGTGCCCTGTGTGTACAAAGTTGTAAAGGGGCAAGGAACCCAAGTTCCAACCTCCTGCTTCCCATCTCATCCCCCCATTCAAAAACATGGGGCTCAGGAAGGCACACAGCAGGCTGGACTTCATAGTCCAGGCCAGGTAGAGGAGAAGCTGATGAGCAGGTATCCGAGTGTGGAGACCAGACAAACACTCCATCAGAAGCTGTAAGAGGAAATGAGGGGGTAGTGTCTTCACTGCCTCCTCGGGTCCTCAGTTAGCACATTTATAATTCTCAACTCTATGTGATCGGGGAAGAAACTAAAGTCAGGAAACAGGAAAACCACTAGGCTGCGCATTCAGCAGTGGGGTCCAGAACCCTAGCTCCAGCCACATTGCTGCCTGACTGCCACGTGGAGCTTGGCTGAGTGGCTCTGAGCCCAGACTGCAATGGCCTAGTGAGGAATGTCCTGCTGCAGAGCAGTCCAGGAAGAGCAGCCAGAGAGGGCTGCCCCTGCCCACGACCCGCCAGCCTCCTTCAGCCCCTGGACCGGCAGGCCTGCTACAGTCTCCAGCTGCCTGCTCATTCTACCACCAACAGGGAGACCAGGGTACCGCTTTCTGAAAAAATTATCCTGCATGTCCTGGGCTTTCTGCTACTTGGGGATCATGAGAATCTGCCTTGTTCTCAAGGGTGCACATTGAGGTTTCATGCAGTCCTACTTCATTCCGAGAGACTCATTCTCAATGGAAATTACAGTATCTACTTACTGCCTGCTGAAGTACTATAACCCAAGGACAACATTGTCATCTAAGCTGAGGCAGACCAAGGTAGCTGCCCCCTGTGTGGCCTCAGTGTGAACAGGAAAACATGCTTCACTGTGGTGCCATGCAAAACACTGAGTTTCCAGGACAAGGTTCCGGATGTGCCTCACCCCTGCTGCCCAACATGGCACCTTGAGTGGGCATGGACCTCTGAGGCCTCCTGTCCTACTATAATACACAGGTGTTCTCTCCCCATTCAGGAGGTTGTGCAGATCAAGTGAGAGAGAGCTTCCACTTCTGTTTGTACCTACACCTACTTCCAAAATTACTTGTGTGACTGTGTGCAAAGAAGGAGGCATCTATAGATAAAACTTACCATAAAAAGAACAGACTCAATGTCACGGAAAAGAAGGATGAGAAGGAATTATAGCCACCCTTTCAGTAGATGAAGTAGCAGGTGTGGATAAAAACGGGCCATATGCTACCCTGACTAGTCAGGGAAGGCCTGCTTGGCAATTTTGCAAACTCAAGGATGGTCTCAAATTAAAACTTTAATGAAAAGCAGTTTTTGGTCGGTAGTCATGACCTAGGCCAGCATCGTCCCTGACAAAGATCAATCTTTACCTTAACTGAGCCTATTGTATTTTTGCATCTAAGATACCATTTCATTGGGATGCCAAAGTGATTTTCCCTTTTTCAGTTCCCTCACAGCACAGGCACTGTTCTTCAGAGACCAAAACTTTGTTACTGAGTTAATTGTTGACTGTTAGCTATCCTGCACCCACCTAAGTAAAAGAAGTATGTCTATCATTTTACTTTTTATCCATTCCCAGAGGTTTCCCAGCTTGGCTTTCTCCCTATCACCAATGGAGTTCATGAGGTCCACTTACATCTCTTTTCATTGTGATGTATAAAATAAGGTTTAAAAAAATCACCATTTTCTGGAGCACTATACCAATATGTTGACATTCTGCTTCCAGGAAATTATTAACAGTTTAGCTCAAATAAACTCATAAAAATTCTTTACAGGTTTGAATGTGTTTTTTGTTTTGTTTATTTGTTTGTTTTTTATGTTAACACAGGAAAGACCAGAAGTCCTAATGGAGAGAGAGGAAGTGAGCACTAGTGGGTCTGTGTGGGGCTTGGCATCACCACTCAAAGGACACCAGGTGATTGCCATCCCCAACTGAAGGTGACATTTCGATTTCTCTTTAGAAAACCAACATGACCATCTATCAAGAGAAGAAGGGAAATCTATTTCTCCTCTCCACTGTCCTAATAAAACAATCCCAGAGAATAAAAAAACTACACAAAACATTGTGCAACTGCTTTCAAAAGGCCAATGATAACAGATTCTTAAATTTGTGTGTATTATACATGTATATACTCAGTGAAATATTATCTGGTCATTAAAATCACTAAGAAAATATAGGGAAGTATTTGTGACAATGGTAAATGAAAGCCAATGCAAACGATATAAACAATGATTAGCACACTGTAGCTTATTTGTATGGAGATTTATTATAGAAGGGTGCACTCTACCAATGGAACCTATTCCTGAGAGGATGGTGAGATATGAGATATATGGTGTGTGTGTGTTTGTGTGTGTGTGTTTCATTTCTTTTCATAAAAATAAGTCTCAAACTGTTTTTATAAACATTTTTGTGAAAATAATAAATATCAAAGAAATAATTCATGCCTCGAGTTCTTTATAGGCCATCTTTAAACTTTGGCAGATTTGATTTTGATCTTTTTAAAAGTGGTTAATTCACTGGGTGGTGAAAGTAGGAATTAAGACACTAAGTAAAGCCAACTAAGGTCACCTGGGACCTTGACATCCTCTGGTCACTACCCCAAAGGCCATGGTCACTAGTTTTCAACTGAAGGAGACCATGTGTCATTGTGGACAGCACACTCCACTGGGAGTCCTGGGCTCAGTGTCACCTGACCTTGGTCAAAGTCATGCCTTGCTTCCTTACCTGCAAAACAAGGAAGCTAAGGCCAATGAACTCCCAAGTCCTTCTTTTTCAGGTTCAGTGATTTTATGATCCTCTGAATCTCCACCAGAATAAATTCCTTTTTATCTGAAAAACACTTTGTAATAAAATATCTCTGGACTAAAAATAATTTACCTCAGTTAAAAAAAGAACTGCATTTCTTAAAAGTTATTGTGAAATGTGTAGGTAGGCAGAAAGGGCTCGATTCTGTCTTGCCACTTCCTAGATGTTTACACTCTTTTAGGAAATCACTTAATTTAGCTGTAAAAGAGGATTAAATGTCACAATTTATGAAACACAACACTGAGGCAGAGTGCGCAGAACACCTGGTTAAAATCACACTCAAGTCAGATGGCAAATATAGCACAAAACGTATGTAATATACAATAATCTGCCTATTCTTGGAAGACCTGAAAACACTCTGAAAGACTGTATTTCCAAGAACCAAATTTTTCAAGATGTTTCCAGTTCCTCAGTTCACATGATCTAGTTTCTCACTGTCCCCCAAAAGGATACACATGCCCCAATTTCTTTTCAGAGAGTATGACCAACCATAGAGCACGTTCTGGTTCCACTGAGACCCAGACCAAGAAGGCTCTGATTTTAAAAGATATTCCATCCCCTCACTCTCCCCACTCACTCAAATGCCATGCTCAGTATTTGGCCAAACCCCGGCAAGAGTTCTGCCTTTGGGAGGTCAAGTGGACAAAGACTAGATGTTCTATTTCTGAGGTCCCAAACTGAACTGTGTGACCCTACGAAAGTCACGGGTCTGGTTGGGACTGTGGTTGCCTGGTCAGGGGGCCGGTCAGGTGCATAATTCCGGCTGAGGTTTCAAACCACTGAGCGGATGCCACAGTGCAGCTCTTCTCCCTGTCACTTAGGGATCGCACTCCATGGGCCTGCCATTCCTGTGTGCTGTCTGGATTCCACCCGAGGGGCAGTATTATCAGCTGACCCCGAACAGAACAGACCCCAGAGAACGTCAATTTTTCTAAATCGGTGGCTGGATCAGTGTTTAATGTCTTCTTGTCAACTGAGAGCAAGACACAGAGTTTGCTGGGTCAGGGAGAGGTGAGAGGGCCCGTGGGGGAGGAAGGGAGTGCAGAAAGTGGCACATTGGAAAGGATTTAAAAACAAACCCTAAGTGCTTCTGTTAAAACTGGGTCCTGGAGAATAAGAATGTAGAGAAGGAGACAATGTGGGGCAGTGAGCTGAGGTATCCTATTCCGCTGAGCGTGGACCTAAGGGAACAAAGGGAGGCAGCTGACGACTCATCCATGAGAGGCTGTACCTTCTCTTTCCGACACCCTGGTGTCCACAGAGGGGCTTGTGTCCAGCCTTCATGAGTGGACGAACAATGGGGAAATTTCCCTTCTAGTCAAAGCAGGCACAGAGGTATCAAAGAGGTTCAATACTCACTACAGGCTTTTTCTAGCATCAGGCCAGCCCCTCCCTAGAGGGCCCCTCTTTCCCTCCTGCATCTGCTCCCCTTGGCCAGCTGCTGACCTCTCCACGTATTTTCCCAAGATATGCTTCACAACTGCCCCTCAGCCTTCCTGACTATTTGCATTGTAGCCTCTGCTTGCACCTGCCACTTTCCCCCCTCAGGGTCTGCCCTCGCCCCCTACCCTCACCCCACCCCCCGCCTCCCACCCATTAGCTGATTCCCAGGCAGATGATGCCCTGAATGAAAGGCCAGAGAGACTGCAGTTTCCCTGCCTGCCTGCCCTGCCTGACCACTTTCACAGGAAGCTCCTAGGGAGTCCCTCCCTCCCGCCTCTCCCCTCCCCCAGGCCTTCTTTTATCTGTTTTCCTTTGGTTCCCAGGCTCCCTCTTTACTTTTTCTCTCATATGTTTATTGATTTGGGGAATCAAATCACTTTTGTTCAGTCAAAGAAGCAGCCCAGTGTTACGAAGAGAGCATTCGCTGGGAATCAGGAAAGCTGTATCAGACAAAGGCTCAGAGGCTGGGCAGTGAGGATCCTCTGAAACCAGCTCTTTCAAGCCTGTCACTTCACAGATGTAGAAACAGAAGGGCGTCCCCCCAGCATGTGTGTGTCCCCAGGCTGTCATTTTGCCTGTCTTAGTCTCAGTTTCCTCATCTGCCTGGCAACATGGCAGCATGGCAACAGAAACAATATGTTTCAACTTCAAAGAAAACCTTGGAGATGGATATTGTATTGGTTGACTGGTGCAGTGAATATGTAACCCTGGCTCCGTCCTCATCCTGAACACAGGGTGTCAACCTGCTGAGTCCTTAGAGTTTCTGGAACAATGAAATGAGAGAGAAGCACAACCCAGAAGGCACCATATGCACAGGAATACTAATGACAAAAAGGGTATTAGCAGTAACCAAAAGCAGGGTCAATCATAGCAACCCAACCCAAAAATGGTAATTATGGGATGTGAAGGATGTGTTAACTAATTAACTAACTAAGCCTTTTGTGATAAACATTTCACAATGTATACAAGTACACCTGAAACTTGCACAGTGTTTTATGTCAATTATATCTTGATAAAAATTTAATGTCAAAAAAGGCTGCAGATTTCTGGAACCCATGCCCCAAGAAAATGATCAAAGTACATAGCAGCCATACACGGTCCCAATAGAATAAGTCTGATTGGATAATTCAATTGTCTATTGGCCACTTCTCCCTTCCTTACCCCTACAAAGTAGATACAGCCCCATCCTAACATCATCCACCTTCAAATCCAACTCCCAGTGTCAAGTTCCATTCAAAGACCCTGCTCATAGTTCTTATCTCTGAGCCCTGAAGCCCTGATGGGATTTACCACATGCTTTAATGTCAGCTTGTGTATTGTCTAATTTTGTTTTCCCATCAAGAGAGAGATGGGTCCTTAAAGGTGGGAACTATATTTATTATCAGCCCTTCATAGTCAACAAGCACTGGACCCATATGAAAAGCTTAGTAAATATCAGTTAGTTGTTTGCTTTCTGACCTGGGGAGAGATCAGGATTCCAAGTTTACACTGAGTTCCTGGCTCAGTATGTGTCAAGCACAAGAACTCCACACCTTCCCACCCAGCCCCCCTACCCCACAGTGTGTTTATGATGCTAGAGACAGAGTGCATAGCCCGATTTGAGATTTCAGTTGACACTAAGTGCAGCTAAGCAGGATTTAGGGGCCCTGAAATCCAAATACTTCATGTTCATGGCCATTTCCACACACCTGTGCTCATGTTACTTCTTCCACCAGAAAAATCTCCTCTTCAAATCAGATTTCTAAGTGCAGTACAATCTTTAAAAACTCTGTTAGGATCCTGACCTCCTGGAATATCAGGTACCACTGCCCAGTGTGTACTCTGCACAACCTCAGAGGCCAAAGTCCACAGTGTAGCAAGTCTGCGTCTACCTCCTCCCTGAAGCCTTGTACCTCAGTTCACATGGATCTGACTCTAAGAACTTACCAAGGGGGTCTTCTAATCAAACTTCCAAAGTGGAAGGGAATGTTATGTAGTCTCTGCCTATGGTTGAAAGCTCTTACTTCCTAGGCCACTTAAAATCTTTCATCATTTCAGCTCACAGTCAATTTTTCTTGCTTCGCCAATTCTGAATGTGTAAGAAGCCACAGATGATTTTTACACTATTCATTGAAATGAATTAAACTTTAATGAATCAGAAGCATTGTACTTGGCCCTTGGACTTGACCTTCTGTTAAATTTGGTCCTCATTTCTTTGAACCAAAGCTCCTCCCATCTCCACACACCAACTTGCACTGCCACCTTGAGCCTGCAGAGAAAGACAATCTAATCTCCTGCCTCCGTTGCTCTGCCTCTCTTCCTCCTTACCTCAGTCCAGAATGACAAATGAAAGATTGATAGCCGAATTAAAAACAAGAAGCCAGCTATAGTGATTCAATGTAACCTCTTCTTCCAGAACCCAGACACATCAGGAGAAAATGGGAGTTTCTGTAAGAGAACTCTAGGAGGCATCCGAGGTCTGCACCAAAGAGGGAAAGTGGAGTGGAATGGAGGACCAAGAAAGAAAAAAGAGAGGACAGGCAAGGCTTGGGATGGACTTCAAGTCAGGGAAAGGCACTTGTTCCAGAGAAGAATCATTCTACCTTCAGATCAGCACCTCCTTCTGGTAAACACCCCCCCCCCCCTTATTCTGGGGACAAAGGAATGACAGGGTCGTGAGAACCAGACCATCATCTCATACGGAGACAAGAGTTGTTCTCATGGGCCCCTCCACCTGCACATCCCCAGAACCCAGTTCACATGGCAACTATAGGAGTCAGGGATGTCCTCTTTCACTTTACATATTAGGAAATGGAAATTTGAAGGCTTTCTGTTCTCAGCTAAAGCTGAAGTACAACTAAACTCACATCGGGATGACTCTAAAGTCATTTCCTTTTCCCCTCATTCTGTTGTCAAAATGCTATATTTTCCTGACCACCTAGAGAATTTACTGCAAAGTCATCACTTTTCTCCTTGACTACAGTTCACTCTTTTGAATGTTCACTATTTTGGATAAAGAACCTACCTCCCCCCCAAGCAAAGGACAAAATTATTGAAGGCAGGGAATAGGTCACAACCTCTTTGTTCTCAAAGGTGCTCAGGCAACCTGTTACATTGCTGTCTTAATTCTATGGGCCGGGCTCCTCACCCCACCCAGCAACCTCCATTTCTACAACTTTCTCATATCCAGTTTCATGAAACTGGTTCTTGACCTATTATTAGAAAATGCTGCCTAAATCAAATAAGCTAGAGGCAGCTTCTAAAAGATCCCGTCCTCGGCTTCCAGGTGAGAGTCTCTGACTACTTGCTCTCTTCTTCCTTGCTCCTCTACCCCTAGCCTCCCACTGGGTTGGTACCTCTTTTCTGCTTCTTCAGCCTATACCTCAACTATAGGCTACATCCTCAGGTCCCAGAGGGCAATGGCCTTTGTCCTTACTCACTGTTCTATTTCCAGCCTATGGACTTGTTAACTTTAGCGCTTGATCAATAATGTGAACTCAATAATGGAACCAGACCAAAGGACTTATAAATCTGACCTGACAGACAGGCCCACTAGCACTATTAGAACACCGCAGCAGATTTGTGGGCTTAAGGTTACCTGTGAGCAGAAAACCCACTAGGATCCCCAAGTCCTTAAACAGATGTGATCTGGTAGGGTGTCAGCTTTCAGGGGACCCTGAGTTTATGACTCAAGTCTTGCATTCACAGATCCCAGCACAGTGTTTGGCACACTCTATAGAAGTACTATGTGTTTGCGGAATAAATTAATTACTGAATCCAGCTGGATCAATCCCCATATACTCTCTTTCCTAGGAAGGCAAAGAAAGCTGTGTAAGCTTCCCTTTTTAATGATTGGCAAAATCATAGAAATGTAGAGCCTGGTGGAGTTGGGAGGCTGATTCCAATTTCTCGTTTACAGATGGGAACACTGAGGTCCAAGATCTCACAGAAGGCATCCTGCTCTCAGTCTAGCACACATTCAACTCTGTCACACTGTCACACTTTGCAGGAAATCCAAGAGCCTGTGAGGCCTATGGCTGAGCCACAGGCTCTTGGCTTCTTTCTCTCCATCTCTGTCCAGCACTTGTCTTTCAATAGTAAAGAAGAATTTCCTCTAGGGGAGAGGGGGGAAAAAGCCTTTCCCCTTCCCACACAGCAGCCAGAAGACTTCATATTCTCTGACAATCTCGGAGACGAGCCATCATCATTCAGTATCTTGCAATGGTAATGCTTCAGTTTCAAAGACAATCTGAAAAGGCAGCCACAGAATGGACTGGTTGAGGTTTGGTTTTTTTTTTTTTTTTTTTTTTTTTTTTTTTTTTTTTTTTTTTTTTTTTTTTCTCTCTTCTGTCTGTAGAATATCAGTGGAAAAGCATTCTCAGAAACAATTTAGTGCCTTCTTACCCTTTACAGCCTATCTCCTCTCTATTCTATGGGTAACTGCTGCTCAAAATGAACACCTCATTAACCTCTTAGAGTCATCCATCCCTCCTGGTACCAGCCCTGGGCCATGGGGCTTTCATATAAGGAAAACAACCTGGGAACAACTGAGAACCTTGATCTGCTGGGATGTGGCATTCCTTGCATTCTAAGGCTCTCCTCTAGTCATAAATGCTGTCACACAACTTGTCAGTTCCAGCTCACTTGTTGGATTTATCCCAGTTCCCATCTAGAAACTTGATTTTCAAGGCGTTGGCCGGAGGTGATTCAATATGCAACTGGGGAACAGACATCAATGTTGCCAGGGAAAAGGCAACCACTCTGAGTCAAGGAGAGGAGAAATTGTGCTAAGCCAGGGCACCAAGAGATCCCTTTGGGCACCACACAAGTGGCACCATATCATGCCAAGATGATGTGTAAAAATATCCCAAACACAATGATAGGGAGAATAAAAAGTAGTTTGTTTAATAAAATAATTCACCCCAAGATGGTTTGAGAGCCCATCTCCTTTGGTTCAAATGGTTTCTAGAGAAATCAAGCAGCACTAAAAAATCAATCACCATTCTAGCTAAATCATAGATGTCCAAAGTGATCTTGTGTATCAATAAAAAATGATTGGATCTGAAAGAAATGAATTTATTAAAGCATTTTTATGAATGAGACCACTACAGCCCTAGTACAGGGCATAACATCCACAGGGGTGTGTGTGTGTGTGTGTGTGTGTGTGTGTGCGCACGCATATCAAAGGGATGGAAGAAATTCTCTCATATTGATGTGTCTCATCAATGTGACTGATGTTTCTATCTCTCCCTCTCTCTTACTCTGAAATCAATAAAAATGTGTTTAAAAAAATATATAAGTTCCAGGTGGTAACATTAACTCCATACCCAGGCAGGTACAGGTCAGTTTAATTCAAGTGACTGCAATGTTGGAGGCAAAATGATGGTCAGCCATTTTTCAGCCTTTTGCAATAAACGTGGGGCAGAGCCATAGAAGCCCACATAAAATAGTGCCTGTGAGTGTACACACGTATGTGTGAGCACCTGTGTGTGCATGAGTATGTGTATGCTCCTTTAAACAGCTCAACCTGAGTGAATTCTCAGATAGATGGGTAGATGGTCAAGATTGCAGGTTAGAAATATTTTTGCTAGATTGATTTTGTCTCTTCATATATAAATGAAGTATGCTGTATTACGCACCCCCCCCCCCGCCCGAGGGGGGAAAAAAAAAGGCAAAATTTAAGGTCTGGATGAAAATCTGACAGCAAGTTGCCTGCAAAAGACCCAAAAAGAATAAATAACAGGATGGTGGTCAAGAAATCTGTGTTCAAATCCAGGCTCTGAGAAGAACCATGAGCTTTCAAGCACTTCACCACTGAAGCCTCAACACTCTAGTCTATAAAATGAGTCTGTGGGTTTCCATTTCAACTTCTGTTTTTCTCCTTCAACTCAAAATCTATATGCAAATTTACATCAAACTCTAAAGTTCTATAAAACTGCTCTCCAAACCCCAAATAGACATGGCATGTTAGGAAGCAAAAGATATTATAATTAAGGTTTCCAATCCCTAATTCAAATAGCATTCACTCAGATGTGGCAGAGATGGTCTGGAAAACCATAGGAAGTGACATCTACATAAATCAGAATGTGGGAGGTCTCCTTTCCGAAAGGAGAATCAGATTATAAATGAACACCAGGAAACTATGAAGACAGGGGCACATTTCTTTCACCCCAATATTACAAGGTGACTCTTTCTCCATCTTTACAAAGAGGTCCTAGTACACTTCCCATCCTCTTCCTTAAAAATTACATAATTTTAGAATATAGATGGCAACTTTAACAATATCTAGTGCAATATCTCCATTTCAGATGAATGCTCAGAGTGGAGGACACTCCACAGAGAGAACTGGGACTGGGACTCAGATTTACTTGTAACAAGTCTCAATATTGATTTTTTTTTCCCCCTTGTACTTTGCTGTGCATTTCAGAGGCCTCACACAGAAAAAAATAAAGCAGTTTGAATATGTGTTGGGAGAATAGGAAAACTGGGTAAATTTTGTGAATCAAAGAATAGGGTTCCCAGGATAAGAGCTTTCCTTTCCAACTAAAGTAGAGATGAAATCCAATAAATCCATAGGGACCTGTTCAGATGGGGGAGAAAATAACCCTTGAGGAGACTAAAGGGCAATTTCCATTTTGTTGGGCAGATGGGAGCCTGGAGGGCAAGGTCCGTTGCAATGCTTCCTAGTCTAATAGGGTGTAGGGAACTCTTGCTTTCTGCATTAGATTCCTTCCTGGGAAGGGTGATTCTGAGTGTTTCTATTTCATAACCTGCTAATTATACACTCATCCTCAGGCTCCACAGATTCTCATGACCTTCCATGAATCATCCCTCGTAACCCTTGGGTTTGAGTTTTCCCTGCTCCACCCACCCCTCAGCAAACCCCCGTCCCTGCTTTTGAACACCTGGGTAATGAACTGTGGCCAGGAGAGACAGCACTCTTATTTAAAGAAGCATTATTATCTGTAACATGAGACTTCATTAAGGACAAATTGCTTGACAGAGCCTCTTCCCTAGATCCTGCAAAATGCTACAGGCCATGGGTAACTCCATGACCCAGGTTTTTATGGACTGGTTCCCCTTATAACCATTTCCCTCACAGTTCCAAGGAGTCTTTCAGGATGGCAGACTAAGGTTCCTTTTAAAGCCTGAGATAAAAAATCAAACATATACATTACTCTTCCCTGAGGCCTGTAAGTCCAGACTGGGAGGATGAGGAGTCATAGGTATGTATGGAATTAACTTTATGAACTTTCAGTTTGTCCTAGAGTTGCCTTTGTGTGTTAATAAAGAGAAATCTTGTCTTTCTAGGGTTATCTAATTGCAGTTTTGAAAGTCATATTAATTTTACTCAGATTCAACCAAATATTTCTTACATACTGACTCTATGTGAACCATCCTATACCTCAATAGGCAATCAATAGTTTTACTTGGGCAAGTGGAAACATTTATGCTGAAAAAATACTTTTCAGGATTCTGCTGCCAACAATTAAACCACAGAAGCAACCAACACACCTGGATACCACATCCCACTGAAGACCTAATCCTATTTTGCATAGCATTTGAATCCTATGAGCCATTGGTTAGGATGGGCAAATAAAGAGTTTGTATCAACTCTATTACTTGCATAAAGCTGGTTGGTGGCATTTTTTTTTTCTGTTTTGAAAATGTTTTTTCTTTGATTAGTTTCTGAAACATCCTTCCTGGACTTCCTAAAGCCAATGCTCAAGGGTCAGCAAAATTGTGGTAAGATTAGCTTGGGTCAAATGTAATTAGAAACGGAAATAAGCTCTAGAAGGGAAACGGGGTTTCCCAAGTGTACTTCCTGCTGATTCTCCAAAGGCCCCACTGTGCTCCAGGAGAGCAGATCTCCTCGGTGGCCCGTGCATGGGTTTCCTGCTTTCATGTTAACATATGCTCTCGCATTCTTCTTAGAATTACCTTGTTTTGGTCCACAGATCCCAACTAGCAGATCTCCTGCAGCTTACTTCAAGTCACCCCTCCAAAGGCTTACTGAGCTACCCTAGTTGACCGTGACCTTCCCTGATGTGAAACTATGGCTTCAAATGAAACTTCGCTGGCAAACAGTAACTTTCAGCTGAACTCGTGAAAACTTGGAAACACAAAATGTCTCCATGGCTAGTGGAGAGATGAAGGTAGAAGCAAACTGTTATAAGGAAGTGTGAAGGAGGGTGCACCAGCCAGGGCCTTAACAGGAAACAGATGGCATAGCCAAATCACGATTGTTAAGGAGCACTAATTTTCAACAGTGTGGACGTTGTAAGGAAAACACAAAGAGTGATTAACAAAGAAGTTGTTACTACCTCTTGAGAGGAAGCAGTTACTGGAAACATAAAAGCCACCAGAGGGTTGGTAGGTTTTCAATGTCTTCCACCTCCAGTCTAGTCTCTATCCTGTCACTGGAAACACCTTTCTGATGGGCAGATCCCACTGTCTTATTCCTAAACTCTGATGGCTTCTGTTTGCTCTGAGAGTGAAATCTGAAGTCCTTGGTTTGCTAGGTCAGGCTCTAGCAGGGGTCCTCAAACTTTTTAAAGTGGGGGCCAGATCACGGTCCCTCAGAGAGCTAGAGGGCCGGACTATATGAACTACTAATTCCTATTGTAACACCTCGGCTGCGCTCACTGCCCAAAAAACCTGGCGGGCCGGATCAGACTCCTCTGCGGGCCGCATGTGGCCCGCGGGCCGTAGTTTGAAGACCCCTGCTCTACAGCATCAAGAGCAATGGTTCAGAACTTGTCACTTCCCCACTCCAAAGCTGTCATCCTTTATGTCATCATAGCCTTGTGTCTACCATGTCTTTACTGGAACGCTGTCTTTAACAAGCTAAGGCCTACGTGTCCTTCAAGTTCCAACTCAAACATCTCTGTCCCTCAGGCCTTGCCTAACATTCCTGAAAAGAATCACTTATTTCCTTCAGCCTCCATAGTATCTATCACCTGTAGCTCTGACGGGTGCCCAAAAGGTGAACACTGAAGAGGCTCTGAGTTTAAACAGAAGTAGAGGGACCAGGGGTGAACTAGACATGTATTCTTTCTTAACATTGAACTTCTTTCATAATACCATGTGGTCACATCCCAAGGGACCCATATCTTCTTTTTATAATCTGAAGGTCAAGATAACTCAGAGAATATTCAGCAATAACATTTGTTACTGCCAAAATTGGTTACATCCATACTAAACAAAATATGGAAAACAATTTAATATTGTAAAGATAATGCAATGAAAAGAAATAATAACAAAAGTGATGGTTATTTGGATTCCCCTCTGAGTGGCTGCCCTGAGCTCATACCCTTTGATACAAGGGTCCCTGAAGCCACAGAGAGTGCTGGTTCCAGCAGGAGCACTGAAGGACACCCTAAATTAGAAATATAAATCTTCTAGAAATGAGTGACCCCACTAGTTCTCCAGCATCAGGTTATAATTGAAAAATTAAACAAGGAGGCATAAAGGGCTTTCAGCAAATAAATTCACAATGATAAAATGTTGACTGGCCCAGGGGATTTCATGTTATTACCATGTGGGGGCTTTTTTGGCTCTCAAAGTTAAAGTGAAACTGCCAAGTACTCTTGGCCTGAATGTCTCAAAGAAGAAAAAAAAAGTCACCAAATATGAATGAAAATGTCTCTATGATGGTGCTTGGGTAATTGGGAAAACAAATGTAAAATGCTTCTTGGTAGAATAGCAACTAAAATCTTATCCAGAGACTATGACAAAAGAATAAATTCTTAAAATGGAAAAATGAAATCTGTGAATCAATGGACATAAACTTTACATCTATGATGTAAACATACAATTAAGAAAGAAACGCTGTGTAGAAGCTATAAAATATAGTTTTAACAACTACTGTTCTTTGCACCCTGAGCCTCGATCAGTCTCAATTCACATAATATTGCCAAGATCGTGCTATGCAAAATGGTTGTCACATAAAAAAAAAAAAAAAAAATTCCTAATCTTGCCTTACAGAGCCGACAGTGTGGTTTGAGAGTAACAACTAACATAGTTGAAACAATCTAATGCCCAGTTCTAGACTGGCTGCCCAGAGCTCACTGCCAGTGATCATGGAGTCCTAAGATGAAAGCTACCTGTCTAGGGTGGTAAAGCTGCAGGTAAGAGTTAGACATGCAAAGATGGGAAGACATGGCTAAGGTGGTGAGAAGGAGGGTAAATGAGTCTTCCCAACACTGCATTAAAGCGCCAATGCCAGAAAGAGAAGTTTTGTGACATGAACACAGTCCACGGCAGAGACACAATACTCGGTGGGAAGATGTGGCTCGTGTTCAGCATTTTTAGAGTCTAGCTGTCACTAATAGTCACATCTAAACTCTAAATAGTGGGAAAATTCAAGCAAAATTGGACATAAATATCTTCAGGTGAATATATACAGATCTTTGTGATCAGGGAGAAAGATGCTGAAACACACACATGAGGGGGCAAGGGGAAAGGGAGACAGAGAGAACTTAGAATTACATTTTCCCTGAGAGTTGGAGATGGAAGACTGAGACATAATTCATTAGCAAGGACAAGCTCTTGTGGTCATTTCTGCTAGAGTATGCTGGTGGCAGAAGACAGATTCACAGGCTTTGAGAAAATATAAAAGCAGAGTTTGAAAGGTTCACATAGCCCTAGCCTGCCTGGTTCAGTGAAAAGAGCGCCAGCCTGCAGACTAAAGAGTCCTGAGTTGATTTCAGTCAAGGACATGTACTCTCAGTCACAGGCTCAATCTCTGGACCTAGTTGGGGCATATGATTGGAATGCAAAGACAACCAATCAATGTGTCTCTCTCATATCAATGCTTCTATCTCTCTCTCTCTGTCTTTCTTTTTCTCTCCCTTCCACTCTAAAAATCAATGAAAAAATATCCTAAGGTGAGGAGTAACAACAACAACAACAAAAAAAAAAAAAAAAAAAAAAAAGGAAGAAGAAAGAAAAGAACAGAGCCCATAAGGAAAGACAATTTAAAAAGAAATGAAGTTCTCTAGCTTTTTTCATAAGTATATCAGATCTTCTTCAACATTTTTTCTTCTCATTTCCCTAATGTGGCATTTCCTCATTTTAACATTCTGCATGTAAAAACGTGTAGACAGACATGATACTCTAGAATCATGGAAATCTTAAGTAGTGTGGAAGAGGGGCAAAGAGGAAAGGAAGGTCTAAGGCATGACTTTGAGGTTAACTAGCACAGCTTCAGACTAAGTATGGGGGACCCACCAGCCTTTTGCCCTGGGATCTAATTCAGACACTTGCATTTTACTGTCCAGTAATGAGGCTGGATGCACTGGTTCCCCTGCCAGCCTTATCACTGCCTTATCTGGTTGACCCTGGTGAGTGGAGTAAGTGTTCAGTTAACTCATTTGTTGAATGAATAAATTGGGCTAGCCAATCCTTTTTGGACACCTAAACCCAAGATGCTTCAACCCTATAATTGTGCAGCTGAGCTCATGGCCGGAATGAGGCTGTGGGAAAATAAAGAAGAAGTCAGCTCATACCTTCAAGGAATAAGGGATGTAGCTTGAAGGAAAAACAAATGCATGGAATGAAGAAAGAACAGTTCAACAGACCATGTACATACATACCAAGTTGTGAAGCCAATAGAACATAATAAAAGTTAGAGATATTCAGGGCCATGGCATCTCTGGGGAAGTCCAAAATGGCTTTAAGAAGTGAGTATAGGATTTGAGCAAGAAACAGGCAGATTGTAAGAAGATGAAAGAAGAAGAGGTGTGCATGCACACACACACACACTTTACACTCATACATACACATACATGAACCACAGCCATCCCCATGAGTGCCTGACAGCTATTAGACATATAGAGCAAGTCAACCCCTCAAGCATGTGCCTGACAGGCACTGAATAGGTTCCCCCACCCAAGTTTCCAATATCAACTCTTGTATACTTAAAATACTTCTATTCATTTATTATTGCATTACTTAAAGTCTTGAGGGATTTTTACTTTCAAAGTCTCTAATCCATTAACATCCCTGGAGAGAGGAAATTCCCTGTATCAGTTGTCTCCTCACATTAGTTGTGTGGGCAGAGTGTGGGGACTGCAAAGTCCAATAATTAATGTACACACAGCGGTTCCTCCAGGGAAGGCCAGGATTCCAGAGCAGTCTTATGCCAAAGACCATCAAAGGGATTTCCAATCATTAGTGGTGTCTCACTATTCCCAGGAAAAGCAAGTTCTGCAGACTGGTAAGTGACAGGGCCTGGAAAGGCTCGGATTTCTGCAAAGGCTACCAAAGAGCATCCCATAATCAGAAATGCAATGAGAGGGTAAGGATGATGCTCACTATGTCAGAGGCCATACCGTGTTCTGCTGTTGTTTTTACTTAAAAAGAAAAGGATTGGATTTAATGGTTCCCCGGGTTCCTTCTAATACTCAGGCTCTGTATGTTTGGGGCAAACTGAATCATAGTTTTGGGCTTTTACTTTCCTCACCCTGGACAGAGCGTCAGAGTCTCCCACAGACCATGAGAGCTACAAAAATACTTTGAGATCCATTAGTAAAAACATTATTTTGTTAATGTACCCATTAAGGGACGGGTGGATCTCAGATGCAAAAGCCAGTCCTTACAAAATAAGTTTGCTACAGGATTGCTTTTAAATGGCATTCTTACCCCATTTTACATGTACATAATGTTCTGCCAGAATGTTCTTCCCCAGGTTATCCACTGACTCTACAATTTATTTCATATATCTCTTTAAGAAAATATGTGCTTCTTGAAATAGGTACATCTAATTTGAAGCAGAGTGTAATAGCTCGTGATGAACATTGCAGAACATTTTGGCTGGTATTATCCCATGGCCTAAGCCAACTTATTTACTCTTCCCCTTCTTACCCACAATACACTGCCTAATGGACTCACACTAATATACTAGTATACTCACTTTCAGACCTATGAGGTTTATCCATTCAATTCTGTACCACCTTGGTCTACTTTCTCAGTTTCAAGTGTCCCTATATTTTCAAAGTGGTACATATTTGGGCAACTGGATATCTAGAGGTATGAATGGCTGAAGACAGTCTACTTATCTCATATTCTATCCCTTTTATTTCCTGAGTAACTGATTAGCCAGAGTGGCTCATGGAAAAGGAAATGTAGAGAAAAAAATTCCAGTAACATGATGCCATTTTTCCACATACTTCCTTGTCATTTGCAAACAAACCATGAGAGGTCATTACTAATTAATGAAAAGAGGTCTAGTAGTCTAGATCCGTGACAACTTTTCTCCCTGAAGACAGTAAACCATACATATGCTATGAGGAGGCTCCTTTTAAGGAATGAACCCAGTTTAGATGTGGATAAAAATGGAGGAGTTACAGAGAAAAGTAAAGGAATATAAAGACAACAAAAAGTATCGTAGAGGAGAGAAAAGGCAGAAAGAAGGAGAGGTAAGGGAACTTAAGAACATTAGTAAAAAGGTGTTCAACTCCTTGCTGTCACTCATGAATAAAGTGAGACCCAAAGTCTGGGAAAGGTAGAAATGAGAGTCAAGAGGAAGGAGGAAGAGGATGAGTCCTGAAAGTGAGGAAAGTGGAGGAGAAGGAAAGAGAGCTGAGGCTGGGTGCACCATCTGTGGGGAGGATCTAAACAGTCCTCAGCTCCCAGGAGCACATTCCACCCTGGAGCCCTGCAATCCTGTGTGCATGAGCACTCCTTCTATTTTCAGCTCCGATGTAACTCAATCACTAGTGTTCCTCTGGGGAGCTGGGGCTCAGTCCTCAAGAGGCATTTTACTACCTACCCTGGAACAGCATGGCAAGGACCTGGGCCTTCACAGGACGGACAGAACTCTATTGCCTTTACATACAAATAAGCAGTCTTTTCAAATGATGTGAATGCTAACACAGTTTAACAGGACAACATTTTCAGAAGACCAAAGGCATTACTCCTGGTCTTCTAATGATGTCCCTTACCCTCAACACCTACAAGCCAATACAGGCCCTTACCTTGCATGGTGTGTTCCCTCCTGACCTTTGGTCTTCACTTCAACTCTTCACAGAGCTCTGTGCTTTGGAGGAATACTCTGGTCTCTACTCAAGCACACTCAGACCCAGCAGGCCCATAGAAATGACTATACGTTCCCTCTGAAGCCAGGGAAATAGGGCTTTTACTGAAAAAAAGTTTGGCAATTAGAGGGTTGGCAAATTACCATCTGAATATTCTATAACCAAGAAATGAAAACCCTGGCACTGCACAGGAGAAGTGCTAAGACTGGGAATAGTTTAGAAAGTCAACAGAGCTTGACCTGAATATTAAGTAATGAGTCATTGTTCTGGGTTAGCCATCCGGTTTGGATTCTGTGGGTCAGAGCCACACCTAGTCCTTTCCTTCCCTCTCAAGGAGATTTGGGTATGATTGTGCACAACAACAATCACACAAGGTGGCACAGAGAATAGACAAATGAGCTCAGGATAAAGGTTGAGGAAGAAGAGGCAGTGGGAATCTGGGAAGCCTGGGACTATATTTTGGAGGAGGAAGCTCTCTTCTGGAACAATGAATAGGGTATTGATAAGCAGAAAAGAGGGAAGAGAGAATCCCAGTGGGGAGAGATAAAATAAGCAAAGATTTCCCTTACTCTTTGGTTATGTTTAGTCAGATGCTTTTGAAAAAAAAAGCAAAGTTCTGAATCCTCTGCCTTGACAAATATCAGTCAATTCTCCATAATTAATGCCTGGAACAAAAGCCATCTGCACAAAGATTTTTTGCCAAAAAGCAACCTTCTTATCTACAAAGCAGAAGCTAAATGTCCCTCTCCCTTGAAACAAGGCAAGGAGAGGTAAGCGGAAACTAGCATGAAGTCTGAGTCCTTCGAAGATTGGTTATCTTTGCTGCAGAACAAAATACAAGGCCAGTGACACTGATAGAAAAAAAAAAAAAAATGATGGAAGAACCTGCTCTTGTCTAAACCTTTAAAAAATAAAATCCCTAGAGGACAGCATATATCAATCATTCCTGCCTGGCTGAGCAGAGGAGGGGAGGAGGCACAGGAGGTGGGGTTTACAGCTTACTTTAGAGGGAGTTCACCCATGAGCTATCTAGTTCCTTTAACTTAGAAGGGCCAAGAGAAGAACATTCTCTATAGGATATGAAATGGGTCATTTCTGGTTCAAGTGGCTCCCCATAAATATGTTAATGATTGTATAGGCATGATTGCCTAGAAAGGTAACAGTTTAACCATCACACAGTGGGAAATGTTCCTTCTGGATTCTGTGTAAAGTGAAGAAAGGACCAAAGAGCTATTAGAAAATATGTGTTAAATTACCACCTTCCCCATATCTCATTCCTTTTAGATGGCAAGCTCAACAAACAAGCCTAATAGTTTGCTTAAAAGAAAAATATAGAATACTAGAGGCCAGGTGCAGGAAATTTATGCATAGGGGTGGAGGGGTCCCTCTCAGCCCAGCCTGCACCCTCTCCAATCTGGGAACCCTTGAGGAATGTCTGACTGTCACTGGGATGGGGCCTACACAGGCACTTGGACATCCCTCTCACAATCTAGGACTGCTGGCTCCCAACTGCCCTCCCCTGCAGGCCTGGTCCCCCCACAACTGCCCTACCCTGCAAGCCATCTTGTGGTGGCCATCTTGTGTCCACATGGGGGCAGCCATCTTTGACCACATGGGGGTGGTCATCTTGTGTCTTAGAGTGATGGTCAATTTGCATATTACTCTTTTATTAGATAGGATATCCAAACTTCAGAATCATTTGAACATGGTCCCAATGCTGAGAAAAACTGTGGTGTGTGTGTGTGCACACGCCCACACACACATATATACACCCCTCACTGGTAACAAAATCAAGTCTTCGAACTGTGAGCATGGCTGTGCAGGCATATACGTATCAAAAAGTCTTTTTCTTCTGCTTCCAAAACTGCTGCCAAATTTGCCTCATACTTTCTATCTAATCCCCCAACCCCATCCTTCACTTAAATACCACAATACCCTCATAATATATCTCTGGCTTCTTTCTATCTCTTCTCCATAGAATTTCTTAAAGGATCCCTTTACAAGCAAATCTTATCTTGTCATGTCCCTACTTAACCCTTTAATGGCTCCCACTGCTTTTATGCTAGTGACCCCAGGAATCTTTCACTTTGTCAGCAGGGACCTGGGCAGGTGCCCTTCTACTAAGTAATGGCATTAGGAAGTGTGGCTTTGGAGAAGGGATTAGGTCATGAGGGTGAAGTGCTCATGAATAGGATTAGTGCCCATATAAGAGAGACCCCAGAGAGCTCTCTTGCCCCTTCTGCCATAAGGGGATATGAGAAAATGACAGTCTGCAATCTGGAAGAGGCCCTTCCCAGAACTGACCATGCTGGCACCCCGATCTCAGACTTCCAGCTTCCAGAACTAGGAGAAATGCATTTCTGTTGTTTAATAAGACACCCGTTTATATTATTTTCAAGACACACATGCATCTGATTGACATGAGAGATGCAGGTGACTGACTTCCAGTTAAGCCTGAGGTTGAGCTTGAACCAAGTAAACTTATCTCCAGATGCTGTTCACTTGGGTCTCAGGCCCCAAGATAGGAGGTTAAGCCAGGGTCTCAGAGAAGAGCTGGGACACAAGAGCTGACCTCCATTCCCAGGGCAACATGTTAAATTCAGCCTTGGGGTGAGGTTTCATGTTGTCCCTACAAAGATGCACCTCATCAAAGACCGGAGGTTTCCCAATACCCCACAGGTACTTTTGCTGAAAGCCCCTCATACCTGAAAAATGATGCATTTATTTGAAAGGGCAAGTGATATTTTAGATTCAGCTATTTTTTTCTTTCTTTCTTTCTTTTTAACCCCAGGGTATGTAAGTTTGATTCCTGGCTATCTCCCTATACCTCACAGTGAGCAACAATCCACAAGGAACAGAAAAGTCCAGCTCACTTTCAGAGAAGGTACTTTATTGTATTGATAGAAAAAGAGGCCTTCGGGACATGGACCCCACTTCAGTCCCATTTCTGTGATTAACCTTAGTGTGGCTTCAGGGAGGTCTGGCCCCTCTCCGGAGAGCAGACTTCCTATCTGTTATTACATGACTGACTTATATAAAGGGATCTATGAGATCCTTGGATTTTATGATTTTCAGCACCATTCCTGGTATTATTGTTTTTTAATTTCAAAAATATGTCTTAAAAGTCATTATGTTCTCACCATTGTGTTATATTTTGGGACATCCATGTCCCCCTACCCCAAGAGTTCTTATCTTGTGATTAATGGACCTCCTAAGCATCTGGTCCATGAATCTCTTGATATTGCACGCAACATTTTGTGCCCATGTGTATTTTTCCCGGAAAACAAAAGGGACCCAGAGCTTTTAGGTCCTATATGGGTCCTCTATGTTTTTAGCAGACAAGCATCAGTGTGAATGCTCATATGACGGATCCCAGATGAGATGTGCTGTCTCAGATGTGTTCCCCTTAGACACACCCATCCAACCATCATGTGCTATGGGCTCAGAGGAAGAAAAATTTCTGGGACCTCATAGTGAGGCAATTTCAGAAATAAGGTGGCTCCTGATTTGGGATGGCACTGGGCAGGAAGAGGCTTGAGAGAAGGAGAGCTTGGGAATCCCATGCAGAAAGAAGTGTATTTGTGGGTAAAATAGACCGTGTTCTCAGTTAACAGGATGAAAAATCCCTGGCTGCTAAACTAATTTAGCTCTCTCTCTCTGTTGCACTTGAGGGTCACACACTCTTTCTTTTTCCCACCTGTGTCTGTTTGCACCCGCCCCCAGAGTTCTGGGTTCAAAGGAAGAGTAGGGCTTGGTTTCACAGCTGGGAGTCTAGGTCAGAGCTGCTCTTTTTGCCAAGAGAACAGGAAGATCCTGAGTCCAAATCTATTACTCAGCCTCGCTGGGGAGGCCCTCAGGAAGCCACATAGTGGCTGAGAATTGGGGAGTGGTTTGGAGTTTCTCCTCAGGGTGACAGGGAACAAGTCATGACAGCTCTGAGCTCACTGAAAAATGGATCTCATTCACTGATTTTAAGGTAAGTTTGAAATATATAATGACAGAGCAAAAGTTCCACATTATACAGTTATATATGTATGTGGGAAAACATAAACATGGGCATGTATAGATCGAGGCATAAAAATTATAACATCTATAGTAATTACTATTATCTAAAAGTTTAAACATATGTGAGACAACTAATAGCAAATACGCTAGCATATGGCATTGAAACCAATATGTCAACACTTGAAAGTAAGAAAACAAAAATAAAGTCAACCACATTTCTCTCTTTACATTTAGGCCACAAAGGAGACCACTGCTGAGCATCTCTGGTAAAACATTAACACACACCAGGATCTGCCTGTAACCTGTTTGTTAAGGTGCAGTGCCCAGCTAATTAATACATCACCAGCAGATCAGTTCAGGGAATAAGCTTGAGCAAGTGCATTCCTGAGACCTCATTTACCCCCTTCCAAGTGGCGTAAGAAAAGCACAGGGGAGGAGACAAAAGAGAGATGGGAGGAATTATAATGTTGCCATATTGTTTAAAGGGTGGTGTGATTGGACAAATCCTGAGGTCATGTGGCTCAACAAAAAGCTGAAGGAGAAGGAGGTGTTTGGACAAGGGAAGGTTACATTGAAAGAAGGCTTTGGTAACAGCATCCTGCCATTGGTAAGACTGCTGGCTGACTGTCAGCAGAGACAATGCTATCTTGATGGCCACTCCCCCTCCCTGGGCCTTAATATTCTTCATCTGTAATAGGAGGGGGTTGTATGAGATCCCAGGTTCTCAACTGCTGCTGCAATGAAAATCACATGAAGAGCTTTTGAAAAATAGAGATCCCGGACTGCGCCCCATGAAAGAAACAGGCATTGAGTTTTAACCTCCTTCAGGCCATCCTCATGCACATTGAGTCCGGGGAGGACAATCAGGGGTCTAGGGTATCCCCAGTTCCCTGCAGTGTAACATCCCTGAGCTCTTCCAACGCTACTAGTAAGACTTCACTTAACTACATCACATGGAAGGTTCTTCCTGTTTCCTCTAGGAGGGATCACAATCCTGAGGGAACCTGAATGTTGATGTTCTTTGTCCCTCAGTGATTCATGAAGCCACCTGAACAGGACGATCTGGGGAGAGAACGAACTTGGTTAAGGAAGAGCTGATCAGGTCTCCGTTCAAGACCCATTTGCTCCAACTTCAGCAATTTTTACCTCCTGCTTAGGTGGTTTCCCACCCATGGCAGAGCAGAAGCACAAATGGGAAGCCTGGTTTGGTACACACACTGCTTGAGTTTACCAACAGCAGCAAAAAGAAAGTGAGGAAGAAAACTGAAACATATAAAAACACAGCATGGGAACCATTGAAACATAGTCTAAGGACATTCCTGATAGGAACAGACCTCTACTCCTCTGAAAAAGCCCTGTTGATCTCTCCCTATTATTGATAGACAGGTAAGAGATGATGCTGTTCGGAGGACTCTACTTAATGAGGCCAGGGCATGTGTATATTTATATAGAGATTTGGTGATTTTCAAATGAATGATTTCGGTCTCTCCAAATGTGGGCTCAGCATGAAATACTGTTGTCTTCTTTCCAGAATTTTAAAATTAGACCTGCTGGCTACCCTTTGCCACATCAAACTGTACTCCAGGTTTTCATCAGCTAATCTCACCCTTGGATGTAGCTAATAAATTCAGAAACCCCAGAATCTGCAGGTGGGCAGATTGAGGCACAGATAGGAAAACCATTTCCCCTGCCACTCTTAGTCAGTGAACCCTATCTAAAATTACTCAACCATCCCAGTGCACTTCTAAATAAATATATACTGAATACAAGGAACTCAGGCCAAGCTTTGAGGAAGAAGACGATATAAAGTGCACTGAGTAGCAATGCATGAAAATAGACCTTTTGAGGTCACTGACATCGTGGGGATCCAAGAGGAATGTAAGACTGATCAACTAAGAGACCACACATGTTCTTTTAACGATAATTACAATTATTTGGACACTTTCATAAGTCATGGTATTCAAATAAGGGAGAAAGAACTGAGTGGGAAGCAGCAATGAGACTGTTAGAAGCTTCCTAATCTACACTAATAAAAGAGAAATATGCAAATTGGTCATCACTTCACAACACCCACCAGCCAATCAGGAGTGAATATGCAAATTAATCCATTAAAGCTGTAGGCAGCCCAACCCCCCAGCTGCTCTGGGTCTCTGGGCCACACACATGCAGGTGGGGTGGGGTGGGACAACTGCTATGAGGGGGAGGGAACTACAGGAGCAGTGCTCTGGCTGGGGCGAAGACTGAAGGCTCTGGCTGGAGCAAAGATGGAAGGCGGTGGCCAGAGCGAAGGCCTGAGTCCTGGGTGCCGGAGGAACAGCAGTGCTGGCAGCCAGGGAAGGAAGGCCTATTGCACAAATTTTCATGCAACAGGCCTCTAGTATGTCAATAAAATGCCATAGCAAGCGGCAAAGTTATTCACAACCACATCTCATAAGATACCACTCTTTGTGCTCTACATCTATTGCATTTAAAGAAATAGCAGTCTCTAGTGTCTTGCTTTTCTGCAGCAAGGCAATCCTATTTTCCTTGAAACCAGAGGGCAGGGCTTCTGCTGAATCTGGGAAAGTCATAATCATCCACTGCATCTGAGCCACGTCCATATAATCAGTTGGAAGATCTTGTGTCCATCAATGTCTTCTTATTTAACAATCCAAGGAAGAATTATGATATCTAAATCTGAGATCCTAAGAAGCATTTTGTCTCCCATACTACATCCAAAAAAATGGAAGCAGGACCCCAAGTCACATCCTGCCTCAACATCTACTCAAGAATAAGTCTTGGAGTGCAATGGGAGGGAACAGGACCAGCACATTTTCTATGATTTATCCTGGTGGCTTTAAAGAATGATGTGGTGCCCTAGACAGAGAGAGCACTGGGTAAGAATGACATCACAGAGACGGGGATCTGTTTCAGAACCTGTGACATCCAGCAGTTTCAAGGTCCCCTTCTATAAACTGAGACGTCCTGGAAAATCTCTAAGGTTCCTTCATTAACCATGCTGCCCGGTGGTTCCCAACCGCATTGCCTCCTATCACCTCTGAACTGTGTGCAGGTTCACATCTTCTGGAAGTCCCCTCTTTTCCTTCTGATTCCCAATACTTCCGCCTTATGTGAGGAGGTCATGGTGCTAGTCCCAGATCTGCCCCTGAGGTGTTGACTACCGAGAGAAAGTCTTCATTCATCTCTGGGATAATCTGCTATTTTTTAGCACAACAAATTCACCCCAAAAAGTTACCACACACCCTATGTAAGAACATCTTTTTAAAACAGCTGTAACCACTACAGACAGTGAATTGTACAAAATGCAATACAAGGACTGCAATTCTAGATAATTTTAATGAAGCACTACGAAAATTAAAAAATTAAAAAATTAAAAAATTCCAGTTGCATCCTGGAAAAAGTGTGTGCCTTGCCCACTCCCCTCTTTGTTCTTAGCAAGCTGCAAGCCTGATACTTACCTGCCAACCAACTTCAACACAAAACGCTCAGTCACAGGACTTGCCCAAACCAAGGAAGTGGCCAATAACTCACAGATAATTCCCCCCGAGGCACATGCCCAACAATTAAAAAGTAACTTCTCTTTACAACATATCCTGCACTGCAGGTATGCCAGGAGCTAAAAACAACATTTTCTCTATAATCCTGGGGCCCACAAGCTAAACCCAGGGAGACAGAGACACACAGAGAGAAAAACATGTCATAAATCTTAAACATCTTCCTAATTGGACAATTAAACAAGCTCGGAACAGAGGTTCAAAGACCTGGGTCCCAGGAAGGGCTTTACTACCTATTTAGCCAGCTGCGTGGCCTTGGCTTCGTCTTGTACCCTATTGAGGCTGTTTATAGTATTATAGATTTTGAAACCTAGTAGGAACCCTTAAAAAGGTCTCCAACCCACTGCTTTTTAAAATGTTTTCATGCATAAAACTACCTGGAGAGCTTGACAGAACGCACCACTGGTCCCAAGCCTCAGTCTCAGCAGGTCTGGGGTAGGATCCAAGATTCTGCTTTTCTAAGGAGTTCCTACCGCTGCCTCCACTGCTGGTCCTGGGGCCACACTCTGAGAAGCACTGATCTGGCCCAGTGATTGTCAACAGTAGCCGGGAACTGGAATCACTTGAGGCGGTGTACTGACAAAGCGCCAGTGCCCGGGTGTGTACCAGACCTTGTAAGTCAGCATCTCTGCTCATGCAGCCGAGACATCTATATTCAGACCTTCCCATATGATCTCAATGTGCAGCGATCTCAATGTGCGGTGGAGAGTGAGCTTGTCCATTGGGTCCAGAACCTCACTTTACAGATAACACTCAAATTCAGTGGGTCAAGCGAGGTCAAGTACAACATGTTCAAGGTCAACAAGGGAAATTTTGGACCTGAAGCAATTTTGAAGTCCCAGCCTTTTAGTTCTGTGGTTGGAATACTCTACAGCTGCATTTCTCCTTCATCTCCTATCCCAGCACACCCAGATAACAACAGTCAGGTAAGTGACACAAAGCTAAGGGGACACTTTCTTCATCTGGCCATCCTCAGTTCTGGCCAACAAGGAATCAAAAAGAACCTCTCCTTGGACGGCTCTGAACATTCTTCAAGCTTGCCTCCTCTGTGTAGTTACTAAATATACCAGGCAGTCAGACACTCTGAATAACTCTTGGCTGATTTGGCTTCCTTAGGATAAACTTTTTTTTTTCTCCTTAGATTATGCTACCCCAGGAATAGAGCCCTTAGGGGAGAAATTCCTCTTCAAAGTCAGAGCAAGATAACACTGTGTGTGGCATTCAGGTTCCTCTCCTTTGGAGGAGGGGAAATAAAGTGGGAGGCGAACTTCTAACGTGAGCCAACATCAAAAAGGATATTCATACTTTGTAGGTGTAGCGTGCTCAGAAGGGAGGGAAGGCAAGAGGGGGAAGTGGTCAGGGAAAAGGCAATTAACACAAACTGGTGCCAGGTTGGCAGGGAGAAGGGAGGAGGAACGTGGGCAACAGGTTCAGGTAGTCCAGGTGGCAGTGGGTAAGCTGGAGGTCCATGTGCCAGCAGGCACTGGCAGCTGGCCCTGTGCTGGCTCCACCGGGAAAGGCTCAGAGAACAAGTGGACCACACTGTTTGCTCCCCAGGAGGTGGGCTCAGGTGCAGCTCTGACTCCATGTCTTAGCCAGACAGAGACACCTGTGCCTGCCCCCTGCCTCCTGCTGCTCCTTCCCACCACAGGAGAGTTGGTGTGCACTAAAAATTGCCTAGGACAGATGCAGACACTGATATCTTCTCTGGGGCATGAATGCAAAACTCTTCCTCCTCATTTTTTAGAGCAAGCCAAGCCTCCTATTGCCCAACAAGACCATGTGTTTCAGTATTGGGGTTGCATGGGATGTTGGGATCACCCAGTCTTATCCTCTCCATTTACATGACATTGTAAAATCTACCATTTGATCACGCACTCTATATACATTAAATCTAACACTCACCAAGCTCCAACTGAGCAGTGCGTTTCCAGATTACAGAGGATGGGGCACAGGCAGAGGGAGATGAAATGAGTTGCCCAAAATTGCAAGGTTAAGAAAATCAGAGCCTGGATTTGAATGCAGGTTTCTGGCTCCACAGCCGTGCTCTGTTCACAGTCAGGGAGGGAGGAAGAAGCAATGTGAATGGCTGCCTGCCTCCGCTGAGGCACCACACCAGGACAGCTGATCTGCGTCCCTTAGCCAACATCCCTGTGCTTTTCAAAACTTGAGCCACAATTTTATTTAGAAGTTCTACCTGTCCAAGGAGAGGTCTGTCACTTCCTCTTGCCCCCAAGAGGGGAAAAAGATCAACCTTTCAGTTTTGGCAATAGATAGGGAGAAACTCAGGTGCTATCAAAACTGAGCAGGAAATTACATGGGCAACCCAATGGCTATTCTTCTCTCCATGGGAAACTCTCCACAGTGCTGATGCTCAGGAAGGAGTGTGGTTTGGGGGTGGTGTGGAGACCCTGAATATGCTCACCCCACTGAAAGATGAAATCCCCCATTGGGGCTGGTGAGGGGACCACAAAGTACAGCTCTGCATGTTTCCTGGTGAAAGTATGTATAGGTATGGGGTATGTGTGTGGTTTGGTGTGTGCTGAGAGGCATTCATACAGTAGCAGACATTGTTACAGTAAGAGGAATCTCCCAGATGAAGCCTGTCCTCCATCTCTCTCTCCAATCTCTAGAACAGGGTGTCCCACCACCCCACCTCTGACATGTGAGACTGGATCTTTCTTTGTTGTGGGGCTGATTGTGCATTGCAGGGTATTCAGCAGCATCCCTGACCTCTACCCATTAGATGCCAGGAGCACTTCCCACCCAGTGCCAGGAGCACTTCCCAACTAGTGGTGACACCCAAAAAGAATGTCTCCAGATATTGCCCAATATCCCCTGGGGGAAGGGGCGAAATCACTCCCTAAATGAAAACCATTATTCTAGACTATCTCACCATGATCCATGCATGAATAAGAAAAGTTCGCTCAGAGGGAGTGTCTGAGATCCTCTTTAAAGGACCTGAAGATTCATAATCTGCATATGTTAATCAAAACTCATGTACTTTCTACAGGGAAGCTAATGAAAGAGCAAGGCCACACACAAGGCACCTCGGGAAAATCCAAAGGTCTCCAGTGGCATGATGGCTGATGGCCAAGTCTCCTGTCTTCTTTCTAGCCACAGAAAGGCCTTGTCCAATCTTGTTCTTTCCACCAATCCTTCCCAGCCTGCCTGGGGGGCAACCTGATCCCCAGAGTTGCCCTAGTGCACCTGCTCTCAGCTGTCCCTGAACTTCTGTCAGCTCCAGCTGGCAGAGTCTGCACCAGCTCCACCTCCCTTCTACCCTCGGGGCTCCCAACAGTGCTTGGCACATACTAGGTGTTCATTCAATATTCCTGAATGAATACGATGGAATACATAAATATGCTTAAAGAAACAAATTCTCTTACAGTTCTTCTAGGTTTCTCATTTCTTCAGAGTGGTCTCTTTCAGGAATGCATGTTTTATCTCACCAAACAAACTGTCGACTTTTCTGAGGCAAGAAGTTCTGGCCAAGAGATTCTGGAGCCCAGAACAGTGGTTCTACACTCAAACTGCACACCTCTTCAAAACCCCAGTGCCCAGACAGCACCCCCAAACCCACTAAACACAAACTTGGGGAGTCAGATCAGGCATCCTACTTTGTTTTGTGGGGGGTTTTTTGGAGGGTTTTTTCGTTTTTTTGTTTGTTTTCTATTAATCCTCACCTGAGGATATTTTTCCATTGATTTTTTTAGAGAGACTGAAAGGGTAGATGGTAAGACAGAGAGACACATTGATGTGAGACAGAAGCATTGATGTGAGAGAGACAAATTGATTGGTTGCCTCCCAAACATATCCTAACCGGGACCAAGGATCCACCCTGCAACCTAGGTACATGCCTTTGACCAAAATCAAACCTGGGACTCTTCATTCTGCAGGTCAATGCTCTATCCACTGGGCTAAACTGGCTAGGGCAAGCATCCTAATCCTTAAACACTCCCCAGGTGGTTCTGATAGGCAACCAATGCTGAGAGGCCATACCCTATGGCTCTGTAATGAATCAGGGAAATCTACTCAATGAGCACAATGGAATCTGATGTAACGGGAATGAGGCTGCCCACGTTCAGTAACACAGCCATGTTTTCAGCTTTGATGTACATTTATGGCACCTCAGTGTAACTTCACAGGCTATTATGGATCAGAAGTTCTGCTTGGCTTTGACTTATCAAAATGAGAAAATTAATGAAAGATTATCTAATAAATACCTTCTGCTCAGGAAACAAAATCTCTGTCAACACAAGTCCACGTGGGACTAATAGGCTGGAAGCAGTACCTCAGCCTTGCCTTTCATCTTTCAAAGCGCCTGGCAGAAGGAAAGAACAGAGTAACACTTGTTGACGAGCTAATGGACATGGTTGACGAGTTTTCTGTCTTATTAATATTGCTGTGTAGTGTGTTTTTAAGCTGAGCCAAAAGTACCCAGGTTCCCCTTTCTGGAGCAAACGTAAGACTGCAGTGGGATATGTGGCTGTTTCTTCCCCATAAAACACAGCCTGCCCTCCCTGCAGAGATCACAGAACTGTAATCTTGGCGGCAGCTCCCAGGATTCAAAGGAGAAGGGGGGTATATCTCAGATGGGGTGGGGATTTGGTTTGAAGAGTAGATCTGGGTAAATTACATCATCCCTGGGTTTGCCCAGTGAATTGGATCCCACCGTTGTCACACAATGACTTCTGCCTCTCCTGGGGCCAGCAAAGCAGCTTGGGCAGACCTTATCAGGAGGAATCAGTGTGGAAAAGTACTTTCTGAAATAAAACTAACATAAACCAGGCGTGTCGGGGTTAGTTTTGCTAAATTTCAGGAATGTGGGAGGAGTGGGTTTACTATGCGTACAAGATGGAACAGACCCAGTTTGCTCAAAGCACAGGATCCATCCTATTTCCTCCTTCCTGGTTAATAGATAAGAACAGAGGATCATCAGAAAATAAAATCTGTTTGTTTTTTAAGCAGACAAGTGGAGAAAAACAGAAGACTGCTACCCATTAGGAACATCATTGCTGGTGTGAAAGTGAAATGGACAAAGCCCAGATAATCTCGGCTGCCTGCCCCCTACGTGCGCGCGCACGCGCGCGCGCGCGCGCGCGCGCGCACACACACACACACACACACACACACACACACACACACACACACCCCCGCTTGCAGTCTGGATCAGCACTCAGATCTTGTCCTATTTTTCCTACATTCTCCAATAAACTAAATAAAGTCTGATTGCAGAGAGTATGCTTATATTTGCTGAAACACACAGGAAGAAAACATTATTTACGTAATTAAATTATATGCAGATTTAAATTCTAGAACCTTATAAACATTGATTGGAAAGTACACCAATACCATTGCTGTCCTTCCCTTTGCAGAGGGAGACTTGGAGGAAAGGGTATTTAGCGATTTCTCTAAGGTACAGAGCCCTTTCTGGTAAAGCAGGGACAAACTCCTCCTTACCTTCTGCATAATTCTGTGTCGGTCTCTGTCATTAAACATTTACCACTGGCTACAGTTAAACCCGAGGGAGAGAAGACTTTCTTATTTTTAAATTTGACAATTTATTTTTAAAACATTGGGGGGGGGGTGTTATGTGAATTGAAAGTGATTCATATGTTTAAATGATCACTTTTACGACTGATCATTTTACTGGTTACATTAATGCTGAAGGCTTGCCTTTTCCATAAACAGTGTTGCTCCCTTCTTAAGAGCTTATCCAGAAGAACAAATGACAACATAAGGGAGTGAGAATATTGCAAAAATAAGACCATGATGTTCCAAGGAATGCCCTCAGAGCAAGGGCAGCTTCTGGGCACTTATTCCCCCTCACCCTGCCAATGGCTTCAGCCATCTAACATTACACCATGAGACCTTCAACAAGATCTTCACCAACAATGGAGAAAGATCACCTCACGCCTGCCAGAATGGCTATCACCAATAAATCAACAAACAAGTGCTGGTGAGGATGTGGAGAAAAGGGAACCCTTGTGTACTGTGTAGTGGGAATGCAGATGCAGATGGTGTAGTCATTGTAGAAAACAGTATGGAATTTCCTCCAAAAACTAAAAATGGAACTGCCTTATGACCCAGTGATTTTACTGCTGGATATATATTTGAAGAAACCCCAAATACTGATTTGTAAGCATATATGCGCCCCTAAATTGACTACAGTGCTATTGATAATAGCCAAGTTATGGAAACAAACCAAGTGCCCATCACAACATATAAAAAACACTGTGAGACCAACAGATAGTTAGATAGATAGTGAAGCATGAATGGACCTAGAGAGTATTATGCTAAGTGAAATAAGTCAGTCAGAAAAAGATGAATACCATATGATTTCACGTATATGTGGAATCTAAAGAACAATATAAACAAACAAAACAAAAACAGACTCATAGATACAAAGAACAGACTGATGGTTTCCAGAGGGGCAGAGGTTTGGGGGAGGGGGTGAAAGAGGTAAATGAATTGAGAAGTACAGATTGGCAGTTAAAAAACAGTCACAGGAATGTAAAATATGGTATAGAAAATACAGTGGATAATATTGAATAACTATGTATGGTGCAAGGGGGGGTACTGGAAATATCGGAAGGAGTGGGTTTATGATTATCTAACCACTATGTTGTACACTGACACTAATACAAAATAATATTGAAAGTAAACTGCAATTGAAAATATAAAATATATTTTAAATTTTTAAAGAAGAGCCTCATGGGTGTTGCTCAGAGGTTGAGCATCTAGCTATGAAGCAGGAGATTATGGTTCAATTCCCAGTCAGGGCACATGCCTGGATTGTGGGCTGAATCCCCAGTGTGGAGCATGCAGAAGGCAGCCAATCCACGATTTTATCTCATTGATATCTCTCTCTCTCTCTCTCTCTCTCTCTCTCTCTCTCTCTCTCTCCCTCCCTCCCTCCCTCCCTCCCTCCCTCTCCCTTCCTCTCTAAAATTAATATATTTTAATTTAAAGAAGAGAAAACAGAAATGGCTTGAAGAAGTTGTGTGTACACTAAAGTTTCCATAGTCCACAAGTTGGCTACCATCCAGTGTCATCCTAACTTTCAAGTGCATCAGAAATGATACACTGTCCCCTGGAGTCACTGGACCCGTCCCCAAAGCCACACCTTTCCCACTACCTCTGCCTCCTGATGCTGGGGAAAGAGGGTCTAGAGGAGGTAGGCTTTCCTCACATCTGCTCAAGAGAACTGATGCCATTTCTCTCCACTGTCAAGATGGGCTTCCCAGAAGCTGCCGGAAACGAGGATTCTACATTCCTAAGGCTGAGTGAGCTGCTTTCAATGGCTAATGGTTTTTTTCCACCCAACACAACATCATCTGGGAAATTATCCTCCAGGGCTGCATTTTATCTTTGATCTTTAAAGCATAGCTCTGTTCCCGTCTTGGGGAAAAAAAAAAAAAGAAAACAACCCAAAACACTAATGTATACAAGTCCAAATGAGTACAACAGACAAGTCAGAAGGCCCTTATTCACATTACAAGGAGCCTTTTGTTTCTTCTTTTATTTCTTTTCTTAAACAAAAGATTTTCCCATACTTTTAAAAAATAGCTAGCATCTATTTCTTAAATATGTATTTTTATTGATTTCAGAGAGGAAAGGAGAGGGGGAGAGAGAAGTAAAAACATCAATGATGAGAGGGAATCATTGATCAACTGCCTTCTGCACACCCCACACTGGGGACTGGACCCGAAACCCAGGCATATGCCCTGACTGGGAATCAAACTGTGAACTCCTGGTTCATAGATCAACTCTCAACCACTGAGCTGGGCAGCTAACACCTATTTTTTTTTTAACTGACTTCCAAAAAACTTACTTCTACATCTCTTTTCATCATTAATCAGTTGTCTCCTAAGTGAGGGGTGCCTGTCCCCAGGCTGTCTGCCACCACAGTGCCCTCAGCTGTGTATCAGGTCAGGGAGTCTGAGGCTTGTGTCAGTTCCATCTTTGACTCAGAGGCATTGTTCTGGGAGGGAAGGCAGTACCTGTTTTCAGAGACTCGGAAAAGTACCTCACGCTGACAGGTGCAATATAAATGAAATATCCTTCCAATTACAGTGACTGCACTCTATTGAATTAAGCTATATCACCATAACTAAGGAAACAAGCCTGCCTGCACAGCCGCACTCTTTCTCGTCCTGGCGCTCTCCATGCTCATCTCCTCATAAATAAAATCGTACCAAAAGAGAGAAATCTAAATGACCTCCCAAAGCATTACTGCCCCTTGTACATTACTACCCACTATCAGGCTTAAATTGACGGGGTTTCAAAGTCTGTAAACTGACTCCCAGGCAACGGCTAAGAATGCTTTCCCTGCTTGGTACCCGAAGCATCTTCTCTCCTGACAGACAGTGAACTTGAGAGAAGGATCAGAAAGTGAAAGCTATTGACAGCATGACAGGAGCATCCCGGCATGACGGCTGATGGAGACGATCACATTTTGCCCGACAAACTCAATTGCTTCAGTAAATCAAGTGAAAGTCAATACAGCCCCTCCCTCCAAAGGTCCCATGTGGTTCTCCAACCCTGCACACCACTGAACTTGGTATCTATGTATGTGTGCGTGGGTGGGGGAGAAAGGAGGGGGTAAAGCCCAAATAAATCTTCAGGGAATACCTAACTAATGCCAAAAACCTTCTCTTTCTCCTGTGGATAGCTGCTCTTTGCCAAACAGAGTTGATTAGAATGAAACACATTCCCTCCTCTCCATAGGTCCTATGTGGGGTCTCCCCTTTACCATGAAGTCTCATTTGTCCACATGTAAGATCATCAGGATATATATATACCACATAGCATACCTGCACCTGTGTTTTGGCCAATGACTTCTGCTTATGACCATGTAACAGTGCACAGTGATGCCAGAAAGGGTGGTATAGAAAAATAAGCAGCTCTAAAAAATTTAATTAATTTTAATTAATTAATTAAAAAATCAAAAAGCCTTAAAACTGGCTGCAATTTCTGTGAATGCTAGAATGTGGGGCTAATTCTGGGTTGATGTCAGCATCAACCCAAAAAGTCTAGGATGCTGTGTTCTTTATGTGAGTCAATGAGCATGTATTACAGGGAGAATCCAGGATGTCAACTCTGTAGATTCCAAACACTTTGAAAAGGATATCAACCAAGAACTATTAAAATATTGCATTTCCAAGAAATAGAGGAGACAAGAAATTGGCTTTGAGACAGAAAATGAAGGGTGGGACACATGGACATCTCTACATGTCTCATTAGTGGCCTCTAAAAATCATTGGTGGGCTGATAGATAGAAAGTATCTAGAGAAAGAAGTTCCCCATGAAAAATCTATAGAAGGTCATATGTAAAAACAGGGAAATAGGAAAGTCTTGGAAAACTGAAGAAAAGGGAGGAGCTGAAAAAGTGCTCAGTTTGCAAAAATAGATATAATATTTCGCTTTAGGTTGGGGTTATTGCAGTACACTTTTAGGACAATGTGGCTATCTGTTCAATTAAGAGTGAACCACACTGACAAAATCCAGGGGGGCAAAAACTCTGGCATCTCACTAAAGACATGAGAAGAAGTCAGTGCTGATGTGTCATTTCTGAAACCATACTTAGCCCTAATCTAACATGTCTTGGGGATGTTGTATCTCAATAAGAAGACAACAGAGAGGAAGAATTGCACCTAGAATCAACAAGGACTTGAGGAATTGGTCTTAAAATGATGGATTGATACCACTGGTCTCTATAGGGAAGGGGGAGGCTGAGTGAAGATACCAAAAGTTGGAGAGACTGGGAAGTCAGTAAGCACAGCCATGTTCACCCTCAAAATTTTAATCCAGAAGGAATCTCCTTGGTGCTCAGAAGAGAAAACATAGGGCAAACTAAAGGCAATTTGCTTCACAGAGCAGTAAATACTATGCAATTAAGAGATAATCTAGGTGGCACCCATCTCCACCAGAGCCTCAAAACAAGTGCCAATAAAGTCACAGATTCATAATGGGTGATTGAGGTCATGGCAGAAACACCTGTAATGTAACGTCTGAGGCTGGTTTCAGAGGGAACAGCCAGGTCCCAGCAACCTCACATCTCACACCTACAGCCCTGTGGGCTTCTAGCAGAGAGAAAACCTCTGCTGTCTGACCAGTATTCCAAACCATATGTCATTGTTTATGTTCTCTCGTAAGCACAGCGCTGGGTTTATGTAAGTTAACATCCAGCCGTCATCAATAAAAAATACTCAAAGTGCTCCCAAAATAAGCTTCCTTTAAAAATGAGTTAAACAAATATGGGATGATTGATGTTGACTATACAAAGTACATAGATTATAAAGTTCTGTTATCATCAACTGAAGGTATAAGCCTGGGGGATTTCCTCATTTCCCTTAACAAATGCATTCAGCTTCACACAGAAGCCTCTATGTTTTATCAGCAGTCATCTGGAACTCCCAGGTATAAATATTCATACATCTTGGTAGCATAAAATCCAATAGAATGAATAGTAAACTAGGAGCAGAGAGATGGAATTCCAGTCCTTAACTGGTCACCCACTGGCTATGTAATCTTGAACAAGGTGCTAAATTTCTCCTAAGATGTTTATTTCAATCAACAGATAATAAGCTCCTATTATGTGCAAAGCACTGTTCTGGGTGTTTGGTATACTATGCAGAACAAGGGAAACAGGTCTACTGGATTTAAATCCCAGCCTGGAGAGACAATGATATGAACAAATAAATACTATTCATAATTCAGGTATAAACCCTGTGAAGGAATTAAAACAGGTCACTGTGAGAATGGGGCCATGGGGGCCTTACTATGAGCGAGTACGAAGGCCCCTCTAAAGAAGTGACATGTGAGCCAGGCCCAGGTGATGACAAAGAGCAGCTCAGAGAGATAAGAGCAAGTGCAAGGCCCCTGAGAAGGGTCTGGTCTAGGCCTGTCTAAGGAACAGAAAGAAAAAAAAATGGCCAGAAGAAGCCATAAAAATCATCTATTGGGTAATGTCTCCAAAGAATGTTGTCAGGATGAATAAAATAAGATGATAGATCCTTAAAATTTTTTTAAATACTCTACAAAATACAATGGGTTACTAGAACCAGCTTATTTTGAAGAAAAACTCCTCTATTTTGTATCTTTCAGAAAGTTTAGAATTGTAATATCTTCCATCCATGTATCTAGTCCAACCCCTTCATCTTCCAGAACAGAGAACCACGGCACATACTTACCCACGACCATGACATCAGTTTTCCAGGACCTGGCCTACTCTCACCCCCACATTAGACTGCTTAGAACTAGGTTTTCCACTTCTTTTCTGAAAATCTACAGTAAATCTGCAGTATCGGCAAAATGAGCCAATTGCCCCAATTTTAATGTAAACAACTGGGGGCATTAGCACCATGGAGATCAGAATTTCAAGTCTCAGCACTCAGGTCTGATCCTAGGCTGACCACTTATAAGTATTATGGCCAACGATAAATTCTTTAAACTCCCCAAGGTCTTAGGTTCTGCATTTAAAATTGACAGACAAATAAAAATGTCTTTCCTCCCTATATCATAGGATTCTGAAATGATCCAATAGTATTATAATCTACAGGAAAGCCTCAGAAAACTACAAAATATTATTATCCATTACCCTTGTCTCTTCTTTCTTTTTTGTAAGTGACCTCTCTTTAGGTCATTGATGCACTGCCATCATTGTGTGCTATTGCAGGATCACTATTACCTAAATAAGTCTTGGGAATATCTTTCTATTTGTGAGTTTAAAAAATTGCATCTGAGGAGCTCCATGAACACTAATGATTTATGAACTTTGTCTCATAAATTTACTTCTACGGGTTTCCTTTTCATCTGAATTCCCACAGTGGTTGAAACAACCACAGATTACACTGGAAATACCTCTTCCTGGATGAGGATCCGAGATTCAACTACAGATGAGCCATGGGACCTTGACCAAGTATCCCATCTTTCAGCTGCCATTAATATAGTGAGTCTTCACCCCAAAATGTGCATAACATTTGTTATCTGTCTCCAATGATGTGCAAGATATCTCATATTTGTCTAGTTTCCCGGAGTTTATGGAGCAATTTCAAATCCATTATTTTATTTGACCCTTTTCATAACCCTGCGAGGAGCGAGAACTGGGATGAGGAAAGCACATTTATAGAGGAGAAACAGTGGCTTTTTGTAGTTATTTGACTCGTGGAAAATCCCAGATGTCTAAGTATTCTGACTCCAATGCCAGCTGCTCTTTGAAGTTCACTGGCCTCTTTCAGGTAAGGATCCAGTGAAGATCAAATGAGGTCGTGGATATGGAAACTATTAGGGCTTCCCAGTTATGAAACATAGTTATCATAAGGACAAGGTGACATGCCACCTTCCTTTGTCTGTCCTCATTACCTGGCCCTCAAAGGTGCCTGGTCCTCTAGAATATAAACTGGCTGAAGAGGAGCACCAGCCCAGGGTATCTCTGCCTCTCCCAGGACATCTGGAGAAGTACACAGTATGCCTCTAAATCCATGCTGATTGATTGAGTTTAGCCCAAAAGATTACCCAGCTCTCTCCACTGGAATCATCCCAGAGTTTTAAGAAAGCTCCCCCACCCCTGGAGTCCCAGCAGAGACAAAGGAACACACCCATCTAGGCAATATCCATGCAGCTAGGAAACTGCTTGAGTTAGCATTCTCGACAGGGTTGGCTCTCTGTTTCCTCTTACCTCTCCCTCCCTTCCTTTAAGAGGTAAATAAATATTTTTTATTTGTCTTTTTTTGTCAAAAGTATTACATATGTCCCTCTGCCCATCCCCCATTTACCCCCTTCTCACTCCCACCCCCTCTGCAGGCCTTCCCCACACTATATTCTGTCCAAGGGCTATGCACAGATGCATATAAATTCACTGGTTAATCTCTTCCGACTCCCCCTCCCCACTCCTCTCTGAAACACAGCAGACTATTCCATGCTTTAATGTCTCTGGGTCTTTTTTTTTCTTCAGTTTATTTTGTTCATTAGATTCCGCATATAAGTGAGGCCAAGAGGCAAATATTTTTAAAAGAACCAAAGCTATGTGGCTCTTTTGTTCAGTCTGATCTACATATTGACCAAAGACTATTACCCTCCTCCTTCCCCCCGCCCCCCCCTCCCCTCAAGTAGTCATATTGGCCAAGAAGCAAAGATGCATTTCTTGGGGGGGCGGGGGGGGGGGAATTTTTATTTTACATGTTGTTAATACCAGGAAATTCTTATCAGAATGTGAAAGCTCAGGTCTTGTTTTTCTTTTATCCCCTTCCTTTCTCTTGAAGAGAAAACAAGCCAAAAACAAATCTCTCTCTCTTTATAATGGGATCCCTTCTTCCTGCCACAAACCATGCTGGGGATGAAAGTTCCAGTGAAGACCAGATCAGTCAATTCTCAAACTCAAGAGCAAGTGGACCTGCCCTAAAGTATGAAAAAGAGACATTTGGGGGGAAAAAACAAACATTAAAGATTCCCTATCTTAAAAAGTGACGAGGGCAATTTAAAACCTTAGGTACCCAAAGGATGAAAGGAATGCCGAAATGACAGTCCCAAAATGAGAAAGGCACACTTCCATGGAGTCAGGGGCCTGGGGCTCCTCACCGCCCACCTGTATGTCCTCTTCCTCTGAAAGGTGTTAGGGAGGGAGGTCACTGAGGAAAGGCAGGGGATGGGTGCCTATTTTCTGGAGCCTTCTGAGGACTACTATCATAGAGAACACTGGAATCTCCTGCAGCAGGTGCCTCCCTGGGAAGCTGGCAGAGCCCTGCTGGCTGTTTCTCATTTCTGAATGAGATGACTGCATGTTTGGGGGCAGGTCCTGCTGGAAGCAGACACACTGTGAGGACCCCACTCCCCAGCAGGGAGGGGGTGTTTCTCCATCATCGTAAAGAAAAGTGTGGTGTGTTCACGTACGTGTGTGTGTGTGTGTGTGTGTGAGAGAGAGAGAGAGAGAGAGAGAGAGAGAGAGAGAGAAATGGTAGAAGATGATAGAATCTTTGGTGTAATTTAAATTTTACTCTCTTAAACTACTTTTTAAAATATATTTTATTGATTTCAGAGAAAAAGGGAGAGGGGGAGGAAGATAGAAACATCAATGATGAAAGAAAAATCATTAATTGGCTGCCTCATGCATGTCCTCTATTGGGGATCGAGCCCACAACCTGGGCTTGTGTCCTTGACCAGAATCAAAACTGGTATTCTTCAGTCTACAAGCCAACACTCTATCCACTGAGCAAAACCTGTGAGGGCTACTCTTTTGGACTATTACGTAGAGGTGAGAAAAGAAAGAACAACCTCAGAGAAAAATATAAGAAATACAATAACTTCAGAGCCTGTGGCAGAGCAGGGGGCAAGAAGCCTTCAGTCCAGGATAATTATGTGGTGCCTTTGCATGTTATTAGATTTTTCCCTCAAAGCTTACTCTTCACAAATGTTTCCCTGCCCGGTAACAGTGGGCAGCCTGAGTGAGAGATGAGCAATCTTTCTCCCTCTCTCCATCCTATCCCCTCTACCTCCTTTCCCCCTTCCTGTCCTTTCCTGTCAGCTATATGATCCCAAAGTAAATACTGAAAAAGAAACTCCAAGAAAAAGAAACAGCAAGACTCACCCAGTCACAAAAGACTCGAACACAAGCGGAGGCAGTTTATGTATGTTGACATCCTTGGTGAGTATGTGTGTCCTGCACCTCTGGAACCCACACTCCTGGGTTTGGGGTATTTTCTATGCTCTGTCTGAGGTGAGTCTTCCTCAGCCTCAGCTGTTCTGTGGGGAGGCCATGTATGTCTCCCAGCCTCCCAGGATCCGCACCAAGTGCGAGGCTCTGATGATCGCAACATGCTGCATATTTGGGGGCCAGAAGCACTCCACAGCCCCTGACTCTGATAGCTGTGACTTTCTCTTGGTGGAATCCTGGAACCTGCCTCTTCCAACCTGCCTAGTGACTCTGAAGTCACAAAAGCAGCATTGTCCAGCCCTGTCTTAAGGAAGATTAAACTGCATTTAACAACCCAGGCAAGGTAATGATCTCACTGCAAAATTAACACAGGGTTGTGGCTGGGAGGCTGCTCAAGCCACTATTCAGTGGCCACCCAACACCTCACACCTCAACCAGCCATTCATCCTTTCCTTCCTCTCTGCTGCCCAGCTCCCAGGCTCTGACCCAGTGACCACCCCCACCCGACACACACACACACACACACTGAACAGGATAAATGCTCTGGGACTAAGCAAATAGACCTCAGCAGGCAGCTCAGACCCTTCTGAGAATTACAAATTCCACAATTCTGCCCCCCAAGGAGTCCTCTCTGACTCCACAACCCTCCTCTGTGGCACCCAGTTAACAGTGAGAGAAGGGGACACAAAACCTTCAGTAAAACTTTGGTTAATAAAAGAACGTGAGTTACTTAATGGAAAAATATAGTATCTCACCACTGGCTTGGACCCCAGAAAATATAAAATATAGGCTTTTTGTTTGTTTGCATTCTTAGTAAAACTTGTGAGATGAGAGAAAGAAATTCACGTGATCAGAAGAAAGAATACTTGAGCTACTGTGCCTGAGCATTCTTCCTATATGTGCTGTCCAAGGGGCCCTAAATTCTCACTGGCAAATTCTGATGAACTTTCAACAATGAGCCTGAGCTAACAAAATGCCCAGAATAAAACCTGGGTGGGGGGATGGTGAGAGATTAGGGTCCCTCCCAGCGGTAACAGTGTGCTGAGGGGGTGTCCAGGGCATCAACCAAGAAGGAGAGAGGGGTGGGAACAAGGAACAGTGCTCTGTTCTCCAGAGGCCCTTACACTTTGGACTTTGAGACAAAAGGAGTCAGCAAGTGGACTTCATACAAGGCCAGCTCAGTCTCCGCGCTTCCAAACTCAAGCCAAGCTAAACAAGTCCAGACTTGGCACTGAGTCCTTGGGGGAAGGGATGAGGAGGCTGGCAGATAAAGACTCTTTAGGACCTGCCAACCCTCCCCTCAGCCCATCCACACACAAGGCACTTGATTTCCATGCCCCAGGGAATCTGTCAGTGCAATTCCAGAAATGTGTTCAGAGACTGTAAATACAACACTGAGGTTCAGGAACAGGGAGGCTGCTCCCCAACTTCTGTCTTTCCATGGAAAGTACTAACTGGTGCCATTCTGACCCAATAGACAGAGTGCTTGAGAAGTCAGGTTTTTATCCTTGGCCCCCCAATTGGCTACCTCAACTTGTTACAAGTCCCTGCTTTCCAGTGTCCAGGAATCTCCCATGTCCTCAGTTTAGCTGCTCAGAAGCCTGGGGGGATTGGGGGGGGGGGGGCGGTTAGGAGTGGCCATGGCTGCTCCACCTAAATTGACAGAGTCCGGTCCACAAGGAACAGTGCGTAACCGTGAGGATGCCCAGAACAGCGACAACCTAACAGTGCATCTGATGGAATGACTATGGCGTGTTGAGTGCTGCACTTGAGTGTCAGAGAGTAGGAGCTGAGTCTGTAGCCCAGCTCTGCCACTTATTAACCGGGAGATGCTAGGCGTTAGATTTGGAATGAAGGTCCTTGGCTGCTCCTATACTTGGGAGGAGAAGGCAGTGCGCCAGGCTGAGAAAGTACCACATCACACATGAGGCTGGCGCTGGCCCTGCAAGATCATAATTATGTGTGACACTTCCAGTGCCCTCATTTGACTTCTAGAGCATTTATTCCTCCTTGTCTAATTTTTACTCTCAGGACCTCCTGGGAGATAGAAAAGAGTTTAAGAAAAGAGTTTTCTCCCCACTTTACCAGTGTAGAAACGGAGGCACAAAAGAACTGGAAGCAGAAAGCTGGGGACTAGCCCTCCAGTCCTCCAGATCCTCCATAAGAATCCCCTCTTCACCCTAGATGGGTATCTGTGGACACATGGCACGGGTTAGGGACATCCCGAGTGTTAGGGACATCCCTGTGGCATTATTTAGGGTGTTTTGTATTTCTTTACTTTTTTTCCTGGCTAACAGGTTAAAATGCAGGACTTCCCGTGGAAAGGATAAGCCCAAATGGCACAGCTCAAGTAATAAATGCGGGGAATTGGAGGGAGAGGAGAGCTCCTTAGCACACACCTTCCAGTTGCCCTGGAGCCCAGGAGCTTAAATACTAGTATTTGCCGTGAAATGTCCTGTCCCTCTGGCTTCGGAGTTTCTAACTTGCTAGATAGAGTCTTATCCTGACAGTTCCACCTCACAGTGCAGCTGAAGAAAATGAGAGTTGATTCCGTCTGGTTTGGAAATCATATTTTCTATGGCTTCTGAAGAAAAGTCCGTGGAGGCTGGGTCTGCAGGGCCATCCACATGGAAAGCACAGCCAGACTGTGGAATGAAGCGCCAGGGCAGGCATCCTGCTGTCATCAGGAGCAGCTCATTATAAGTGCTGGGGGCTTGGGGCCACCTGAGCCAGGGAAGAGATGGGGGAAGAAAGTGCCCTAAGAAGTACTTCTTCACTTAATGTCCATCCTGGACTGCCCATCCACACACCATTCTCAGGATGGAAGTGACTGTTCATAATACCCACCCCCCCACTCACCTGCCAGGGCACTCCACAGAGATAATCATTCCTCACAACTTCATAAGAGAGAAAAGAGAGATGCAAGTAAACAACAATTAAGTTAAAATGGCCTTGCCCTAGCTGGTTTGGCTCAGTGGATAGAGCATTAACCTGCAGACTGAAGGGTCCTGGGTTCTATTCTGGTCAAGGGCACATGCCCGGATGGAGGGATTGATCCTTAGTGGGGGACATACAGGGAGCAACTGATCAATGATTCTCTCTCATCATAGATGTTTCTGTCTCTCCTCCCTTCCTCTCTGATATCAATAAAAACATATAAAAATTAAAATGGTCTTGTTCATTGAATGTTGGAGAGTAATTATGAGATAGAAGCAGGAGAGGGTCATTCTGGAGACAATCGCCATTTAGGTAGAGATTAAAGATCAGGTAGAGATCAAAGTGCAAAGAAAGTAGTGGTCTGAGCAGAGATCTGCCCAAGCTACCTGGCTGTGTGACTGACACCTAACCCTGGCATATCTGGGCCAGAGATTCATCATGTAGAACATGCAGGCAATCGGTAAGATGGCCATTAGTGTCCCTTCCGAATCTGATAGTCTGTAATTGCATCACTCCAAATCTAAGCTCTATGACTAGCTATTTTTCAGTCTAAGATAGTAAAAGAAATGATTAAACACGGTGCTTTGCAAGCTTGGGAATTCCTAAACTGACCTACATTTGAAAATTATGCTCTACCTTAATTACTTGGATTGAGTGAGGAAATTAAGAAGTAAAATAAAGCTACTAGAAAGAATGAGGTCAGAAACAAAAGTGGGCAGAAGTTATATTTAATTCTTTTGTTGGAAACAAGGCTATGGAGATGATGGCCGAAAAGAGTATAACCAAAACTTAAGTAGTGTGTGAATTCTCGCAAACACACAGTGAGAAAGAGAGAACTCTAAATGTTACAACCTTATGTCACCTCCTCTGGAAACCTTTCTGACTTCCCTGGCTATGTTCCCATAGCACCTTCTGCATCCTGCTAACTGCATTTGTCACACAAACAGGTCTATGTTAATTTAGTTGTCTGTCTCTCCCAGAAGATGGTGAGTTCTCTGAAGACAGGGAGAGCATCTTATTCAAACATGAGTAGGACCTCACACAGAGCCTGTATATAGTAATTGGCCAAACATTTTTTTTTTTTTTAATGAAATTGCTTCCCCAATAGCAATTAAATGAGAAAAGACCCAGGCCACTTGCTAAAAAGTCTTAATTTCTAGAGATACTTTCACTATCAAGGCAAGGTGCCCTGATTAAACATAGAAGCATTCTCATACTCAAAAAATATCAGAAATGTGTCATCAGAATTTCTTTGGAGATCTTTTATAAGATGCATCATCCAGGAAACACACGCATACATATTCTCTCTCTCTCTCTCTCTCTCATTCTCTCTCTCTCTCTCTCTCTCACACACACACACACATACACACACACACACACACACACACACTTTCTCTCTCTCTCTTCCATGCACACACAAACACAAACTCCTGGAAGATAAGTCCAAGGATATCAGTCAGGAATGCATACTTCAATAAATTTCCCTGATAGAATGATTTCACATGCCCTTACCCCTCACTCTGACTGAGACAACCCTGACTCATGCCTACATGTAAAGACTATTGTCCATTTAAGAGGAATATGTTCAAAGTCACAGCCGCAGCCCATAGCAAACCAAGCACATTTCTAGCACAAATTAGTGCATAAATCTTCGGCCTCTCTTCCTCCCTCTCCCATTACCCTTCAATAACTATGATATATCACTGGCTCAAACTTTTGTTTTCAATCTGAGGCAATGGCCATGTTGTCCCCAGACACCTATAAGTGGCTGCAGCAGTAGAACAGAAATATGTTAGCATGTCATCTAGGAGCTATGCCTTCCACCTTACCCGGCTATGCCAAGAAAGAAATGAATGCACACACACTCAGAAAGGGGGTAGGGGAAAGGAAAGACATAATACTAACTTGGAATCTGACATATAAACCTAGCTTAAGACCACATTCATTCTCTTCAGCCAGCCTGCAGGGCCCTTGGTTGGACTGGGTATTCGTTGACTTGTTTATTTTGGTTTTGGTTTCCATCAGTTGGGCATAAACACTTAAAAAGTGAGGCTACAAACATCCCAACTACCACTTCCCTACATTCTGGGAGTAAGAAGAAAGCAAATTTCTGTTGGTGTAGCAAAGATGTGTTAAAACAAAACTTCAGAGTGCTGCCTGCTGGGAAGGAGTGGGCAGGTCACCAGCAGGCCCTGCTGCCCTCCAGCCAGCACTGCAGGATCTGCTGGGCTTCCTCCTGGGTCCTTCCTATATGTCTGGCTGTGAGCCAGCCTTCCCATGAAGCCTTTGGGGGCATATCTGCAGCTAACTGGTGAGAGTTGAAACCATCCAGGTTCCCCACTATAGAAATTCTTTCTCTGAAATATGGCGGTGAGAGGGAGATGGCTCACAGCACAGGTAACATTTGTGGTGGGGGAGCTAGGGTCCTCTACAGCCTGTTTCTACATTTACTTTTCCTAAATCACCATAGACCATCCATGGACAATGATGAACCCTAGTCAACAGGAGTAGGTGGGGAGGGAAGACCAGGGAGAGAAACAATGCATTCTGTGCTGCTATGAAGGAAGTGTTTCAGGTCTTCAACAGTGATCAAGAAAAGGAATTTAAAGAACAAAGGAACCTCTCCCACATAATTCCACACCAAAGGGCAAAGTTCACACATTCAAAAGCCCAATGGCATTCTGAAAACAGCAAAAGAACTAAAAAGTCTTTCAGGCAAAAGACACTAAGGAGGAATCATAGCATCAAGGTCTAATGGCTCTTGGATGTCTATTTTATGCCAGGTATAGTCTAGGCATTTTTGTATGTATCGTTGTACTTAATTCTAAACATGCCCCCATGAATCCCATTAAACAGATGAAAAAAATGAGGTAAAGAAACCTCACGTGACCTATTTAAGGTGGCCTGGAGGCAATTCAGTGGAGCCAGATTCAAACCCAGGTGGAGTCAGTGAGAGTGCAAAGCCTGGAAGCTTCAGCACAACACACAGCAACTTGGGAGAATGACCAAGAACAGAAACTTAGCTCTGTGGAATTTTCCTTTAGCCCTGGGGTTACACCCTTAGGAAAACACCCTCAGAACATGAAGAAGCTTCATCACCAAGAATGTCCTTTTCCCGACAAGCACCTGTGTTCCTGGGGATGTGGCCCCCCCATCCCCGCTGGGTCCGGGCCAAGCTCCAGAGGAGAAGCAGGCCTTCTCCATCCAAGGCAGGAGGCCCAACCCTCGCTCCCCAGGCAGATGTGAATGCTGGAGGTGTTTTCTTTTCCTCTTTTTATTTAAAGAAAAAACAACATGCTCCCCACTCCCAACAAGTGAAATGCCGATCGTGCTGCCACCAGACAATAATTTTATAGTCACACGATGACCCCAGTGCAGAAAAAAAGGAGAGAAAAAAAAAGAAAAAAAAGAGGAAAAGCCTGTACCACACCCAGTCCAAGCCTGGGAGAGGCAACCTCTGGACCAGGCTCACTTGCAGAGGAACAACAGGAGGTGGGGGGCCAGCAGGGGAGAGGACAGGGAAGGAGGAAGCAGAAAGTTTAAAGGTCAAAACAAATGTCAACCTAACACCAGCGCTGTATGAACAGCACACAGCCTCCCTGCTAGACAAACAAATGCTACCAGGGAGGCCAGGTATCAGGAGGTTTTATTAACTCTCTCCCTGGAATCGCGCACTTAGGAAGTCTGTTCCATCATATAAGCTGCAAAGCACAATATTTATCCCTTGGGGGGGAGGAATCACAGAGCTGATATTGAATCCACATTCCCTCCCAGCTGGGCTGGCCTCAGTTCTTGCTGCGCCTCAGGGCCTGTCAGCAGGAAATACCCAGGCAGACTGTGATAAGAGTGGAAAGGGTCACATGATAACGCGCCCTCCACTGACTCCTTCCCAGGCCTGACTGGTCCCACTAAGGACAAGGGAAGCCTCCGATGAATGGGCTCCCAACCTCCCCAGCACTGGGGATCCCCATTCTGTCCCTGAGCCCACCTCTGTCTGGGGGCTCCATGTGAAAAATATCCTTTGTGAAGTCCAAGGCCATTAACGAGAAGCCACTATATGGCTGGTGTTGGCTTGGCTCACTTGCAAGGGACTGCCTATTTCTTCTGTGCTTCCCAGCTGGCTGTTCACCTGGACCACCCGGGGCGCTTAAAAGTGTGTGTGTGTGTGTGTGTGTGTGTGTGTGTGTGTGTGTGTGTCCTAATTCTGTTCATCTGGAGTGGGTCCTGGGGATCTGTATTTTGAAAGGCTCCCAGGTAACTACTGCAGTCAGGGACCTCAGCTGCAGTCTATAGGAGATCAGCGGCCCTGATACAGCCCTCATTGCAAGCTGAAACCAGTGGTCTTGGACAAGCAAGCCATTGTCGTTGTCACCAGGAGACACACTAACTCAGAATCCCCACTCAAAGTGCCATGTAGTTCTCTACATCGCATTCAAGTGGCAACTCCGGGTCTGGAGGCTCACCTCCATCCTCGCTCCTGGATCCTTATGCACCCCAAGTGAAGGAAATGCCTTCGATTAGGGAATTGAAAGAAAACAGTCCTGACAGTGATAAGGGAAGGAAAAGAGGACTCTTAAGGAAGACCATTTGGAGTTCCATCATCCCACATCCACAAGGAGGAAGGCCCTAGCACAGGACCACACCCTTCTTCCCCTCCCCACTGCCCTCACCCCCACCACCCTCACCCCCAGCATGCAAAGAGGTGACTCCTTCCTGGGGCAGCTCATTCCTCTTGGACAGCCTCTTTAATTCCTCTTCTATTTTTAACATTTTTATTTTTCAATTGTGGCAAGTTTCACAAAATACACAATTTAGCATGTTAGCCATTTGCAACTGTACAGTTCAGTGACATTCATACTGCTGTGCAGGCACCACCCATCCATCCACTGAACTCTCCGCTTTTCTGTCTTTTCTATTTTCCAAATGTTCTGTATACCCACTGAGCATTGGTTCCCCACCCCTGCTCCACTTCCTAGCAACCACCGTCCTATTTTACATCTCTGTGGATTTGACTCCTCTAGGCACCTCTTATGAGTGGAGTCATGCAGTATCTGTCCTGTGATTGGCTTACTTCTCTGAGCATGATGTCCTTAAGCTTCATCCATGTTGTAACATGTATCAAAATAGCTCTCCTTTTTCAGGCTGAGTAATATTCCACATTACCATTCTGTCTTACAGATGTGAAAAATTGAGGCCCCAAGAAGTTAAGAGCTTTCCATAACAAGAACTGAAGTCAGGTCCCCTGACTCCCTGTGCTCTGCCCGTCCATCTCGTCCTTTTCTATTTTCCAGATATTCTCTATTCCAATCTGGACTGAAGGTGAAAAGGGGCTCCTTTACCCCCAGGCACAAAGTTTATCCTGTTGGAAGCCAATACACACACACCCGGAATGGGAAGCACCTTTCAGACAGTAAGGATTTTGGAGGTTTGGAGACTGCTGCCCCCTAGATCCACACATTGGCAGGGAAGCCAGGAGAGAAGGCCTGTGGATGCGGTCCTACTAAAGAGAATACTACAGACTGCCATTTAATCATTGATTTTGTCTCATTTGAGAGGACAACATTCTGCTCCTTTCTTTTCTTGTCAATATTGACATCTGTGGTGAGTAGTCATAGGAAAGTGAGAGAGAGGGAAAGAGAGAGAGAGAGGTCTCAAGGGTGGTTTTATCTGTTTGTTTTGTTTGTTTGTTTGTTATATATAGTCTGGATATATACTGTTATCTCTCTTGCCAAGATTTGGGGAAAGCCACAGCATTGTGTAACCAGAGTGGGGCCCAGCCATTTCTCACAGCTAATACTTCTTCATAAAGAGGAGTGTGTCTGCAAGGAATGAGGTTACTATCAGAGAAGGCATGACTAATAATGATTAATTTGATCTGCGCTAACTTAAACTAGACCCGCCATTCACTAAATAATTACTCGGTAGCCTGGATACCATTTGCACAGAGTTCAGGGAAGTTGCTGGCCATTTGTCACATTAAAATAAAACAAAAACCTGCATAAACAAGAGAGGATAAAATAAGAAACCATCCCACAAATGAAGCCAAATGCTTTCACATCCACCCATAAAATACCTGTGTAAAGCTAGAAACAACAAAAACCCAATTTCGCTATCTTGGGCCAAAGGAAAAACTAAATTGACTGTACAGATATCCTTCTCGGTTTTGCAGACAGTGAAACAGATCAACCACCTACCTAACTGGCAAAAATACAGCTGATCTTGACTTCCATCTGGTAGGTAAGCTAGCAGCACCAATTGAAAATATGGGAAAACTGCCCAGCTGGCATGGCTCAGTGATTGAGCATCGACCTATGCACCAGTAGGTCATGGTTCAATTCCTAGTCAGGGCGCATGCCCTGGTTGCAGACTCAGTCCCTAGTAGAGGGCATGCCTCCTGCAACCGATCAATGATTCTCTCTCATCATTAATGTTTCTTTCTCTTCCTCTCCTTTCCTCTCTAAAAATCAATAATAATATATTACTTTTAAGAAAGAAAATATGGGAAAACTGGTTTGTGAGATTTACTCCCCAATCTTAAAATGCTGTGTGCAGCAAAACGTGGTCTTATCCAAAGCTTCCACCTTGAGGACCACCCTTTGATGTGACCTTGGGCAAAGTTTATCCTGGGCCAGATCCTCTCTCAGACTTTCTGAGGTCTGCGTTTTAAAGGAGATCATTATGCATTATTTTACAAATAGTTACTGAGCTCCCACTGTGTGGCAGTCACTGTTCTAGGCACAATGACACCAAAGTGTGCAGAGCAAGGACCCTACTCTCAAAGCATTTTCATTCTAGCAGAGGAAGGCAAGTAATAAACAATTAAGCAAGTAAAATGCATGGGACACCAGACAGAGGTAAGTGCAAGGTATAAACCTAAGGCAAGTTAGGAGGATCAGGGAAAGTTAGAGAGGATGGAACTGTTATTTTATAGAGAGTGGTCGGGAAAGTCACAGTGGATAACTTCAATTTAAGCAGAGAGGTCAAGAGTAAGCATCACAAATGTCTGGGGAAGAGCCTTCAGGCAGGGGAATCAGCAGAGGCCACGCCCCCAAGGTCCACCAGTGCTAAGAGTATTCTAAGGTGCTGCAGAGTGAGATGAGGCAGGATGGTTAACAGGGCCAGCTCACCGAGGACTCTGTAGGCCACTGCAGAGAGTTGACTTTGGCATGGAAGGAAACAGGGAGCCATTGGAGGGTTAGGAGGAGAGTAGCATCCCGATTTGATCAGTGTTTTAAAGGATCACTCCAGGTACTGTGGTAGGTCCATAGGAGTTTTGAGTTCTGCTGGTAGGTCCAGAGTAGAGATAATCATTTGAATGTTTTATGTGTGTACATGATATTCAGTGCAAGAGAGAGTACACCAAAGAGAAGAGGTTGGAGAACTGAGTCCTGGGACACTCAGAGGTCAGGGACATGGGGAGGACCCAGCAAAAGATTCAGGAAAGGAACACGCAGACCTAAGAGGAAAACAGAGTGTTGTCCAGAGGCTGAGGGAAAAGCGTTTCAAGGAGGGAAGAATCACATGTGTCAAATATGCCTCAGAGGTCAGGTAGTCATTCATGCTATCAATGCTCAGGAATAGCTCTCCAAAGAGTTTTTAAAATTCTGGCTTTCAGCATACATTAGGAGAGTAGCAGAGAAAGGGCTTCATAGCTTTAAATGGCTACTGTCATCTATCATCCCTCTTGAGTTTCCAAACTGATCAGAGTGAGAATTTAGAGTCAATATAATAATCATCAAATAACCCAGGTTCATGCTGCACACAGCTGGTGATGCTCGCTTCCATCTACAGGCTACAGATGCACCCATGTTGAGCACCTCTATGACCCTCACCAGATGCCAAGGAGCTTAAAGTGAGCAATCAACTCACCTCTTCTCAACTTCGATGTGAAAAACTTGGATATTGACCATCAGCGTTTAACTTCCATAACCTGGCCTTCAATGTCTTCTCTATCCCACTATTTCAGAACCCCAACTATTGATTCCAACTCATATGGTCACTCACTGATCCCTCAACATCTGAAATACATCCTAAATTTCAGACTGGTATGCTTCCCCTCACTCCTTTGCCTGTTTAAGGTAACTTTTAGGCACAGCTAAGTTTATCAACTAAGATTTCTGTAAACAAGGCTCTTTCCAAGTCTAACTTATTCTCCCTTCCCTTTGTCCCATCTACATAGCACTTATCAGATAGATGTTATTGTTTGCATCCTATTAAACTAATATCTTTTTCATGACAATCTCCATATGTTCATCATCTCTATTCTGTGTATCACTTGACACTATGTCTTATCCCAAATAAATACTCAATGATTATTTATAGAATGAATGAATGACTCATCACACAGAATGAGGCTTGATGGAGCTTGAGAACTAAAAGCAAGTCAATAATTGAGTTCAGTTCAGGACCTTGAAATTCTGACACCCAGATATTCGTTAGAAATAGTTGTTCCTTCTTCTGCCAATGTCAATTGTTCATGGTGACAGAACTTTTAAATCTACTCTGATGTCCTTGGCGTGGCCACCCCAGAGACTGGCTTATACAGCTTTCCTTCTCTGGGCAATATTCCCACAATCCCAGGCTCAATGGGAAACTCTTGACCCTTTCAGTTTCCTAAGTGTGTGTGTGTGTGTGTGTGTGTGTGTGTGTGTGTGTTTCTATTTCACAGCATACCCTGGTAACCATTGAAATAATACTACAAAGTCAACCAGCGAAGAGCAAATGGTCAATGCTTATCCGTTAGGGCCCACCATGTACTTGAAGCCACACTGAGCAACCCATTCCCACCTCTATCTCCATAGTTGGCACCAAAAAAAATAATAGACAAGTATCTGTAGCTTTGTATAGACTTGAGGATCCAAACAAAACTCAAAGCTCCCAGTGCTAAGTGCTAAATGAATTGTACTGCCTGGATAACATCACCTTGGGAATTCAGGGCCTGAGGAGATACCAAGATTGTCTGCAATCAAGAAAGGGTTCCTGAGGAGGTGGGCTCTAAAATGGAAGGATTGGCTTACAGGGGTGACAGGACTACAGAGCAAGCCAGAAAAGAAGTTAGCAATCACTGAAGCAGGAAAAAAAAAAATGTGTTTAGAAGCTTAGTAGAACAGTGGGTTGGCCAAGGTGAGAGGGAAAGCCGGTAAGACCAGTCTGGCCAGCTGGTCCAGTTGATTACCTAATGGACCTAATATAGCTAGCTCTTTGCCTTTGAAGGCGTGGGTCAGTCAGGATACAACAATGAGGCCAGGCTGGGCACAAACATCTACAATTAGTCACAAGGCACAGTGATGGAAAGAGCACTCAACCAGGAGTTAGAAGTCCTAGGTCCCAGCCCTAGCTTGACCACTGAAAAAAACTTTTGTAAATATATATAAAGCAATCAATTTCTCCTTGTGTTGGGAGGATTGGATACAATAATGACTATCAAAGCTCTATTCAAAGGTGATGTGTATAAGAAATACATCTCTAACAAAAGCATGGTAGGCGGTCTCAAAAAATATATTGGTATAACTTAACACAGACCCAGTGAGAGCACTGTGACCCAATGTTGCCCCCACTCTGAAGGTACATTCTCTGGTTGCGGGACTCTACTCAAATTCTTCAAAATTAGTGGGGTGCTGGCAAGGACATGGGAACAGGCTACAAGTAACTTAGACTGATTCATACCTGTATTATTTGTTATCTGTGTGACCTTGAGCAAATTTTGTAAACTTGCTAAGCCTCGGTTTTTGTTTTGTTTTATTTATCAGTAAAATTAAAGCAGCACTGCCTACTTTGTGGTGAGGAATCTGGACAATTTCGGGCAAAGTTTCTAAGCCAGTTCCTGCACATGGTAGATAATCACAAATGTTGGAACCTTTTTATCATAAGCTTCATTTAAAAGACCTCATGTACCACAGATACCATATCAAACTCAGCCATTGGCAAAGGACTGAAATGGATTTGATATATCTGAAATATCATAAATATATTTTAAATCCTATTGGAGACTCCTCTCTTTTCTTTGTGTTACATCCTTTATTTTTCAAACTGGAAAGCACATACAATACTATTTAAAACACTGTGTTTTGGGGGAAAAATTCTATAGACTTTTTGCTATCACCCCACTTACCGACAAAAACAAACAAAACAAAAAAAGTCCAGTTCTGTTGATTGTGAGATGACTAAAAAATATAGTTATCCCATAGCACACCTGTAATTTGGATAATATTTTTTGCTTCTATCATGCTTGGGTTGCCAGGGTCTAAAGAGGAGGGACAAGAAAGGGAGAAATGAGGTGAGTAGACCAGAATGGCTCAGAATAAGCACTTAAGTGTTTAAAGCTAATGAAATCCACTGGGTTTCAGTGAAAGCCCCACCCCTTTCTTAGGTGGTGGAAATGAGGTCAGTTGACTGAGATTTAGGATTTGGCTCTGCTGGCCATTGCCACACTGAGAGCTTGGGTTACCAGGGCAGAGCAGGGCTGCGGGGCAGGCCCTGGGAAACCATCAGGAGGTCAGGCTGAGCTTCCTAGAGCCATGGCACACCTATGGCTCTGCAGTGGGTACCCCCACAGACCAGCTTCCTGCCCTCCTGTCCAGGGAGAGCTGTGTGAGGCCTCGGGAGGGAGAGCCCCCTCCCTCTCTGACAACAAGGAAGTTGTGAGAAGGTTAAGCTGAACATATTCTACATGATCACCTTTAAAACAAAGACCGTTTCAGAAACAGTGTTTACCAAGCTAGGAGAGGGATTTTTTAACCACTGGGCCAGGAGCACATTACAATGGCTCTGTCAGTTGCAGTCACAGGCACCACGGGCATGATAATCCTGAAGGTGCTCAGCCAAGGCGCTGAGGTCCTCAACCAGCATCCAGGCCAGGGTTCCCACCAGGCTGCACATAACCACACCCAGGAGCTTCAAAAACTACAAGTGCCTGCGGCCCATTTCTAGATCTCCTCTTTAATGGTTATGGGATGATGCACAGACATCAGGCTTTTCTTTTTAAGTTCCCAGTGATTCCAACATGAAGCCAGAGTTGAGAATAAGTAGAATCTCTGAAGTAACTACATTATGTATAGATGAGGAATGAGGGTCCAAGATTTCCAATAGGTGATTTCTCCTGAAATCAACCTGCCTTCCCCTTATTGCCTTATAGTTTGGTCATATTTCAGGAAAAATCTTCCTATTTTAGAATTAATGATAAAGATCCCCTGGGCCCCAGCACACTGTGTGGGGAAATGAAACTCTGTAAGGCTGAGGTAGCAGAAGGGAACTGAGAGGTGAAACTGACTTTAAAAAGGAACGAAACTGACGAGAGAGAGCTCAAAGGCCAAAAGCCGAGAAATGAAGCAAATGAAAACAAACCACCTCACTGAGAAAAGCCAGTTAAACCCGGAAAGTTCTCTCAGTTTGGATAATTTAAGGTTTCAGTGAGGGATTATGTTTTACATGTTGAAAGCATCCCCCACGCAGTAAAGCTTAGCAAACCTGGCATTTTTTAGGGGTGACTGCAGAGCCTCACGGTTGCTGATTGAAAACACACCTCCCGAAATAAAACAGAGGGCAGTGATCCCTGCCCATGGACCTCTGCAGACAGGATGGAGAAGCCGCCACCTTCCCTGGCTGCCATGACAGCATCCCTCTGCCTAATCCCAACACGAGTTCACCATATAAAGGAAGACCCAAAGATCTAAACTCTACCAACTGCAAACCAAATGGAAGAAAGGTGATGTTCTCCACTTCGGAAAGGCCTAAGTTCAGATTTTCTGATGAAGAAAAGTGTTACTTTTGAGAGAAACTCGTTGTGGAGAGAGTTTGAGTTTAGGACATAAACCAACATCACATAAATACAGCATCTATGGGGGTTCCTGCAGGCATCCGAGGAACCCACCCGGCACCTTTTCATCAGTAGACAATGGAACACATGGCCCTAAACACAAGTCTGTATTTTCTTTTATGGAAGGCATTGGTGGGAATGCAAGCCCATAGTTTCCCATGAAACCATCATAATGGCTAAACAAGAAAGAGAAAGAGTTGTCAGAAAGGCCAGATCATCAAGGATATGCAATGGTTCGTGGATGCAAGTTATTAAATAAATAGCAAGAACTTTATAAAGAGCTATTTTAGTCCTGTGACTTTTGACTTTTGGAGTCTTAAGATTTAAGTCCTGAGATCTCTTCTCAGCTACAGTTTGCTTTTTTGCTGCAAGGGAAGTGCTGAAATGACAAGGGAATGACCCAAGGACTGATTTATTGATCATCTCCTTAACTTGGCTAAAGCTTAGAAGTATATCCTACTGGTCCCTGCACTTTTTGGTATCCTGACATCATTCAATACTTCAGTCTCTTTGTTCCCAGGCGACTCCCAAATCCCAGCAGGACTCTGTGTGGGTGACAGATGGGAGAGATGGGTATCTGAGTGTCCCAGCCCTCTCTCTTAGTAATGTGGAGAGTCACACTGTGGCTCCTCTACTCCTTTTGGCTCCTCCACCTTAGGACCCTCAGAGAAACAAGTAACAACTCCACCTCCAGACAGAAATGGAGCGACCAGACACATATTTCCCAAAAGAACACCAGTGATGTGACGGGGTGCCTTGGGACTTTGATTCTCCTCATTATCCTTTTGGCGCATTTCAAATTATGAGAGGGTTAGCAGCCACAGGAATGGTCCCTGACCTGCAGAGCACTTGATGGTTTATAAGTTGCTTCCCTATACTTTAGGACAGAGTGGTTCAGAGCCTGGATTCTAGACTGGTATGGCCTCAGACAAGCTTTGTAACCTCTCTCCATCTCTCTGTCCTCCTTCGGTAAAGACTGCCTTCAGAATTGTTGGGAAGATTAAGTGAAATGTTGCAAATAGAGTACAAAGTAGGTGTTGAATAGATGTTAGCATATTATTATTAGCATATAACAATCCCATTATGCATAGTGGAGACTGACAGGAGATACAGAGCACATGGGTTCATACATACCTGTGGGGATGCATGCGTGAATCCGTGCACCCATGTCTAGTTGGTGTGTTTAGAGAGCTGGCATTAGCTGTGAGGTAGGCTCCATATAGTGCCTGCTGATATGTCCCAGCAAAGGGTGGCTATATCAGGGGCCACAGATAGTTGGAAAACCACTAACAGAGATTAAGTGTATTTAATTCCCACACACTTCACTGATGGGAATGACCAGAGATTGAGTGACTTGCCCAGATCACTCACCCTGTTAGTAAGTTGCAGAACAGAGATGTCAACCCAACCTGCCTGGCCCTAAAGACAAATCAGGGCAGAGCGGATTGGCAAAGGAGTTATGGCATTGGAAAACATGAACTCAAATCCTCACTGCCCTCTATCTACTGATCCAAATCAAAGGGGCTCATGCCAATAACTATTTCTATGGCTCAGGAGTCAGATGTGTGAACTAGTGAACTAAATCATATACCCATTTTCCTCCCAAAAAAGAATTAAAAATGTCATATTTTCCTTTCATCAAATGGATTTTCAGTGCTTTGTCAATCGGCGGGGCACTAACACGTCACGTTTGTGAATCAGTACAGTCATTCTGAAAATTCAAGAAATCCACACAACTGTCCCCTAGCGCTCCCCAAAGCATGCCCCCGCACCAGAGACAGAATGCCAATCATTCTCCCAGCACAGAGGGACAAGTTCCAATTCACAGAGCAACCCATGAGTGAAAGCGCTCCTCCTGGGAAGCACTGAAAGTGGCAAATTTTCAGGACAGAAGCTTATATGGAAAAGGATATTGCATCATTAAGAGGTTAATGAGCTTCACAAGGCAGATGCCCCGAATGCCGGGGAGGGACAGCAGTAGAGGGGGCGAATGGGGGAAGAGACACGTACAGGGAATTGCTCCCATTCTTCAATGTCAGGAGTGGTCAGGAGATGCCCTCCGCATGGTAATAACTGCAGCAGAAGGACACGCTCTCCCGGTGTGCACTAGAGCCTGGCTGACGACTGGGCAGCGACCTGCCCTTCACATCCAGCCCCGGGCTCTCCAGGCGAAGAATGCACTCGTCAGCAAGGAGACCCTTAAAGATTCTGCCGAGACCAGCTGGCTCAGTGTTTCTCAAAAGGGGTGCCTTCATACACAGGAAAAGTCCTGTGGGATTGGGTTAGGTGGGGTGGAGTGGGGAGGAAAGACCTTGTATACACGGTTTAAAGAAACTGCACAGAGGCAATCTACAGGGAATGTAAGAAGAAAATATTTCACTGCAACGTAAGAAATAACTTTCTAAAAGTTTGAGCTGCCCAGGGATCGGAGGCAGATAGCCAGATGTCCAGCATCCTTTCAACAGCTACCTGTAACCGTCTGCCATAATTAAGGGGATGACCTCAAATTTTCTCCAGGAGTTCTGCCATGCTTCTTTACCATGTCTCTCTAACTCCTGACTGCCTTCCCATTCATGACCATGACTTGGCTCTCTTCCCTTCCTTCCTCACCCAGCTCTCCCTGGTCCACCACCCACCACCATCACGTGTCCCATTATTTTGGCCCAGACACTTGACCCTGACTTCCACTCAGGACAAGTGTCTTGCTGCACCACCTGCCTTGCCTCCAATACCAGCTTGTGCTCACCTAAAATCTTTGTCTGGGTCATTCATGCTCACATTGGTCATGAGATAAGGAAGCCAATGCCCATCTTTCAGGGATATGAGGAAGGGACTTCCTAGGTGTGGAAGACTGAAACAAAGGCCTGGAAGGGCTCTTTAATAGTGTGTTCCTATTATTTTGGGGATAGCACTGGGTTTGATATTACTACCATATCCCACTGATTCTAAGATGTACAATTTTTTCGTTTCTAACACCTCTGAGATTGTCTCACAGTCTGTGGCATCTTACATTTGATGTTACATGGTATTTCACTTTTCATATGTATATCTTTCATTTCTTAACCAACTGCAAGCTCTTTTAGGAAAGGACCCACACATTATATATCTGTTTTTCTTTACTTGCCTAGCCAAGGTCAGCCTAGATCCTCCATACTTTCTTGGTAAAAGAATAAATTGTTTCCTTGGAATCTAATGAGAGGCTTGGATTCCCAGGGTTTACATTCCCCAGTTATTCCTTCTCTCCTGAAAAGGGATGGGATAAACGGAGAGAAGCCAGTGATTTGGGTATTTTGAGTGTAGAGAGGGCTTAGTCCTCGGTCATTTCCTTCTGACAACATCCCAGAATTTTTAGAGTTGGAAGCACACACTGGCTCCAATGTGATTTCTTTCTCTAAATCCAGCAGTGACACTTGTTTCTCTGTGCCTCACTTTCTCTTTTGTAAGGTGAGTCAAATTACACTCACCTCCTCAGAGAGGGGTAATGACAAGAACAGAAGTAAATGGTGATAACCTTATAAATGCTTGCAGAGGGTCATGAGTATTATCAAGTGCCGGCCCTGGGGGAATGCTGCCTCCAGTGATGAAGAGGGGGAAGAAGGCTTGGCGATCCTAAGTTTTCTGCTCAGTGTATGCATAGTGCATCACCATGGCAACTCTCCTAAAGCTCACCCCCTTTCCCTCCATAATAACTATTCTGCTGACCATCAGGGGAGCCTCAGTGGTCAAGGTGAAAAACAAGGGAATGTGGATGGTGTGAAAAGAGCTAGCAAGGGTTCCGTGGCAGCCAAGGGAGACATTTGTTCATCACCGTGCTTCATCAGCCTGTGTCTTCTTGTGTGTCCTCCCTCCCACATGCCCAGGCAGTGAGTGCAAATATGTCTTGTTACATGATCCATCCTGCATTGCCCAGTAAGTAACAGACACTGTATAAGTTGCCAAAAGCAGCTTATCAGAAGCTGATCTGTACGTCTGGATCTGAGGTCCAGGAATGCCAATCCAATTAGGTAGGGGCTAAATAAGCTCTGAACTCTTTCCTTTACCTACACTATGCCTTTGAGGTGCACGCATAAACATGCATACGATGCCCACACATAGACCATATTTCTTCTGAGAAGCATCTCGTATAATCTCAGGTTGAGCTTGTGTTATCAATAACGTTTTGCAAAACCTTGTGCTCTTGAGCTACTTGAGGCTTGACTTAGATCAGAAACCATCCTGATGTTTGTTTGTTCAATAAAAGCAATGAGGCCAAAGCTGATGAAACCATAATGAAATGATATCCCCTTGCTTGCCCTCCCCCACTTCCTCCTCTAAAAAAGTAAACACGTGTTCTTGTTTGCTCCCCTCTTTCCCAGTCCTACTTCATTTCCAAACTTCATTCTTCCTGATCAATGAGGAAACAAAGAGATTGCCTTTGATCATCCTAACTCAGAGGAAGACATCCATGTCCCCCTCTCCAAAGTTAGCAGAATGCCCCTCCCTCCTTTCTTTCCTTACTTTCTCTTGAAGGGGAGGGAGGGAGGTGACACTTAATGGAATCTGTGCTTCACAAAGTTTCCTCTTCCTCCTGTATTCCAACCCCATCCAGCCTCAGAGGCCCAAAGAATCAGTGCAACATCTTTTCAAAGGCCCACAGACCCAGAGATCTAAGCCTCTACCTGGATGGTCTTGGGAGTGGTCCGGAAAGAGCTGGTCTAGTAGGTATCAGCTTGTGCTCTAATGGATTTGTGAAACACCGTAAATTCAACCACACTTGGAGATCTGTGATGCTCATTAACATATTAAAGGCTTTGAGACATCTTACTGCAAAGACATCTGTTTAGCTTTGCTTAACCAGGTGTTTCCCAATTCTTTTTGCTCACAGAATCCTTTTTGGCCCCTACCACCTCTTAAGTGTGTTGCACAGACAGTCTATTGTAAAATGCTGACCTAACCTAGTCTGATATCTTCATGTTTCTCATGGGAAAAGTGAGAGACAGAAAGGGGCATTAATTTACTTAATCTCATCCATGAACAGCAGTATGAAACAGTATGTAAAAAGCAGAGCAAGCAGGACTGGGAGCCCAGCTGCCTGGGTTGAATTTTCTCCAGGCTATTATCTAGCCCTGTGGCTTGAGCCAGGACCTCTCGTTTGTAGAGTAATTTCCTTCCTTTCTTCCTTGCTTCCTTCCTTCCTTGCTTTCTTCCTTCCTTCCTTCCTAGTGATTTTCATTCTCAGCAAAAGGAGGATAATTTTTTTCTCTTCCAATGATTTCTAAGGCTCTTTTTAGTCCCCTTTTTCTGGAATACTGAGAGACTCTAGTATTTGCTGTAACACCTCCTGGAGCAGGTCCCAGAAGTGTGAGCCTATAGTTGTTCTAAATTTAAACACTAAAAAGCTCTTGAGATTTGTTAACCCATACAAAGTAGAAACCAATAGTAACCCACTCTCCCAAGTCATGAAGGTCCCCCTGAAAAGAGGTGTGAGGGAGAAGCAGAGCTCTGGAGCCCAGGCCATGCCCTGCATGTAGAGGCAGTCAGAGTCAATAGGGCTGAAGCAGAGTCATGGGAACTGGGAAGCCCCACCCACCTGCTGTCTCAGGAAGCACTAGGAGCAGAGCTTTGCACAGCAGTTAAAGCTGGGCTGACTTGTACTGACCATAGTACCAAGATCCGTCTCTGCTCACCAGGCACTAGATAAAAACATGAGGAGACTTCAGTATGACTTGATTCTTTATGCATCCAAGCATGCTGCACTTGTCCTTTCCCCAGGCCCCAAGGTAATGCTCAGACACCCAGGAACAACCTTTAGGATCCTCCTCCATCCCTTGAGCATGTAGCTTTTCTGTCATCTTCATAGTGATACCAGACCACAATCTCCTTGTTGGCTCATTTCCCCCCTGATTATTTTTCATTGGGCTCCCTATACATGTCACTAACTGGTGCTCTTTAAAATCTGCAGGATAAGATATTATTTCTAAGCTGATTGTTAAGATTCAGGATATATATGAATCTATAGATGTATCAAACATTTTATAAAGTGGTTTGCATGTTGTGAGCACTGAGCCAGGCATTAGGGGGGACCTAGAGATAATTCCAACAGAGACCTGGCTCCCAAATACATGACATTAGATAACTCCTGTGAAAGCCTAACTATGATCAAGTTTATCATCCCACTCTTCCTACCATGCCCTCTCCCCTCTGAAAACAACTGTGCCTTCTCCTGCATTCTCCATTTTGGGACATGACCTAGAGGCCACTACTTCGCAACCCAAAAGCAATATCCATGATCATTGTTAGAGATGGCACATATTGAGTGTTTATTATGTGTCAGGTTAGCAATGCTATGTTGTACCATTACTTATCCTATATTACAGAAATGTGGACATCATCGCAGACCCACTCCTTTCTCTCCACCCCGATATCAACGAGTCCTGAGGTCAGGTGCACATGGCAAATGTCTTTCCTCCCACATGGAAGGATCACTCCTGTGATTGATCCACCAAACCTTAGGTGCTATCCTTGCTTGAACTCTTAGAGCTGCCTTCTAGATGGTCCTCTGGTTGACTGACAACCCCTCCACCTCTCGACCTTTGCACGAATGATCATGTCCTCAATCCCCACTCAAGCCTACTCTTAGCTCCTTGGTTCAAGGAGCCCTTGAGATCAGGAAAGGCTGCCCAGAGAGGGATGACCATGACCAGTCAAACTTGGAATAACTTTCCTAGCCCTTTCTCTTCAAAAGTTCTATCCTGAATCTCAAAACAATACTGCAACCCCTCCTTCTCTGAGGGCCTTCCCTGACCTCCTTCTCCATCCCAGGCTTCCTCCTGAGCCCTCCCTAGATGTTCACTTAGCACTAGCACTCCGCAGAACATGGGCCCCTGACTCTGGGAAGCTGGGGCAGAGGAGCCTGGATGCCACCCCTACACCCGGCACATCGCCTGGCAAGCCTAAGAGGCCTCCTTTTCCACAGCCCCCTGCTCCCTTACTGTGTGGCTTTATTTATCGCCAAACCATGATTTACAAAAATATTAGGGTAACGTGACACCCTCTTCCCTTCTTTCTCATAGCTTTAAAGTACATTAATATTTCAAGAAATACAATGGACTTTCTTCCTATAAAAAAAAAAAATGCTTTTCTTTTTTCTGATGAAGACCCTGAGGTTTTGAGAAGTCAAGTGACTTGCCCAAGGTCACACAACTAGTGAGGGACAGAGCTGGGCTGAAACCCTGGTCATAAGGCTCCCAGCTCAGCCGCTTTATCACCTGCCCCCGCCTTGGGTCAGAGCTTATTAAAAAAAATAAACCAAAAAAATTATGTACATGTATGTACTTATTCACATATGTAAATATATAAGATATATAGATACACACACACACACACACACACACACACACATACGTGAATATGAATATATCACAAGTTTAAAGGAAGGAGAGCTTCAGAAAGAGACGAGATCCCCCCGAGGGGGCCGGGCTTCAGCACAACAGACAGCTGGTGTTTGGGTGGTAGTAAATCACCCTGAAATGAGCCTCTTCCGTGGACTCAATGAGGCCCCCACAACAAAGGGAGGCCCAGCTTGCAGCCGGACAGCCTGCCCGCCAGCCCAGACGCGCATAACAGCTTCATTCAGGAGCCCCGCGTCCACACAAAGGCCCCGAAATCAATCCGACATCCCGCCACCCCGGACAATGCCCCGAATCTTCTCAGAATCCGAAGCGCAAACAAGGGGACAGCATTCAGGGGAGATCAAACCGCCAGCCTGCCCCTGAAAGCCTACACGGAAAAAAAAAAAAAAAAAAAAAAAAACACATTTCTTTTTTTAAGAGGAGGCTTGGACCAGGCAGACGGCCGCGCTGCGCCCGGGTGCCCAGCGGTTGGTGGCTGTGCCGGGCTCGCACCGCCGGCCACACTGGGGCAGAGGCTGCTTTGGCCCACCAACGAGAGGGCGTCCCTCCCGGGCTGCTGGTGAGAGCCCCACACACGACATCTGACTGTCAGGGACCCTGTGCTGCGTGGCCTCGGGCTTCGGGCAGCGGTGGCCCGTGTGAACCTCTGCCACCAGCACTTCCCACTGGCTCCCATGTACAGCCGAGCGCACACACATGTAAATGCCCCACCAGAGGCGCCGGCTCAGGGTGTTGACAGTGGCAGCCCTCTCACCAGGCCAGGGAGCCCCTGTTCCCAAGCAGGGCCCCTCGGGGTGCTTATCTGCCCCATTCTGTTACCTAATCCGGTTATCAGCTGCTGAAGTGCTGCTTGGTGAGCCCGGGGGGCTCTTGCAAGGGAAGGGGGCGGCTCTGTCCACCTGGCCAGGGTGACGCTTAAGGCTCCTCCGTCTCTCCCAGTCCCGCTGTCCCGGTGCCGCACAGCCTTCCCTGGAGGACAGGAATCCACCTACTGGAGGCCCCCAGTGATGGCAGAGTGGAAAGATTGGGAGGAGGGGGTGTTAGGGTTAGGGTTAGGATTAGGGTACTTGGCACATCTGTGGGAATGTGTACAGTGGAGTATCCAAGCCATGGGCCATCTTATGCGCTGTGGCCAGAACCTCCATAAACTCCAGCTAACAGTGCCCTAAACTGGATGTTCTAGGCGGCCATCATGAATACATTTTGATTGAAAACAAAGGGCTTCAGCTGGGGGACCATCCGTTGAGGTCCCTACACTGTCCCTCGTGATCTGCCCGGAGTTTTCCATGTAAGCACAGGAAGGGATGGGGTCAGAGGATGAGGTGGCTGTGTGGGCAGCTGCCGTGGGGAGAGCTGGCTCCCGCTGAAGAGGCACAGGAGACAGCACCAACAGGCTCAGAGGAGAGAGCAAGCCAGGTTAACTGGGGGCCAGTCTACCCTCAACCTTTTATTTTAGCCAGACACCTCTATTTTTTCTCTCCCTAAATTACTGGCCAAACTTCCTCCTGGAATTGATACACAAACAGCCAGCCATTTACCGTGTGACTGCCCGCCTCCCACTGTCCCTCAGAGCCCAGCCTCCTGGAGCCAGACTTCTGGGCAGTGGGCAGAGTGGGTGCGAGACAGGCTGCCTGGGGGGGCAGGGCTGGACCCTGGAAAGAGCACTTTCTGCTTTGGAGTCACTTGGTTCTCAACTGCTTCCACTGGCCAACAAAGCAAATTGAATCCAATTGCCCCCATGGAGGGGTCAGTCGCTGTGTTGTGCTGTTGTTCGTTTTTGTGTGGGCTTTTTTTTTTTTTTTTTTTTTTTTTTTTTTACCCTTCCCCTTTCCATTTTCTGCTTTTGTAGCTCACCGCCTCCAATCTACTTCCCCACAGGAGCCGAAATTAAACAAGCTCCCCATATGCCATGCTCACTTGTTGTCTGTTCCCCTCACTGCCATCTGGCCTATTTGCTCAGCCAAAGAGAGAAAGAGAGAGAGAGAAAGAGCAAAGGGGGGGGGGGGGGGGGAGTGGGGGGGAGAAGGGACGGGAAAGGCAGGGAAGGGGGAGGAGAGGAGGGAGAGAAATAAGGGAAGGGGAACACAAGCAAATAGAGAGAGAGAGAGAGAGAGAGAGAGAGAGAGAGAGAGAGAGAGAGAGAGGGGGGAAGGGGGAGGGAGGGAGAGCCAGACACAATGAGGAGGCAGGGGTGATGATGCAGCCTCTCCCATCTGCTCGTTGGCCAGAGTCCCGGATGGAGCAGTAATGGAGAGCAACAGAACCAGTGATAATTAACCCAAACACAGACCTGTTTATTTAACCTGCTCAGAAAGATCAGCTCCGAGGCGGCTCTCTAGCATAGGGCCCTGGGATGCACTTGGGAAGACACCCTGGAGGCTGCTGAGGACACAGGCAGGCCGCCCTCCCCATGGACACCCTGGGCTGCGAGTGTGCCTGGTGAGCAGGAAAGAGGAGGAGAAAGGAGTTGCTGGAAAGGTCACTAAACCACTCAAGTCTTCTGGTAAGGGATTCTTTTGTCGTCTTGCCCTTTCCCCTGCCCATTATCCCATTTTCATGGCAATAGCTGCTTCTGGATGGCCAAATGCTGCAAATCAAAGCTAGCCAATGAGATGCACGTATCTCCTACGGCTTCCCATCCCAGAGCCTTCAGGAAGCATCAGGGGTAGGTGAGCAGTTGGCAGGCGTCGCTACCCATTTTGGCGTAAGGACCCGGGGTCAGGAGACACATAGCAAGCTAACTAGAGGACACAGAGACTGGCGCTAAATCACCTGAAGACCTCAGACTAAGATGGTGGCCAAGGACAAAGCCAAGGGCACTGATTAAGGCGTAGGGTGAAGGAGACTGCAGCCTGGGGTCGAGGTCTATCTGGGCAGCTTCTGCCACATCCCTGAGTCCGCGGGCCTTCTTCTCAATCTATCTATTTAACGGGGGCACACCGCTAACCTCCCAAGATGTTCCAATCTTTGAAAATGAACATGGAAAATGTCATTGTCGTATTGGCCCAGGCTTTCTTCCCCAAATTAGGAAGGAGGCTGTAAGCCTTGAGCAAGATCACCTGGGACTCATTGGTTTGACGTGGGCGACGTGCAGGGGGTCCCGAGATGGGTTCCTGTGCGCTGCGCCCCCCCTCCCTCTCCACAGGCAGGCCCCAGAAAGAAAGGGCAAGAACGTGTTCAGGGCTGAATAGCAGCAGACAAAAGCTGCGAGTCTGGGAACTGGGGCCCAGGGAGGCTGTTGGCTGAGCACCGAGGGCGAGTGGAAGAGTGCAGGAGCTGGGTTGAAAATAGGAAGCATCAGGGGTGGGTGAGGAGTTGGCAGGCGCCGGGTTCCAAGTGGCTTCACGCTCCTCGGTGGCAGAAATGCAGAGATAATTTGAACATGGCTATTTTCAAGCTCCACAGCTGAGCTCCCTTGCTCTCCCACCCCACACCTCCCACCCAGCCCTGCAATTTGGCAAAATCTTTCTGCTGGCTGCTCTTATACCCAATATGTTGGGTTGCCTTAGCAACTAAGGCAATTATCTCCTTGGAGCAGTTAAAACAATGACCGTCATAAATAATAACAATAAGAAGAACAGTGGTGAAAAATAGATCCGAGGCTTCCAGGGTCATAGGTTGGCACGGAACTGAAAAGGAAAAGAGGTCCTCCTGGGGCAGACAGTGAAAACTGGTCTCTGGTAGACCTAGTACTGCTTTATTTACATAGAGGAGGCTATAGGAAATGCACAGCCCCACCCCAGGCAATCTTCCATACAGTTCCTATGGCCCTTCATCAGCAGATCCTCCTATCAGCCAGACCCAGCAGGAGCACACTAATTGTTTAATACCCTTCCCCTCTCTAGACCATGAACTCCTCACAGACAGGCTCAGGGTCTGTCATCTTGGTATCTTTAGCACTTAGCTCAAGGCCTGGCACAGAGCAAGTATTCAAATATTCATTGATTAAATGAAAATATTACATTATACCGAATGAACACCCAACTTGTGCCATAATTATTTCCTCTCCTGTTTTTAAATATATTTTTATTGTTGATAGTATTACAGATATCTTCCATCCGCGCCTTCCCCCCTTTTACCTCTTCCTCCCAGCACCTACCCACACACAAACATGTCCATGGGTTATGTATTTTTTCTTCTTTAAAAACCCCAGATAATGTTGAAGTCACTCTAACCTTCAGCATTCAATGATCTCAGAGTCTCCTAGCTATAGTCCAAGATATGGTAGAGCTCCATGTTTACAAGAACACAGAGAAATCAAGATGTAATTCAAACTTAGTCAACAGGTTTGCTTTCCCTAGAGAGCCATCCCATAAAGTTTTGTGAATGGAGAATGTCACTGGAGATAAAACACTAAATTGAAAACAAAAATTAGAAGAGATTAACCAAATAACTTATATATGCATATATGCATAAGTCATGGACAGTCAATGGACAGTCACAGTGCAGTGAAAGCCTAGGGAGGGGGTGGGAACAGGGTGGAGAGAGTCAATGAGGGAGGGGGCGGACACCTGTAATACTTTTAACAATAAATATACATTTTTAAAAATTAGAATTAATCGAGAAATGGATCACATGAACTGTGCTCACCTTACCCCAAAAATATATGCATTCTGGCCCTGGCTGGGTAGCTAAGTTGGTTAGAACAGCATCCCCATAGGCCAAGGTTGTGGGTTCGATCCCTGATCAGGGCACATATAAGAAACAATGAAGTTTTCAAACAATAAAGAGTGCATATTTAAGTGCAATAACAAATCAATGTTTCTCTCTCTTCTCTCTTTCCTTCCCTCCCTCCCTTTTTTTCTCTCTGTCTAAAATGAGAAGAAAACAACAACATAAAAATATACATATGCCTTCCATCCTACACACCACAGACAGTCCACCAGTTAATGAAGCATTAAAGTGCAGGATTCGTGACTCAAAACAAAAGACAACCTACGCTTCCCCAGCATTCATCGGAGATGTAGTAAAAAACACAGGGTCAGAGAGCTGGATTAAATCGCTCACCTTTACCCTTCCCTTTCTGTTCCACTTCTTCTTGAAGTATTAGGAACTCAACTCCCAAGCTCTCTCACAGTACATCCACATCACATCATATGCGGCATCCTATATAATAAAAGGCTAATATGCAAATTGACTGAACAGCAAATGACTGGTTGCTATGACATGCACTGACCACCAGAGGGCAGATGCTCAACACAGGAACTGCCCCCTGGTATTCAGTGTGTTCGCATTGGGGGAGCGCTGCTCAAACAGAAGCTGGGCTCACAGCTGGCAAGCACAGCAACAATAGTGGGAGTCTTTCTGGCCTCTGAGGCAGCGCTACGTGGGGAGCAAATGTGGGGAGCAGGTCTAGCCATCAGTCGGACATCCCCAAGGGCTCCTGGACTGTAAGAGTGCACAGGTCGGGCTAAGGGACCTCGCCCCTGGAGTGTACAAATTTTGTGCACCGAACCTCTTGTTTCTAATGATTCTTAGATAAATTGGACAGGAATCATTATTCCCATTCCAAACATGAGAAAATGAAGTCCTTGATCACAAGTGTCAAACAATGGCAGTCCTCAGCTCTTTTGACTCCAGCTTTTATGCTATTTCCTTTCCTAGTATAATGGCCACAGAGTATAATGTGTAATGTGGTCATTCATGTATCAGTCAAATGGACAACCTTTCTAAGCAGAGCATTCAGTATATGTATACCTAGTCTCTCTTCAAAATGCCAAAAGGAGTTGATGTAATTCTATCACTGCATCCTTAGAGCCCTATGGAACACAGTTCCCAATCTAGAATAATAACCAAAATTTCAGCACCTCCAGACTCAAGATGAGCAAGATCTATAAGGTCTCTTGGGAGGGTTCCTTGCTAGCAACTGGGGATCAGAGGGCCAGAGAATTGAAGACAGCGCTCAGGAAAAAGGAGTACCTCATCCCATGGCCCTCCAGAGCAACTTTAGGCAGACTTCCTATTTTCTGCCCAACGGCTCTCTTCCTTACACTCTCCATTCTTCTGATAGTCATAGAGGGACACAGAGCCACTACCCCACCCTCCACCCCCACCCCCAGGTTACAACTCTATGAGAGTCAAGTTTTTGCCTAGTAACCAGAATCCTTCCCATCTGGGACTCAGACACCTGTCAAGATATAGTGGGCTGGACTAGCATATAGCCCATTATACTGGTTTTGGGAATTCAATGAAAACACTGCCAACCTCTTCTGTACCTTTACCGATTCGATTAAAGTAGCATAACCACATTATCCATTATACTGCAAATGTGAAGGAAATGAATCCAAACTCAAGTATCACTGACAAAGAAAAGCAAAATTTCCAGAACCTCTGATGAATGAAAATATTTATGCGGACTCTTTTACAAACATACAAATGTCTTATTATTAAATATAGCTTGAAGGTGTTATCATTTCAGCAGTTCTACAAATTATAGAAAATTGGATTAAACAAAAAGCAATTATTTTCATCTCCCAGTATAAAGGACTGTGCTAACGGAAGTATTCATAGATGAAGGAGTTGCAAAGAGACAGTGGAGAGGATGTCGACAAAGGACACATATGACCCTTGGAATGAATGTCACTCTCTAAACAATGACAATTGAACGATTAAGTGTCCCTGGAGACCCCAGTGACCCTGCCTCTGAAGAGAAACATGGCTTGTCCAAGGCATCCCAGCCCCCAACTTCAACAACAGGTTACACAGCAAGCCTCACGAGATTTCAGATGCCATCTTCTACCTTCGAATCCAGTGAATTTTACACTTTACCTTGTGGCCTCTCACAAGGTAACCTAGCCATCCACTTGTACAAAATAAAATAAGCACAGTATACTCCAAACCAAATCAATAGTTGTGTGTGTGTGTGTGTGTGTGTGTGTGTGTGTGTGTAGTCTGTGCAATAGTTGTGTGTGTGTGTGTGTGTGTGTAGTCTGTGAGTCTACATTTGGAGAAAACACACTGCCAGTGTCCCCTCCCCTAGAATGGTAACCATGTACTGACCACCTGGGTTCAAGGGGCTATACACACCTCGGTCACCAATCCATTCACCCATCACCTTGCTGTGCTAGGCAGTAAGCCAAGAAGGCTGGGCCCTTATAGTGTAGTGAAAGCTATTTCTGCTGGGTCACAAAAGTGGGCTTGACTCAGACAAACAACACGATATTCTCACAAGCCAGGCCTGCTGGCATGTACCAACCAAGAAACTTCCCAGACCTGCAGCTGAATCTGCCTCTCCTTCCTACCTGATCCATTAGATCTGGGCTCCCGGAGCTCCATATCCATTCATAAATTCATTAATCATTCATTCATTTACAAAGATTTACTAAGTGTCCATGTGCGCCAAGCTCCATGCTCAACACCGGAGATATTAATTGAGGAGACAAGCAACTGAAGAGGCAGGGCAACCATGTATGCAAGAGGGAAGGTGGGGGTGGCGAGAACAGAGTGGCCAAGGTTGCCTGGCAGCAAGCAGGATTAACCTCGTTAGATGATGGAATCAAAGAATTTAGATATATAAAGGAAATTTAATAGATTTAATAAAGGTCCAGACCTCTAACCTCAGGTAGTTAATACAACTTCAGCTGTAGGAAAGAAACAACTGAGCCCAGGAAATTACATGGCTTGCCCGAGGCTGAACTGCTAGTAAGTGGAAAAAGAATTAGGATTCAGGTCTCCTGCCTCCTGATGCAGGTCTCGTGTCTCTCACATCATTGCTGTGTAGCAGTGAGCCATTCAGATGGGACTGCTCTTCTCTTACAAAGTGGTCCATCATTCCATATTTCAGAAAACATATTTCAGAAATAGGTTAAATCATAAGCAGTCTCCAAATGAAAATGTATATCCACCCAAACCCCAGACTGTGAGCCTAACACAAGCATCATTATTCCAGCCCTCTGATTCAAGGCTTGGAAAAGACTTTGATGCTATTTACAATGCGGGGGTAGGAGGGACACTTCCAAAGGTTTTCAAGTCTAACCCTCTGCTGCTGGGAAACCATCCACCTGAATCCATTATAAACTACAGCCATGCTTAATAGCCTAAAATGGACGCTTGAAATTAGTCGCCAATGTGCATTTCTGGTTCCTCCAAGGTCCCTTCGGTGTTCTGGTTGGCACTGATGGATTTCACCAGAAAGCCACTTGGCCCCTCCCGGTTCCCTTCAGCCTGACCCGTCCACTTCCAAGTAGTTGGTGAAATTAATCTTTGTTCTAGTTGAACATCTGTGGGTCTGAGAGTTGTCACTATTGGGTCACGCTTCTGAATTTCGACATTGTCTCTTCCACTTAATTAACCTCTCCATGTTCCACAATGGGAGCATAGTTTCCAAGGGGAACTACAGATTGCTCTGGAGAGACATTACTGAGTTCAGCTCTCCCCAGGCCACATCACCTAGATGTGCAAATTCAACCTGCAACCTCTTGACTCCAGTACTTACAACAGTAGGCTCCCACAGGAGAATCTCTGAGCACATTTCAACAGCATTCAGCAACGTGTACTAAATCCTTTGCACCTCTAAAAAATCCCCTTTCTCTGGGTGCTCTTCTCCAATACATAGTGCGAATTCAGCCCGGCTCTCCAACTCCTCAATGTTAAGTTACTGAGCGTCTCTTCTTACTTATTGGACAGCAGAACTCCTTAGAGGCAGAAGTGGAATATAGTACATTTCTTTATTGTCTAGAAATTAATCATGTTCAGTCAATTAGTATGTATTGAGTACTTGCTCTGTATAAGGTGCTACGCTAAGTTCTGTGGGAAATGCCAATAAATTACATCCTTTATCCCCCCCAAAGAGATATCCTAATCAAAATGGGAGAAAGCAGCATTAAAAAGTAAACAAATAAAATCTAAAGAGTCAAAAAAAGGAATGTAACAATGGGGGCACATTTTGCCACTACCTTACTGATCTGGTGTTAGGTACTGTAGAAATTCGGGAAAAGGAAGGTGCATGCTGGGAGATCAGGAAGTGGGGAGAGTTTTCATGGAGAAGTGCCTATTGGCTAGATGGGGGGATGGAGAGGAAGGCATTTAAGGTCAGAATAATGTGAACAAAAGTATGGGCATGGGAAAATGGAAGCTTGGTAAGGGAACAGACCACTCAGGAAGTGGTGACAGATAAGTCTTTAAATAGCAGTTGGTTGACACTGGAAGCATCTTGGACTTTTTATATCCTGTAAGAGCAATGGCATTTCCAAGGGCAAAAGCCCCTCTGCGTACACTCCTCAGGTGCACAGGAGAGCTCCAATAGCAGAGAGCCCATGGCATATGCATGCAGTCTTCGGGAAGGCCCAGGGAAGATGCTAAAACTTGCACAGAGATGGTATTTAGCTTGAGTGACAAATCCAGGCGCACAAAAGGGTAAGGGAACTCATTCAGGCAATAAGCATCACATCTCACCCTCATCTCACGTTTATAGTTTGCAAATTCTTATACCATCTGTGTCTGATTTTGTGCTGTTATCTCCTTCTGGAAATGATGTTAGCCTTTGAGTGCTGGAAAACTCCCCGAAGCAGGCCTCCAGAGGCCTTCAGATTTTAGTACCTGCTCCAATCCCAGCTCGCTGCCATCTGAGATTGGTGTCCCCGTCATCACTCACTACTTCCCCTAGCTCCGTGGAGACCCTGACTGGTGATGGGGGTGAGGGAACCGCGTGACCCAGCTCAGCTGATCCTGCGGTGGGGTGCCCTCAGGGCCTCTCAGCCACACATCTGTGGATTTGCAAATCATTCCTAGGCCGATCAATTTCCTCATCTACATGTGAAGCTGCCAGCGAGGTCAGAAGGATGGATGCGGAGATGCGTCATTTCCCAATGGACACGGGGCGGGAGCTCTCCCAGCCACTCCTTTCCAAAAGTCCATTAATCTTTAAAATTTCTCCAGGATACCTTGCAATTCAAAGGCTGAAGTCCTGTTGATAGGGCACTGAAAGAGGGTTTTTGTTTTCCACAAAAAGGGAAATTGAGGTTTTTGTGGTGAAAGAGAGGGATGTAGAATCAGCCATGTAATGGTTTATTCAGGGCCTGACCCCTCCCCAAACCCACAGAGGTATTGGAACGGAGACGCATCTCTGATGAGTCACACAGACAGACGTGCACGGGCCTGGTGGACTTAGGAAAGGAAACACCAGTCCGCCCAGTGTGCACGTCTTTGGGGACAGAGACGGGATTGCGAGATGGAGAGATACGGTTCCCTGACTTTAATGTGGAGAGACAGGCCGGAAGACAGGCCTGCCAAGGTCTAGGAGAACTGACAGGTCTTTGCTCAGAGGGCCAGAATGTGGCTATCACATTTGGGGTTTGTTATCTGAGCCTGTCATAGCTGACTTTTCCACTAGCATCCCCAACTTCCAAATTAATTATTTACTTACCAGAGATTCAGCTTGGCTGTGTCGGATGGAAATAGTAGGGGGTGTTGGGTGGCTTGTACGAGCTGGCATCATCATGGTGTGAGAGAGTGCCATTCAGACCACATGCCTATCTCCACTAAAGAGAAAGCCACTTGCCAGTCTTAAAGGTTGCTATTACCTCTACATCGTTTTTCTTTATCAAGATGTGGAGATAGAAATGAAATCTCTCCCAAGACCTCCTTTGATTCTGATTAATTTTTTTGTTGGCCTCAAATTGGAATCCTAAGGAGAACTGTATTGTCTGCTTCTGGTTTATCAGGGTTGGACCTCTTACGTTTAAAGGGTGCTGAGCTGCTGGTAGGGTAGGGGCAGGAGGGGGCTCGACCATCACTGGGAGCTCTGTTTGCAGCTAGAGGGACAGGTGTTGAGTTACATGCTGAGGGAATGTGAGCACCAGGAAGGGACCTGGTGGGCACTGGCCAAAGTAACAAGGTCAATACCTCCTTCTGTCTGGGCGCTTCCTGGAGAACAAAAAAACAAACCATCTCTTGGCTTCAGGTTCCTGAAAAGACCTGAAATGTTCTTGTTTACTGTTCTAAGAGGCTGCATAGCACTTCTTTTTAAAGTCATCTATTTCACTGACTTCAGACCTCAGAAAGCCAGCAGTGTAGGCAGGGCGAGCTCAATAGGGCATGTGTACAGAGCACTTATCCTTAGCTGTAAGGGTCTAAATGAATGCAGCTTGCAACATGGTTGGCTCCTGTCAAAGGTGCAAGGGTGAGAAATAGCACTCAATGCATTTCGACAAACATCTTTACTTATTTATCCACCAGGATACAGCTTTGAGCTTCCTCTGTCACTGGATGCCTGCACAGCACACCAAGTCCCACAGAGAAGCTCATGACTGCCCGCGAGGGGACAGCAGGGACTTTAGGGAGGGCATATCAGTGGTCAAATTGCAGCACATTAACTAAAACAGAATTGCATGGCCCTACTTATCCTCGTGGAACAATAAGATAAATTCTAATATCATACTTAGATATAAACTGAGGCCAAGTCAATCCTCTTAATGAGGATACCTGATCATCTCCTCGAGTGATAATGAAGGCTTGTAGGTCGGTTTTGAATCTAAATCCTACAAGCACACAGGCACATCATTCGTCACATAGGTCTGGACAGCGCCATCACAAAACCTGAGAGACCACACTTTAAAACACACACACTCTGGCCACTGGTATTCTATCTAAAGAAAATATGTCAAAATGAGATCAGGCATGGCATAAGGAGCCCAGCCAGATGTCATGAAACCTTTGCCTCTTACCAAGGCAAGTAATCAGAACAATAAGGATAATTCTGATGGAGAGCCTACCCTCAGCAGACATGGAACACTTTACATCATATTGGCTACACAAAGACCAGGCAAGTAGTTTGATCCCCATTTGACAGATGAGAAAAATGAGGTTGGGGGACCAAGTGACTATTTAGAAGCAAAGGCAGTAACTGGAGCAAGATTGACTGCAGTCTGTCATTCAAACCTTTGTCCAGTTTACAGAGAATATAAGGATTTCTGTGTGCCTGGTGTGTATTTGTGTAGAGGGAGGAAGGGAGAGAGAGAGAGAGAGAGAGAGAGAGAGACAGAGACAGAGAGAGAGAGACCTCATTTTGGTTAGGAGCCCATCAGTTAAACAGTGGTACCTAGTCCTCGCCTGTGGCCATGCAGAGAAAACTGGAGCGTAATAGTGTATGCTGGCCTTGGTGACTTGCTTGACCCATAGAATCTGGTGAAGTGACATTAGGAAATTCTGAGACTAGTCCATAAGAAGCCTCATAGCTCCCACCCAATTCTCTTGGAAGGATGTCAGGGAAGAAATCCAACCACACTGGGACGGCCACACAGGGAGGGGAGTCAAGGCAACCATATGTTGTGAGGTTGTGTAGACAGCGGAAGTTCCCAGGCAGCCCCTGCTGTTCCAGCCGTCCTAGCCCAGCACCTCAGGGCATGGAGAAGAGCAGAGAGGCTCCGCCAACACTAGAGGCAGGCACAGGGCTGGCAAACTCACGCTATCCCGCTCTCCCCAACTGTACTCCCAGGCATCAAGGAGAAGGGATGAGCCCCTCCCAGCAGGCTTCTGCACAACATGGGGCCACTGAGTTTTGAGGTGGTTGGTTACATGGTAATTAGAATAACCTCAGTCTCCTCTATAAAAGGGCTCCCATCATGATCCAATCACCCAAAGCTTTCCCCCACCTCTTTCCCCAGCTTTTCTCATTGCTCCCTTGATGTCCCTCAGAAACCATGGGGAATGCTGAAGGAAAGAGGAATCAATTGACAGTCTAAGAAAGAGCACAGGCATAACAGGTGGCAGATGTCCAAACGCCTCCTCCAGGTAGGCAGAGTGATGTATGAGATCCCTGGATGCAGAGACCAAGCAACACAGGATGAGAGCATGTGGATAGTTCCTTTAAAAGGAGGCTGGAAAAAAGCACTCTGTCAAGGAGACAACTGGGGAAGAGAAAAACCTTAAGTCTGAGAGGTCTGAGGTGGGTTCCTCACTGCTCCCCTTGCCCGCCTACCCCAACATACCACCCCATGCATCTCCACCGGATCCTCCCCGACTCCATCTTTCAGGATAGAGTTTTCACTGCCTGCAGCCCCAAGGACTCCAGCAAACTCTGATCTCTCCCTTCTCTGATAGCCAACTGATTAACAGGTCAGCTCACCTTTTGCCTTAGGTTCCCGTGTTCATCTTATTCCTGTAACTAAAGTAAAAATTGCTTGAGAGCAAAACCTATACCATATAATTCTCCTTCAAACTGCACAGTACCGGGCTCAGATAAAGCAAGTCCTATTCAACATGTGTCTAGGGACTGAAGTTCAGCACTCCCTATACACCAGGGGCAGAATATTCCCCTGCCTCACTACTCTGGGCTTCTGTAAATGTTCCATGATGTGTTTTGAGAAGTTGACTCACACACATGCATAGCTACACAGGCAGACTTCTGAAAGATCTGTCTACACTACAGTTTCTGCAACCCATTCTTCACAGGCTTCTGATCCCACAATGCCACTGAAAACACTCTCCCAAAAGTCAGCGTGATCAGTGTTGCCAAAGACTGTGCCATGGACAGCATAGGCTCCTAGGGACTTTTAGAAGTTTCTCCTGCTCAGGGGAGACCTCACTTTGCAAAGATTTTTGTTTACTCTGCTTATCTTTTAAGTGTCTGTAATCTCCAAGGCTCTCTCCACAGCCCTCAGACTCTATAAACTGCCCCAGGCACATGAAGCCACACCCATGGCTTCCCAGGAAGCTCAGTGGAAATCACACTGAATTGCTTTAGCATCCTTTCCCCAAGCCAGAGCCTCTTTATGAATGGTGATATCCACTTACCTCAGAGATAACTTAAATTCCACCTTTTCATTCAACAACTAAATCCCATTAGCCAGAGTCCCGCTGACTCTACCTGCTTAATGCCTTTTGAATCAATTCACTTCTGATGATGTCTCCTGTCACCAGTGTGCTCCAGGCTTTTATCACTTCCCACCTAGATCATGTCAAAGGCCTCCAGCCGGCCTCTCTTCCTCCAGCCTCTCCACATGGCTCTCCCTGTGACCTTTCCAGAAGGTAATTCTGTCCATGCCATTCCTGTGTCTAAAACAAATCAGTTTCCAGGACAATGTTCACCCTCCTTGAACATACTCTCAAAGAACAGTGATTCAAAGTGTGAACACCATGGGTTCAAATCCAAACTCCTCCTCTTACTAGCTCTGTGACAGGTAAATGGCTTACAGATTTTGTGCCTCAGTTTCCTCACTGGTAAGGTGGGGATAATAATAATTGCTGTCTCCTAAGATTTTATGGGGATTACATGAGACATATATGTGAAGGGCTTAGAACTTTACCTGGCACATAAAAAATTGCTTGAAAGCAAAACCTATACTATATAATTCTCCTTTATATTGCACAGTATTGGGCTCAGATAAAGCAAGTCCTATAAATATTAGGTGGTTCTTATCTGCTTTCTCCACTGCTCAATCCTCCCATCTGCTCCCAACACACTGTGCCAATCATTCAATCATTAATCTATGCTGTTACGAATGCCGTTCTTTCTGCCTAGAATGTCTATTTTCCTTCTTAGGCCAACTGATCCCTGATATCCCTCAAAACTGGCTCCAAGGGCTTGCTTTTTCCACGAAGCTCCCCTTCCCTGACCCCAATATGATTCAGAGGTTGGTCATTTACGTTTATTGTGTTTAGTACATTCTTTTATAATTTCCACTTTATTTGACTATCTCACTCAAGTTTGTGGGACTCTTGAGGGAACACAATGTGTCTCATTTGATTTCATATTCTAAGTACGATGACTCCTCAGAATCTCAAATGTTAGTGGAACAAGTAAATGATCACTATGGGACTTGAATAAACAGGTACCCAGATGCACCTTAAACTTGATTACTTGCATTTGACCTTTTCCCAAACCTGCAGGCCTTCTTTAATTTTTAATAGATGGCCAATAAATTTAACAGACAAATGTGATGATATCCAGGATCAAGGCCAGTTCTAAGACCCATCCATTTCTAATCCCCATAGCCACTGAACACCCGGAAGGTTTCTCCTCTCTGTCTCCTGGTTGCCTGCTCTGGGAAATAAATCAGACAGGAAAACACAGAAATTTGAATAAGGCCGCCAAGCTGTGCTAAAGCGATTTCAATAGACAAGACATGCCTTACTCAGCCTTTCAGAATTAGTGTATTTTTCAGTAATGAGTCTTAAATGAGAGAAGACTGTTTTTCTTCCTGAGCTAGCCTTCATTGATTCTTTAGAGTGAACCTACTATGTGACAGCAGAACAAACAAGGGGATCCATGAATGGTACCTCTAAGGACCGCCCTCAAATCAAGTCTCTTTGTCATGAGACACAATTAATCTGGGCTTCAGTTTGGGGCCTTAAAAATGTCATCAACTCTCTAGATTAAAAAGTAAGCTTACAAAAAGGAATACCTTGATTTAATGATGAAATAGCAGCTGAGCCCAGAATTATCCAACAATAAAAATTTAAAAAAAAAAAAAAAAGCACAGAGGATTGGCTTAATGTCTTTTGGGAAGACCAGCATAGTCCCCGTCACCTGCAAGGATCTAATTTTATGAAGGTTGCAAAGATTTCACTTTAAGGTGTTTTGAGAGCTTGGTGAAGACATAATAGAGATTGCTTTAATTATGTTTGTTTTTGTTGTGAGAGGGAACATTCTTGGTACCTCAAATCATCTAGTTGGCAACTGCCAACAGTGCTCACACAAAGAGTTATGCCTGCTTCCCACTCGCCTGGACTGACGCCTCTAGAACAGCAAGCTTAAGCCAGGTAGCTCAGCTGCTGGAGCATCGTCCTGATATGCCAAGGTTGCAGGTTCAATCCCTGGTCAGAGCACATACAAAAATCAACCAATGAATTCCTTAAAAAAAAAAAAATGGAACAGCAAATCAATTTCTCTCTCTCTCTCTCTCTCTCTCTCTCTCTCTCTCTCTCTCATCAATCAATAAATGAAAAAAATTTTAAATAGAATGTCGTCTGAGTGCATCATCATAACCCACATAGACATTCAGCAACAAATCTGTAAAATGGTTTCACATGAAAAGGAAAGGATGAGAACACCCTGAAGACAGGACCCTCCACAGATATCATTCACCACTATCTCTTACCCCCAAATGGGTAACAAACCTAAAGATAGTGACAGTAAAACCTTAAATGTTTCTGTGTGGGTAGGAAAACACACACACACACACACACACACACACACACACGAACACACATTCCTATACAGAACCTGACCAAGTATTTCAGTCAAAGGCATGTAATTCCTCCGAAGAGCTAAAATATTGAGTTATTCACACATTCTGGCTTCATTCTAGTTGCCCAAAGGAACATCTAGAAAAGGATCTCTGAGAGAAGGACCTGGAAAGTAAGACTGAAGCATGTTTAGACTGCTAAAAATAAAAAAGGAAAAATAAAGCTGCTAACACATTATCTTCTTGCAGTTGGACAATGCTTTCAACTTTCTGAGGTCCTTTGACCTCAGTCCTCCCCTCTCTCCCTCTAGGATCAATGGCAATGAGATGTATCTCCCCGGCTGACCCCAGAGGTGAAAGCAGAAACCAGAGTGGGAACATGGCTGACACACAACAATTCAGCTGGATCCTTTCATCCTGGGCTCTCCACGTATTATTCTGAAAACAAATTACGTAACGGAGCACACAGCTGTGTGGTTTGAAACATTTGTGGAAACAGAACCTTCATGAAGTCTTTGTATCTTAAACATTTAATAAATAAAAATTTAATAAAAATTCAAGTGGGCCATCTAGAATCAAACACTTAGTGACATTTAAAAGTGATATTATTACAATTTATGACCTCTAAACTGCAAATGGGATATACCTTTTAAGATTCAGAGCATGAGCTTTAAAATCAAATTGACCTGACTTCAAATTAGCTCTTACACATTAGCTCTGCATAAGCCATTTTGTAAGCTATCTAACCTCCCAATGCCACAGTTTGCTCATCAGCAAAATGGGAATAATCAGGCCTCTTAGAGTTGTTGGGGGAATTACATATACATCTGTATGGAAAGGGTTTAGCTCAGTGTCTAATAGATAAAATTTAAGAGATAGTAATTATTATTTATTATTCATAATCTCTTTCAACGATTTCTAATTTTAGATCCTGCAACAAAGCAAGGTTTGTACATTCATCAAAACGAATGTAATATGGCCTTAGCCGATTGATGTTTCTCTCTCTCTCTTCCTCTCTCAATTCAGTAAAAACATATTCTTGAGTGAGAATTTTTTTAAAAAGTAATATGTAGGATTGCTGAAACTAAACTTCAGAAGCCTGAAATGATCTGTTACAACTCACGAGTTAATTGTTGAAGTTTAAAACTTACCTAAGAATTTTAAGAAGCTTTGGGAATGGTCCCTGAATTAGCAGGGGAAGGAAGAGTCCCTTCTGAACTAAAAACCCAAGACTGTCAGAATGGGAGCACCTTTCAGGGAGCTCCACGGGGTTCCACGCAGTTACTTCCTCCTGGTACAGAGAACCAGGGGAAACCCAGGCCCTCTGAAGGCTCCCATGCCTCCCTCCCCACCCCGAGTCCCCACCCTCACCCTAGCACCCTTTAGCAGCCATAGATGTCTAAGTAGAAAAGGAAATTGCCTAAACTTGAAACTACTTTGGTCTATTTTGGGCCCTGGTGGCTGTGGGAAGAAAATGGAGGAGGGGTGGGGGTGAGAGATGTTGGTGAAAATAATCTGAGTCATCACTTACAGGAAGAGTGGCAGTGCACCCACAGCTGGCTGGAGGAGGGGGCTGGGACAGGGCCCCAGCTCGGCCACTGCCTCACAGAACACCACAGGGGTGTCACTTGAACTGTGTGGGCTCCCCTGTGAGACATACCCCCACCCTCGTCACCTCCCAGCTCCAAGCTCCTGCAATGCAGAGTTTACAGTGAATGAACCATCAGTGCTGCCCGCAGTCTGCCTGGAGACCTAGATCAATTTGCACTCAACAACAGAAAGAGTAGGCAGGGCTGCACAAGGAGGAGGAGCAGCAGGCGAAGGCCAAGTCAAGAAACAACTGCTTTGCTTCCTCACTACTTTTCCACACCCAGACTCCCCTCTCCACAGCCCTGCCACACAATGCCGGGCAACCCCCTAGAAACCAATGCCCTGGGATAGTGATCTACAGTCACTTTATATTCCCTCTCAGATACAAGGTGACAAAATGATTCACTAAACGGTGGAGAGGCACAGACGACAACAAAGTTTAGATATTGAAAGAAAGCAATGGTAACAGCATAGAATCAATGGTCTTACATTGTGTTGGAAGCACCTCCTTGGTACCTACTCACCCTTGAGAGGAAGGACTGGCCTCTTTTTCCTGTGCCTGATGCTAACTCCTATGGGCAGAGCCACTGAGCCCTCCAACATAGCAGCTCCTCAGTGACCATGCGCTGAGTGGGTGAGTGAGTGAGCGAGTGAAGAAATGAATGCCGTGCCACCAAGAGGTGAGCCCAGGAAGGATGCCACCTTTACACAATGCCCTGAACCCTGGAATCATTCTTGGCATTCCTGGGAAGTTTAATAATATTCTCTCATTCATATTCTTTCTCTCCATCTCCAGCCCCACCCCCACTCATTATGCAGTCTGACTGAATTCCACTCAAAATATTTTCTCAATTAGAGGAGAAAATAGGAATTTGCCACTTGTCTGCCTCTATTCTGTTGCCTGTCAGCCTTCAGCAAATATTTCAATCCTGGGCCTTTGCCTGCTGCTAACCTTTCTCTTTTAATCTTTGGCCCTGCACTCTTCAAATCCTCCAGCCTTCCCCTTCTCATCTTTCCCGCTCAGATACTCCACCCAACCTGACTTCGCAGGCTACTATGTTTAAGCAAAGGGAGCTGTGGTGACGCCCCTAAAGCAGATAAAGCTAAGAGCACTGCTGGGATTTGCCTGCAGGGTCAAAGACGATTAGAAAAATGTGCACATCACAGAGGACGGGAAGCTGCCTGCAACTGGCCCCCCATTCTCACCCACCTAAATGTGGCCTCCCAGCCTCTGGCTTCGGAGCCTTTTCTGAACTCCAGCCTGCTCCCCAGCCCCACGTCCCAAATAGGTCAAGTGTGCATGTCATTGAGATTAGAGGCCCAAGGTGGCTGTCAGATGCACAGACATGATGGGAATCACGGCCAGCAGGGCAGCGGGGATGCAGCGCTCCTGGCTGACTTCACCTTCAGCCAAGTCATAGGACCCTTCCTTCCAAACCCCTGTCCCTCCCTCTCCAACTACTGCAGCTCCCTCCCGGGGGTCCGTGAACCACCCGTGGGACCACTAGCTGGTACCAGTCCCTGCCTGTGCCCTGTGTGTGAGCTGCGCTGTGTCTGTGAGTGTCGGGGAGCACTGGAAGAAGATAGTGAAGGGCGTTTTCTTTGCAGCGACTAGTTTGCGGTCTGATAGCACTCCTTCCCAGCTCATTAATTGTGCTGTCTCCTGGCTCGTTAGAAACGGGACCCCAGGTCCCCGCCAGCTTTATGCAGGGTAAATCATGTTTAAGTAACCACGTAACTAGTGGGTCTGTTTTCCCCTTTGTCTCGGCTGCGACCACTATTTAGCTGGGTTCTCCAAGTGCCCCTCGGTGCGGCTTTCATGTCAGGCCAGGATTGCAAGACAAATGTTCTCTCCCTCCCCACCCCCCACAGCCAGCCCCTCTTTTCTGAAAGCTGCACGCACAGGGCGGCTGGGAAATAAAGGCTCCTTTATTCGATTCTCCTGGGCAAAGCCATGGTGAGTTCAGGAGGGTTCAAGAGAGAAGTGCCAAACGGCAATAAGATGGGCCAAGCAAAGAGATGGTGGCGATGCCTAGCCAAGGCAATAGAGTGTCCTGTCTCTTGTTTTAGCTCCCAGCATTGTGACGAGTCGAAAGGGCAGTGTTGGTTTGTTTTTTGTTTGTTTCTTTGGTGTGTGTGTGTGTGTGTGTGTGTGTGTGTGTGTGTTTTCCAGGCTGTCCCTGTTTGGCCCTGAGATCAGGAAAATCATGAGGCATCCCTGATGTGGGCACTGTTTCTTCATCTGCAAAGGGGAGATCGCTCTGATGAACTTCAAGGTCTTTTTCAACTCCCAGATTCTTTGTGTGTGCCCATCAAGCGAGGGGGGCGGAGGGGGGGGGCAGTTGGACCCTCTCAGAGAGCTATGGAGGAAGCCACCCTGGGTATACAAAGATGTCTTCCAAAGAGATGAAAGCACCAACTTGCTTTCTAGCCAAGGTTTGCCTGGAGTAAAAGCAAGTGAGAGGAAGAGAAGGAGGAAAAAGCACAATGCCCTTTTTTCAAAGGGGAAATTAGGACACAGTGTGGCCAAGTAAGCTGTCAGTGTCATATAGAGAATGAATTATTAGTGCTCTCAGAAATAATACGGAAGGACTCCAATGTCTGTTCCAGACTGTATCCTATTACATACCTCCTCACAGGGTGCCATGATGATACGCAGAAGGAGCATCTCTACTGTTTAACTATTGCTGCTTTGTATTCACCGTTATCTTTGGCCACCTGGACACCCTAAGAGTCTAGCACACAAGCGCCTCCTGATTACACACCTTACTCAGTCTCCTGTCTTTCACATGCCCTCCGACAGAGCCTCCAGGGTCCACCAGACCACCATGAGCATCCTTCCACTCATGACCTCCAGAACTTTGTTCATCCCATCCACAGGGCATCAAACACCACTTCTACTCCATGGAAACCCCATAAAGACAGGGGTAATTGAGGTCACGCAGCACTCAGACCCCCTTACAGCACCCGAAACACCAGATGCTGCAGTGGGCCTTCCGCAAGCATTCGTAGAATGAATGGAGGTGAAACAGCAGAGTCTTTGACACAGCATGATTTAGTCCTGCTGGTGGCACACGCTACCCCCAGACACCTCTCTTAGTTTATAGATAGGATATAAGCTACTCCAAGCAGGTTTGCTTCTTACAGAACACACACCTCCAGTCAAGAACTTAGACAATGAGGCAAAGATAGAAGAGAAATCAGGGCTGCAGGGGACTATGGGGAGTAGTAAGAGTAGCACAAGAAGCCAAATGGAGATGTCACCTAGCAATGTTCAAAAATAATATAAATAGGATCTCCACGATCCCTCCCTCCCCTTCCTAAGCCCAGAGCCCAGCCAAGCCGGCCCCCCAGGTATCTATTTCAATGGCATACCAACGCTGGGCTCTCTCAGCACACATACATGTCCGCACAGATGCCCTCTCACACACACACACATGTCCAGACACCCTCCAGTTGGCAAACAAGTGACAGTATGTAAATTATCAGAAGCCACAAAGATTTGCTTCGGTGGGGAGCCTGAACAAACAAGGAACCATTTTGCAAGTGGCCACAGATGGCTTAGCTTCTCTGTGCACAATGGACACTAACAAGATTTGCCATAACTAATTCGTTCTTTCACACCACAGCTCAGTTCCCCCACCTCCGGAGCTCGGGGGAAACTCCCCATCAGGGCCATATGCATTTTCTGTTCCTTCCTAACACCCAAGCCGTGCAACTTGTTCCTCCACCTTGCATGTGAATGGTTCTTCCTTAAAATGGGTAAGAAAAGTTTGAGAGATAATGGTAGAAGCAAAGGGATGCTTCTTCCCCCACTACCCGCACACCTTTCCCTGAAAGCCTTGTTTGGAGAAGGGGAGGAAAAGAAGAGAAGTACTGAGACCCCTGCAGAAATGGAGAACACAGCAGCACAGAAGAATGAGCAGGCAGAGGAAAGGGAGTGAGGGAAAATAGAAGAGAGTAAAGGCAGGAAAAATGGTGATGGAAGGAGACTTGTCTTGAGATGGTGAACACATAATACAATATGCAGATGATGTGTTACAGAATTGTACACCTGAAACCTATATAATTTTATCAACCAATGTCACCCCAATCAATTCAATAAAAATGTTTTAAAGGAGAGAAGCAAGCAAGAATGGGTACAAAGCAGAGCACAAAACCAAACAGACTGGAAACAGAGAGTGAGGACACAGGATGGAATCCAAACTCGCCGTAGCATGGGCAACAATCCTACAGGAACTAATCCTTGGGTTTTTTTATTGTTGTTTGTTTGTTTTATGGGAAAAGGGCAGATTTGATGGCTCTGCATTCTTTGACCCACCTGGGTACGCTAGGGATTTCCCCCCTTTTATTCCCAGTCATCATTCATATTAGGTGTGGCTGAATATACCTACTTTTTCATAGAATACTTACTTAATACTTACAGGCAGCTATTCAAAAATATATGCATGGTTATACTGATGACCAGATACAGTATTAATATGTCTTTACATTCACATGTGTAAAAACTAGACATATGAATTAGAATTTATATGACTTCCTGGAACATCAGAACCAGACAAGACTTAAAGATCTTCTGCTTCATTGACTTCATTTTAAGATGGGGCGTCAAGAACAAGGGGTGGGTGGTCGGGGCAGAGGCCCCATTTCTTGGCTCTCTTATGTCACATACAGTATCTGCCTCTGCTGAGGTTGTACACACACAACACATGTGTACATAACAACGCTCCACCTTCTCAGACAGAACTTCTCAGAGAAACATGACAACAAAAGAACCTGTGCCGGGGTCCTTCTCAGATGCTCCACAGAGTTGACCTGGATCACACCCCCCAATATTCGTCTTCCCCTCCAGCTCTTGGCTTCTATTTCCTGCAGGCTGAACCCCCACCACTGGGCTGTCTTCTGAAAGACGGGCCCCACGGACCAGCAATCACCTACCTGCAGTAAACGCAATGAGCAGAAGCAGCCACCCAGCTCCCGCAGCCAGGCCCCAAAGGAGAGGAACCCGCTGCAGGCCAACACTGGGAGCAAAGGTCAGCGGTCAGGGATGAAGCCAGAAGAAAGGTCAGGCTCCCAGAAGCCCCGCACCTGCTCCTCCCTGGAGGTGGAGAGGGCCCAGCTGGTCCAGCCTGTAGCGGCCCCTTCCTAAGCATACCTGGCCAGCTAGATGCTCCTCAAAGGGATCAGCAGCAGTTTCCATTCCCGCGGAAAGCCACCAGGAGCTTGAGGGGAGCAGTGAGCACTTTTAAGAGGGTCCAGGAACGCAGGCCAAGCTTCTCCAGGACCCCCTGTCTCACCAGTTGCTCCATCACCTGGGCTGATGCAGCCTTTTTTTTTTTTTTTTTTTTTTTTTTTTTGGGGGGGGGGGGGGGAGGGCTCCTTTCTCCAGACATCAACATGCTGACTCAGCTGTAAGCATAGGTGAGTTCCCTGCCTCTGCTCCCTCACCCCCTTGCAGACCTTTCTCTCAGATGCTGCCCCTCCCCCTGCCCCTGGGTATGAATGACTGCATTTCTTTCTTTTTTCTTTTTCCTTTTTCTTTTTCTTTTTTTTTTTTTAAGATTGTTACTTTCATTTTATTTATTTTTTTATTTATTTTTAATATATTTTATTGATTTTTGTACAGAGAGGAAGGGAGAGAGACAGAGAGCTAGAAACATCGATGAGAGAGAGTCATCAATCAGCTGCCTCATGCACACCCCCTACTGGGGATATGCCCTCAACCAAAGCACATGCCCTTGACCAGAATCAAACCCGGGTACCTTCAGTCCCCAAGCCGATGCTCTATCCATTGAACCAAACCGTTTTCGGCTGCATTTCTTTCTTGTGGCGCTTAAGAAAATAACTAAGTTGTCCAGCTCTCACATGTCCACCTGATTTATCCCAATACACTCTGCCTTTCCACTTCCATCTCCCCCACTGCTTTCCAGGATTCTGCTCCCGCTGCCAAAATGAGACGTGAATTTTTCAGGTTTCCAGCCAACCTTGCCAGTCTCTCTTCCTCTTTCTACGATGAAACCCCAAGATCATCCCAACGATTGAAGCCACACGTGTCTACCAGAATGTATGCCTCCAAGTCACATCTCATTCTGTGCTGCTGCAGGGTGCTGCTTGTCTTTCTTTTTAAGTCGCCATGGACTGTCCCTATCACTCAATCAAGTCAACCAGTCAACTACAAGGTATTTTTTCTTTTTTGGAATTCTGACATCCTTCTTCCCTGTTGAGGTGCTAAGGAGTTGTTTTTCTATCTCACTTCCTATGTTGATGGAGCTTGCATGTCAGACAGACCACATTGCACTCCATGGAACGCTTAAGGAACAATGCCCAGTTATATCTCCACAATAGTGCCTGGCATGCACGATTGCACAGATACTGAAGAAAATTCCTTTGATTAAATGATTGCATAAAAAAAATGAATGAGTTTGTGAGTAACGGTGTGGAAGAAAAAGAACACTATAGGTGGGACAATTCGCATCTGCAGAAGCACCTATGTTCCGCTCACCTTAGCTCTGTGACTCCCTCTGTTAGGGCTTCTTCCTCAGGTCCAGCAGAGCCCATTGTTGTGAAGTAAACATTTCATGTCCCCGTTCCTGCTCCCCCATTTCTGGGGCCTGCAGTGTTGGTTGAATCAAGTTCTACAGAGAAGCCAGGGGAGCCCGCGGTGCACCTGAGTCAGCTGACAGAGATGAGTACAGGAACGAGTCTTCCTGACCCAGGCCTCTGTCTGCCCCTGCCCAGCTGCCACCAGGCTGCGGACTTAAACGTCCCTCACCTATTCCAATGCGTTTACAGGCTGTCTGCTCTCGCTCTGCAATTGCTTGTGGTGAGACCTGTTTTCACACCTGCACTATATTAGAAAAAGGAGACCGTTTAGTGAAATTACCTCATTTCAGAGGAAGGTGCTGAGCAAGGACTCTATCTGGTAGTTTCAGGAGCAAAGCTGAGTACACTGCCCAGTAACGTCCGATAGTCCACATTTATTGGAGCCTACAATATGTTTTAAAAACATTACAATCAGCCTTTGCCAGTTTGGCTCAGTGGATAGAGCATCGGCCTGTGGACGGAAGGGTCCTGGATTTAATTCTGGTCAGGGGCACAGGCCCGGGTTGGGGGCTCAATCCCTAGTGGGGGGCATGCAGGAGGCAGCCCATCAATGATTCTCTCTCATCAATGATGTTTCTATCTCTCTCTCTCCCTCTCCATTCCTCTCTGAAATCAATAAAAATATATTTAAAAAACATTACTATCAACATACACTTATTTTATGTTATCTAAGAAAATTCTATATCCTCAAGAGGAAGGAAAAGAAAATCTATTCGACTCTTTATTTTTCTGTTGTGTGTGTTTATTTTCCATTCTAGGGGGGGTCCTCAGGTTCCCCATGCCCTGGGTCACAGTCCCAGCCCAACAGTGAGAAGAGGGAGAAGGTGGCATGTTTAAAAACCGCTTTATAGATTTTCACCATTTTATGGAATTCGCCATGTGTTCACTTGCTGACCCTCCCTCTCATCACCATCAAGGAGCCAAACACACCTTTCCTGCTCCATCACCAGGAAGGCCTGAGTGAAGACAGGAGTGTGTGCAGGGAGGGCTGAGCTCGCAAGGCCTGAGGCCAGCAGGCTGCTCTGCTCTCAAAGTTGAGGATAACTCGAGAGTCTGTCAGAAACCAACGGAATCTGCAGAGAGGATATTTTGTGGAATATGACAGAAAAGGAGGGCACAGGCATTCACTTCAAAGATAGAAGACTTACCAGCTTTCACAAGAGTTGACCAACTGTCTGTCTGGACCCCCTGGCATCTAGCTATTGTGGTCCCAGTTTTACAGACAGAAAAATGGAGGTACTGACCAAGCACCTTGGCCGCAAGTCTTCTATAATAGAAGGTAGGCTCTGAGGGTGAGGATCTCTGGCTCCCATTCTAAGTTCTGAGCCAGCTGCCTCGGAGTTGGAGGGTAAGCATGCTGGAACCAGAGCTTCCTGATTCCGAGACCCAAGGCAAGCAACTGGAGGTCTCTGTGACTCATTTTACACATCTGTAAAATGGGGGTGGTAGCCTGGCTGGAGCAGTTGGTTGAGCATTGCCCAGTGCACCAAAAAGTCCCCAGTTGGATTCCCAATCAGGACACATACTAGGTTTCCAGTTTGATCCCCAGCTGGAGTGCATACAGAAGGCAACTGATCAATGTTTCTCCCTCACATCAATGTTTCTCTCTCTCCCTCTCTCTCTCTCTCTCTCTCTCTCTCTCTCTCTCCCTCCCTCCCTCCCTCCCTCCCTCCCTCCCATCCCTCCTTATCTCTCTCTCTCCCTCTCTCCCTTTCTCTCTTCTCTCTAAGTATGCCCTCAGGTGAGATTTTTTTTTTTAAGTGGGGATGATAAGATCTCCACTTTGTCTGAGGGAAGGATGTAGAAGACAATTTGTGTCCACTGCTTGGCAAGGCTCTCAGCTATTCTAAGTACCAAAGTGACGGCGGTCCTTATGCTCAGGAAAGAGCCTGACAGCCAATTGCCTTTCTCTGTGATTTACATTTTCCATAAGAGAATGGCTCTCCCTGGTTCTGATATGCAAGTCATGTTCTTCAGCAGAAATCAGGAAACAGTCAGACTCTTCCAACAAAGCTTCGAGGACAGCCAGGCCTGAGCTGAAGCAAACCATCGGATCCGTGTGACGTACAGGATGAGGCGAGGCGGGAGCAGGAAGGAGGACTTTTGTTAGAGATGGTTTTCATTTTCTTCTGTTTTGTTTTTGTTTTGTTTTCCTTCGCCCCCCGGCAGAGGATTAACATGTAGGTTCTTAAACAAGGGGGTCCCCCGTTTGCAGCTGACAGTGGCAGCTGCAACCTCCGACTCCCCTGCAGAATGGCGAGGAATCGAATCAAAATGAAAAGCAAGTGGACAACCTTTCCTCAGGGAGCACGAAACACAATACCAGCCTTTCGCCAAACCCCGCAGACCCCAGCTCTGATTGGAGGTTGCCTCGGAACAAAGGGAAATTGGTATTTAAAAAAAAAAAAAATCTTCTGAAAGCCAACTCAGCAGATGGTTTTTTCCTGGGCTCCAGGAGAAGCAGGGGGTGAGGCGGGGGCAGGGGGGAGGACACCGGGATAACACACCGGGACGCAGACGGCTGAGAAGTGACAAAGATGGGCACAGAGGGCTGACCTCTCACCCCAGAATTTCACAAAGGGCAATCACACCATGTGGCGGGTGTCTGGACCAGGCTGCTGACCGCTCCAAGCGCAGCTGCTGTTCATCACAGCCAAGTCTGGGGGCTTTATTCAAAGCAGGTGATGGCAGAGGCCAGAGAAGGAGGGGATGGTGGAGAAGCGAGGGAAAAGTTGAATCAGAGACTACGGTTTGTCAGGAATCTACTGTAGGTGGTTCTATAGAACAGGCCCCTGTCTTTCCATTGCTCTACTAACATTTCAGAAGCACTTTACAACCCTTGGCCCCTGTCATCTTCAGAGTAACATGGAAGGAAGAGAGACAGTACTAACCCCTCGTTAAATATGAGAAAACAGCCATTCACTTGCTAAAGGGAGAACAGGTCAGACCTAGAGCCTGGCACTAGGTGACCAGCCTTCCTTCAAGTCTCAGGCCAGGCAGTGCTCCTGGGGTCTGGTTTTGGAGGCCCTTTGCTGAATTCCAGCTTTTCTGTGATTAAGTCACAGTGAGCCTATTATCTGCTGCCCCAACTGGCTAACAGTCACTCCTTGCCACATCTCACTGCCACTGCCCGCCAAGGGCTGGCCAGCAGGGAGAGCGCGGTGGGCAGTCCAGGAAAGGAGCTCTGGGTCTCGGGGATGAAGCTGCAGGTTCACCCACAGCCTAGGCCAGGGGCATGTGGCCAGGACCATCAGGTGAGCTGCACAGGACTCACCTGACCACCTACAAGACCAGCTAGAGCAGAGCGCACCTGTCAAGGATCGCTTCTTGCTGCAGGAAACTAGGAGGCCTGAGGGTGTGAGAAGGATTTGAGCCACCTCCTACCACAACTAGTTGTAACCTTGGGGCAAACCATCTAAAAACCCTCAATGTCCCTTCCTCAGTCTATAAAACAGGGAGGAGTAGCATCTACTTCACTGGACTGTCCTAGAACAAGCCAGAAAGAGGAAGCAGTTGGGCGCATGTGAATGTTCTGGAAAGGTGCTGGGCAGGTGTGAGGGTTGCTACCAATTCTCCATGCTCTGCAGTGGCTGGAACGCTTGAAGTCCATTTACTGCCCTGGGTTTTCCCTCAATGCCCTGAGATCAATTCCTCCTCATAAGATCTTTCTAGACCTCACACAGCACTTACGCTGAGCACACCGCACGACTGTCGATTCGTGCAAAATGTAGACCCACCAGCTCTGCTGCTGTCTATCTGCATGGGAGCCAAGCAGGCTGCAGGATGAAAAGTCTCAGATGTTTCTAAGGAACCAACGTGCAATGTGCAGGGCTGGTGGGCAGAAACCATTTTGATAGAGGGTTTTCCATAGAACCATCTTCATCAACATGGAGCAAACCAGGACTTATTTAACAAGCTGGGGAAATAAGCTAAGTGAATCTTGCATTAAAAGACATAACTCCTGTCCTCAGAGAGCTCCCACCATAACTGAGAAGAGCAAACTTGATCTACCTTTGACCACCACTTTTAACAGACTTTCATGTAGATCCAAGAGGCCAATATGTGAATGAGAAGACAGGGTCCCAGAAGGTGACCAGCTAGGGAGGGCCCCAAAAGAGAAAGCGCAGAAGAGGACCCGCGAGATCCAAAGCTGCCTTATTCCTGTGCCTCGTGTGTTGTCTGCAGACCCTCCAGACCCTCTGACCAAAGTGTGCACAGATGGTAACGAGGCTAACGCAGACACCTGCATCTTGCCCCAAAGAACCCAATGTATGATGCAGGATGTGATGATTTGGACCAGCAAAAGGAGCATGAGGCAATATTAAATTGGCGAGTTTTCTTGACCTCGAATTCAGTATACACCGACAAGGAGGACGTTGCCAGAGAACTGGGATAGCCTGGGATCGTGTTAATAAGGATACTCTGCTTAGAGCAGAGGAGGTGACAATCTACGGATGCTCTGCAGGGCCAGAACACCTCCTGGCACTATACTCTGCTCTGGGAGCCCTTCCCGCCTTTGCCTTTAGGAGGGGCACTCACGAACAAGTGTTCCTAGCACAGGAACGAGGGTGTTTTGGCATTAGGAAACCATGGAGTCCAAGGAATGGTTTCAGGAACTGGAAATATTTAGGTTTTAGAAGACTTTTAGTACAACAGAAGAAGGAGTTTTACTAAAACCAGGGCTTCCTTGAGAGATGGCCAGTCCCCTCCCGGAGGGCCATGGAGCAGCATCCGAATAACTGTCCACGGGGGGTTTGTTGACATGGAAATACTCAGAGGCTCTCCTGACCTGCAGCGAAGTCCAGGATTCTGGGCCCACAGCTTCTGTGGTCAGCCTCCCCTGACTTCTGACCCAGTGTCAGATCCTAGCCTGTGTCCCAATGGATTTAATCCCAGGTCTCAGACCCTTTCTGTACCCAAAATCTCATCTTGTCCTCCTTCATGACCTCATAGCACCCAAAGCCCAACAGGACACCGACCTGCCCCTTATTCAGTGGCCGCAACCCAATAGGACGTTCAGGAAGCTGATGGTTCAGGGAAGAGCCACACCCCCAGTAAGTCAGGTTCCGCCTTCTTGCTTCTCCATAAGGACAAGGCCAGAGAAATCATGGAGATATTCCCATTACACACCACACACAGGTTCCCTTCAGCTACATCCATGATTCCCCAGGAGGAGCAACTCCTTTAGCTGGTTCTCCAGCTGAAATGGCTCAGCTCCTGAGCTGGGGTCTCTCTGACAGCGCTCAGCCAATGAACTAACTGGCCAGACATAAAAGGCTGCCCACGCGCCTGGGCAAATTCATGTTTGCAAATGATTACTTCTTTGTGGGCAAGGCCTGGTAAGCCACCCCCTCCCCCACCGCTGAATCCCTGGGCCGCGGAACTGGCTGGAAACCTGTGGGAGGCACAGAAGAAGATCTGGGGGAAAACACAATAAACAAGGTCTAGCAAACACACTGGAGCTACCTACATTTGATACGAATGATGATTATCGCATGGCCTCACGGGCCAGGCACCAAGGTGGGAACCGCCTGGACTTTTCAGAGTGAAGAAAGGCCTCCATTGTTCCCCTGCTGAGGTCACGGGCTGGTGGGGAGCGGAGGGAAGTGGGCTGGGGAAGGCGAGGCGGGCAGGGGAGAAGAAGCCAGCCTGGGATGTCAGAGAGACACGCAGCCCAGGTGGACGAAAAGGCCCTGGCCTTCGCGGGCAGGACCACTGTGACTGCAAAGTGGAGGGGCTGGAAGTGATGAGGTCCAAACCTGCCCTTCACACAGCCGTGTTCCCACACACGCAGACAGCGGCCTCAGCGCACAAGGAGGGTTGACGGCTCCACCCCCAGCCTGTCATTCAGACTCCTGAATGCACTGGGTACCTCTGCAAGTCCAAGTGGGTGCTGCATGCCCCCCACCCCCACCCCGTCTGTACGCCTCCAGGAGCTGGCTCTCCTGAACTCCAGCCCCCTGGCAGGCTCTCCTTCCTCAGTGGGCGGCTACTGAGGGCCTTCACAGTGCCTTCCAAATCAAGTTCCACCCCAAGGACCATCCAAGATTAACCCTTTCCCCAAAACTGTTGGGTATGTGCAAATTATGACATGAATGTTTAGCTCATTGTGGATAAACAACACCCCCTACAACATAAGTCTTCCATGCTGTACTGTTCATTTCCTCTTCGTGATCAGTCAGGAGCCTGAACCAAGGCCTGGGTCCAGGCTCCAGGACTGCCCTCCACATCCCTGTGCTCTCTGCCTTGGTGTCCAGGCCCCATGACTTCCTGCCCAAAAGGCCACAAAAAGCCACCAGCGTCTTCAGGAACCAGTGAGGCAGGCAGGCTGTCCCCGGAGATCCCCAGCGCTTTGAAGGTGAGATGTTTTTAACTTAAGGTTCTAGGAAGCAGAAGAATCAGAGCACAGGGTACAGAAGGGCGAGAAGAATTGTTTTTCTTGCGTTTTATTAAAAATGGAAAAGGAGATGAATGGCAGGTCAGCCGGTGATGCTGTTCTGGGCGGACTCTCTGAGGATGGGTGTGATGGTGCAGGAGGGGCAGGCTCTGCAGAGGCCGGAAACAGCAGGTGGCAGGTGCGCCACCTGAACCCCCCTTGACGGTTCTTATGACACTGGGTTCCAACTTTCAGTCTGAGTCACGCTTAGAGCTCAGCAGCCACCCTGGTTTGGCAGATAAGTGACCACAGAGATGAAAGACTTTTGAACTATCTCTAAATAAATCGCCACAGCAATCCCCACCCCAGAACAGCAGAGCATTAGTGACATACTCTCTCAGCAGATGCTTGTGTAGGCCTCAGAGATAAGACACTGGCACTGCCACCCAGCTAACACAATTCAGCACGGCCAGAAGCAAGTTTAACACAGGACTGGCACAGAGACACAGGCACCTTCATCCCCTGGAACCCCCAACAGGGAGCTGCCGCTGTGATTCCAGGTTCTCATACAATCAGGAAGCCGTTTGCTGAGGCTCGGTGACCTGCCTAGGGTGACAGGAAGCCCAGCACCCAGTGTAGGTTCTCCGCCTCCGAAGAGGGAGAGCCGGTCAGTCCTGGAGTCATGGGAGCTGAGCTGAGGTCCTCCCAGCAGGTGTCTCACATCCCTTACTCCTCACCGGGAATCTGAACACTCTGGGAATGAATGACTCTCTGTCAGAACAGAACACAATTTTCCTACTTGGTTCCTCTGCCAGACTGATCTTCAAAAGCATGGAGTTCACCAAAAATTGTTCCTTAGGGAAATCCAAGAAGCTGACTACCAAGGGGATATCAAACAAAGAAGAGAGGACCCAGCATGTGGCTGTCCACCCCAGAGTATTCCCAGCACAGGAGGAAAAGAAGCATGCACAGAGGGAGGGGGACCGAACACCCCCACAACGTCCGAATGGAAAGCAAGTTGGGTCAATCTCATGTCTGTTTAAGCTCAACCCTGAAACTTCCTCTCCCTGATTCATGACCTTTGACGTTGGGTCAAAAAGGAAACTATCTGATGATGGAACAGGGGGTCCAAAGAGAGGTCAAAAATGCTATTGAGAGCAACTAGTTTTCTTAAAGAGAAAGACTTGACCCATGTACTTCCAGTTCCCATTTTTTAGAATAGAAATAAGGCTTCAGAGGTCAAAAGCTATTTTTGTTGTCATTCCCTTAAAAAAAAAAAAAAAAAAAATGGCTGAGACTGAGACCCAGGGATGTGAGGCATTCTTCTGAAATGGTTCCTACAGAGACAGGGCTGGTGCCCAGGGCTCCTTTCCCCAAGCTGAGTGTTCTGTTCCCCACACCTTCAGGTCAAATGTCACCGGCTGCCCTGTGGAGACAAATACTTTCTGGAAAAAGTCATCCACCATCCTCCACCTGGCTTTAGCCATAAGATCACTAGAAACCTACCAGAGAACAAAGGTTCCAGGCACTCTGAACAATCACAAGAAATGTGCTGCTTTAAACACACACACACACACACACACACACCAAAACTGTAGAGAGAAAATAAAAATTAAACAAGAGGGGCAATGTGGCCTCTTGAAAAGAAACTCTGGCGGGGCCTTTCATTCCTCATCAGAGGAGGGAGCCATGGAGGAAGAAGCTCATGCTCCCAGAGTTCAAAACACCACATGTGCGCCCCCAGAAGAAGAAAGGTGGCAGCCCTCAGCTAGGCAGTGCACCAAGGGGTGGCCAAAGGAGATGCAGAGCAGAATGTAGGGAGGGAAGGGCACCTGAACTATGCCCCATGAATATAAGGAGGGTAGAGGCTCTCTGTGGGGTGCCCAGTGCCACCTACCAGAGTAAAGGAGGAGATGGTGGGTGCTGCCGCGATGTCAGGCAATCTGAGCTACCCTTCAACTCTGCCCGGCCCCCACTCCCATGCCCCTCACCTACCTGATGTGCCAATCACAGAGGATCAAGAGAGAAAGGTGCCTGCCTCTTGGCACCCTATGGGAAAGAGGGTGAATCTCCTAGCTGACGCCTGCATTACCTAAAGGCTCCCCTTCTAAGATTATCTGCCCTGCATCACTTTCCTGTTCCCCAGACCCCCAGTCCTTCCCTTTCCCCAGTTCAAAGGCTGCTGAGCATTCTCATTACTCAGAAAATTAAAGGCAAATCCATGTATTTATTTGATAGTCACCACTCTCAGCAACCTGAGGCCAACCCAACTTCCCATCGACTTCACCATAAAAGACTTTTTTTTTTTTTCTTGTCCATACTTGGTGCGTTTGACACAAAGAGGGTGCTTTTTAAAGAAAGAGTAAATGCATGCATGATTGATGAGACTTCCTAAGAGAGGTTATGACAGCTCAGAACGCAATACAAGCGTCTTGCCATTGACATATGATGATGGTCTAGGTGGGGGTGCTAGGAATGCCCCCCCCCCCCCAGCATGTTTCTGAGACCATGGTAGGCGCCTAATGAATGTAGGATGGAAGTTCTTGCTGCTGAGGAAATAGGTTCTCTGATGATTCTGGGGAAGAGGGAAAATTAAGTCTAAATAAATAAAAGATATTGTGGTTTGGTCAGAAGCAAGTAAATATTGATAAGTGCAATAAAGGAAAAAGATGAACTCATGAGCTACCCGAGGACTCCCCTCTCCTTCTCATGCTGTAGACCAGGGATAGATGTCCCAGCCCTACCTGACAGTCCTCAAGGAAGAGGAACGTGGTTATTTCTGCCTAGTGGCGTGTCTCATAAAAACCTGTCACTGCTAACAACATTTTCTGTTCATGTGTTGTACCTGAACTGCTTCTAGAAACACCTTCTCATGCTCCCTGTTGTTCTCACTGAGTGACCTGGAAGGGGACCTGTTACATGACTTTCCTGAGTGAGTCTAAGAGGCAGCATTGCTGGTGCCATGACAAAGAACAGAAGCATGCATGGAATCCAACTGCAAAGCAGCACTGGTCCAAAGGACAGTCCTGAGGCCCTGGCGCATGTTCTGAGCCTTCTGCTCATCCAATATCTCTTACCAAACACTGCTGTCCCACCTCACATAAGTCCATTCATCATAAACCCTCTTCCAGATAGCATTGCAGTTGCCATCCTAATTTTATGTGGAAGGAAAGTGAACATTCCCTGATTAGAAAAGTCCATGCATTGTGGAGCCAATGAGGTGGTATTTTCATGGGGCCCACCTTACATTCTACCAATGGCCATGTTGCCTGAACATCCATAATGTCTGTTAAATTTGGAAGGCTGGTCCTAGATTTGCAATTCGGAATAAAGCTCTTGGGAATGCCACACATGCCATCTCTTCACCCCAAAGCAGTAGAGCACTTATAAATAGAGTTAAGCTAGCAGAGATACCCTTACAGTGATATGTAAGGGATGCTATCATTATCCTCCAGAGCATCCTTTTTACAAAAACCAATGAAAAAGAAAATCATTGGGATCCGACAGAAGCTGTCTTTGCCTAAGGCTGTCGCAGTGACTTGAACAAAATTAATTGGTCTGCAGAAGAGAAAAAGAAAAAGAATGAGAGGCCGAATCACTACCAACCAAACAAAATGAAAGAAAATCCTGTTACCCTGAAATTCCATGTCCTGTCCCTAAGCCAAGGGTCAACAAACACTTTTTTTTGTTTGTTTTGTTTGGTTTTGTTTGGTTTTGTTTGGTTTGGTTTGGTTAGGGCCAGACAGCAAATCGTTCCAGCAGGCCATGCAGTCTCTGTCACAGCCACCCAACTCTACTGTTGTGGTGCAAAAGCGATCACAGACAAAATGTAAACAAATGGATGTGGCTCTTTAAAAAAAAAAATGTTTATTTTTGGACATTGAAATTTGAATTCCATAAAATGTTCACATTGCAAAAGATTTTTCTTCTTTTGTTGATATTCCCCCAACCATTCTTTGCTTGTGGGCAGTACACAACTGGCAGGGGGCTGGACTTGGCCCATGAACTGCAGTTGGCTGACCCAACTCTAAGTCAGCACAGACAGTCAGGGGACTCCTGAGTAGGCATCTCCACCAGCTCAAGGATCAAGTCAACAGGGCCTCCTTCCTAGCTCCCTGTGAAGGACTGAGACTCAGGGCCACTCCATGTGTCTTTCTTCAATCGGGGGCTTGCCTCATACAAAAATTCCAGAAGACTGGATTTTAGAGTTAGCCATTGACCTGTTGCTTAGAAAAAGCCATTCTCATCCTTTTCCCTACCCTAATTTACTGATCACATACTTCCCATTCATACAAATAAGTAGATTCTGCATATCCAAGACTCTGAAAGTTTCTATACAAATGGCAGGCTGGGTGTCCACCTCTCCATCTCAATCTTAGCTTCAGTTTACTCCCTGTCTGCAAAACAACAGGAACTTGAAGAGTAACCAAGTTGACATTCTAACCCAACAGAGATCAGAGAAGTTTCCGATCATCTATCAAGTGATTAAGACTCAGTATGAGTAACTTCATTCATTCCTTTCTGGAAAGTAACAGCTCTCAGCACCAATAAATGCTAGAACAATAGAAAGGTACAGCATGAAACAAGCTCCTAACAATTTAAAATGTTTGCAGATATTCCCATTAGAGCATAATGAATGGAATTCCAGCTCCTCCCCCTTCTTTCTGCCCTGCCCAATCGATGGGCTTAGAAACTGACCTGGTGAGTTGTATATTTAAGTGAATGATTTCATTTCTCTTTCCAAGAAAGCACACAAGGAGCACCCAGCTTTCCGGGTGAGAATGACCAGCCTGAGAATTTCAGATATGAGAACAGAGTTCCTTTGCACATTTCAACTTTGTAATCATCCCCATGTTACAAATTCCAGAGTTTTATTTTAGGTCATTCCAATAGGCAGAAGGCTATATTTGGGAACAATCTTGTGGTTTTAGGGAAGATAATACCTGCATAAAGTATCTATTTATGGGATAGTAAATTTGAATTTGCACGCCCAAAACTGTCCTCTGCTGCTGAAATCCTAGTCATGATGGGGATGGAAGGGAAACAGTTACCATATTTTTCAAGACTTGCCCACCCACACAAAAATCCAACAACACACAAGGAATTGGCCATCACAATGAGCTAGGGAAAGATACTCATGTTCAAAGCTGGAGAGACTCAATTTCAAAAGTAAGCCTCACTTTCCACATGGAGCCTGATATCAATGTTGTATTTGCTTGTAAGATTCCTCAGAAGTTTCCATGTACATTTAGATAATCGTTGGTTTTATAACAGGGAAGCAGAAACACCTCTCCAAAGGTGCTATGGAGATGGGAAGAGGAGAGCACTACCCCCATGCTATGTAAACACAAGATAATTCAGAAGATTCCTTTGTATTCTGATGGTTAATGTAAGGTGACCAGCTGTTCCAGCTTGCCTAGGACAGCAGGGGATTCCTGGATGCAGGACTTTCAGTTTTCATACTAGGAGCGTCTGAACCAACTGGAAGGCATTGGTCACCCTAGAAAGTCTTTTCCAGTTCAAGTCTTTAGATGTGAAATGCAATAAATCAAACAAATCAATTAGGTGAGAAGGATGCAAGCCCTACCCTAATCGAAGAACATGATTCCTAGTATTTTTACTGAAAATGATGCCTCCAAAGCTAAACACACACACACACACACACACACACACACACACACACACACAAATACTGGCAACAGAAACTCTACAAATTATCTATGGGCTACAAAGGAGAGAGGTTCCTTTATAGTGCCATTTTTAGCTCATCTATCAAGACTAGCGCTCAGATAAATGATAAGATGCAGGGAAAAGAGTTACAAAGACTGATTAGCACCTACAACCTAGGACCACAAAACTCTGTCAACAGGAAGACTCCTTGACATACTATTCACAAGATCCAAAGACTGTTTGAATCAGAAACTTCTGGACTAGGGTAGTCTGCTGTCAGGGCTGAGGGCCACACCCCTCCCAGGAAGAGAGGTCACAGCGAACCCCTGTGATGCAAAATAATACAATGAAACCTGGACCCAGTCTTCCCCGACCAAATGACACCACCAATCTAGAGAGCTGATTTCTGCACCCGTTTTTCTTCTAGGAGGAAAATGACAAACAACCAAGTTCATTTAAGACCCAACCTTAAAAGTCTACAATGTGTTGGACAAAGATTCTGGTCAGTCAGCTGTTCCTTTTTTCTCTCCAGTTCTAATGTTCACCTCTGGCTTTGGAATAATGATCTCTCAGCCCTCAAAGAGCCTCAAGTTACCACAAATACGGGGCTTCCTTAGTCATGTGGAAGGCTCGCCTATGTTAGAAAGATATATAGCAGTGATTGAAACCAAAAGGTTATAATGGTTCTTGTCTGTTCCGATTGACCAATGTTTTTTCAACATCCCCCTCTCTGATTATGAGAACAAAAAGTAAAACAAAAGAAAAACTTCAAAATATTGTCATAGCTAAGCTGGATCTGACCCAGCCAATTGGCCGCTATTCAACAAATAGAACTGCTCCTGACTTCTAATCCTAGTAGCTATTGCTTTTCAGGTAGGTAGAAGATCCTATCTAATAAAGAGTAAATATGCTAATTGACTGCCAAGCCCTCAAAGATGGCAGCACCCACAGCCACACAATGGCAGCGCCCAGTCCCCTCAGCTCCACTGGGGGTGGCAGGTGCGTGGCAAAGTCTCCAGAGTCCCCCAGTCGTCTCAGTCCCCTCAGCCGCCCAGGGCCTGCCTGAGGTGCAGGCAAGCCTTGGATGTTGGCTGCCCAGCTGCCCAGAGCCGCCCGAGGCTCAGGTAACCAGGGCTGGCCTAGGCTTGCACTGCCGGCAGTGGCAGCAGCAGAGGTGTGATGGGGGCATCACCTTCCCCTGATTGCTGGGTCACCTCCCACCCCTGAAGGATACTAGACTGTGAGAGGGGGCAGGCCAGGCTCAGGGACACCCTACCCGCTTTCTCCCTCCCCCTCCCCCCGACCCCGCATCCAGTGCATGAATTTTCATGCACCTGGCCTCTAGTATAATAATTAAAAATAGTAATTAGACACTACACCAAGGTAGCAGGGGCATTTCTTCCAGAGCCCCTAAGTATTCCATCAAGGAAACTGGCAATTCAGAAACATAGCAGGTCCTGGAGTGGAATCATTTAGTTCAACATTGTTGCATTATAACCAGTCAAGTCATTTAGTTCAACATTGTTGCTTTAAAACATGGATGAGATGCCACAGGAACCTAACTCTTACCTATATCAATTAGCCTATAGTAACATTGGTTTCATCATATCACTGTAGTTTCACCTCAAGTTGCAGAACCTATTAATGAAGTTAAGGACTTAGTGCAAATTAGTAACAAACAAACAGACTCTAAAAAGTTGAGGGTAAAATGGCAAAAACAAACCAACGAAAATCCTGCAAAACAGGGCTCCCTACCTTTTTCTTGGAGTGGCTTCTGTCCTCGTCTTTCGTGGCTTTGCTGTTTTTCCCCGCACGGGACACCTTCTGGTCCCCAGACTGCTTGATGGTGATCTTGATCTCAGGGGGGCATATGTAGTTCTCCAGATTCTTTGGGGGTTTCTTCGCCCGCTTGGTGGTCTGAATCTTCAGCTTCAGACTCCCCTCCGTGAAGTTCGCCTCCTTGATGGAAAACTCCTGCTCTTCCAGGCCATCTCCTGCCACCCACTTCTCGCTGTCCGCATTGGAGTTGGAATCCACATCCCGCCCTGAGCCCAGTTCATCCTCCTCCTCCGGCTCCATGCGCTCTCCAGCCCCTGGGATGCCCTTCCCAGCCCCTGGCACAGACAGCAGAGGCTCTGCACAGCCGGGCGCAGTTGCAGGCTTGGCCGAGGGGACTGGCAGGAAATCCGACTCGCCCCCCCTTTGCCGGGAGCTGCTCAACATTTCCCTGGACTCCATGACAATCCTACAGTCTTCAGGAGTTCTCAGCAGGGGGAAGGGGGAAGGGGGAGAGGGAAGGTGAACAGAGAGGACACCCAAAATTCCAAGGACAAAGTGGTCCAGCTGCTGGGCTCAGAGCCCCAAGGTCGGAGACAAGATGAAGTACTCAGGAGATCAGATCTGCAACTGAGAAGCAGAGAAATAATTAGCCATGGTGGGAAGGAAATGACCTACACAGTAACTTAATCTATGTCCCCGAAGCCCCTTCCCACTTATCAACGGCATCAGACACAAATGATGGACAGAAATCAAACCAGACGTCCCCGCACTGGACTAAATTGGAGCAAAGGGGCTGACACACTCACACACATCCCTTCATTGAATCGTTATGGATTTTTATGGCTGTGGACCCAACAGAGATAAAAGAGGCGAGTCCTCCAGTCCTGTAACCAGCTAGAAGTTTCTGAAACTGAAACCACAGCTGGCTGAGTCACCATCAGAACGGACCATGACGAAAGGGAAGTCTGAAGTGTTGATGCTCGGGTCTGTGGGAACTGCGTCTGGTCGGCTTCTTGCACCACTTCCCTCACAAACAGTTTGCAAAGCTGAACGCAACCCCAGAGGGGCCTGGGCAAAGCTCTCCACCCACTTAGGGGAATGACAGTTAGCCAAGGTCTTGGCCATTCTTTCCTTATCACTGTTCATTATGAATTATTTCAATTATGCAAGTCTTTTCTATTTCTTTTTACATTTTTTTTAAAATTGATTTCAGAGAGGAAGTGAGAGGGAAGGAGACATCAATGATGAGAGAGAATCATTGATTGGCTGCCTTCTGGGGATCAAGCCTGCAATCCGGGCATGTACCCTGACCCGGAATTGAGCAGTGACCTCCTGGTTCATAGGTCAATGCTCAATCACTGAGCCACACCGGCCAGGCAAGTCTTTTCTATTTCTTAAAGCAAATGTAAAGCTTAGGCACAGACTTGAAAACAAAAAAAAAGAAAAAAAAAGAAAAACCACCCTAAAAAACATTTCCAATGACACAAAAGACAATCATAAATTACTTAGATGAAAATAGCCCTTAGGGACAGGTTTAAGTACCTTTCTGGTCCTTGCATAAAGTGGCATTATGTCTACATGACCACAACAAAAAAGGGGAGAGAAGGGAGCATTTCACAGGCCTTTGGAAGTGTCAGGAACCACTCCCCTTGCACCCCTGAGATCTTGAATTCTGCCTTTCTCACAAGGAAAAGAGAAAAATCGGTCAGGCTTTCTCCAGATCATGAAGGATCAGCTAAACTACCTTTCAACATTATTCACTCCATGTCCCATTATTCCCAGTTGCATGCTCATCATTTTCAAAGCGCCAAAGAAGTCCAAATGCTCATCCTCAAGAGAAAATCTAGAGCCCTGAGGCTGCACCAAACTTCAAGACATCATCTCCTTGTACCCTGAGCTATAGGCGGGGTCACTTGAGCTTTCCTAAATGGCTGACTACTCTCTAAACTCCCAGCAGGAGACATCACACCTTCAGTTTCTACCATGGAGCCTAGCCCACCAATTTAAGGAATCCATCAGCAAGTATGCCCACCATAAAATTCCAATGAAGTCTGCAAACACACATTCAGAGCAGCCCAGACCCGGAACCTGGTGACGGGCTGCATGTTCTCCCTGTGGAGTCTGTGCACTTCCAGCTGCTGCCCTGGGAGGAAGCCAGCCAGCACGGCAGCCAGTGCTCCAATAGGGACCTGTCCCCCGGAGATGCCCAGGAACACACTCAGCTCCTGGGAGCTGCTCAGATGCATGTACACCTGCTTCCACTTCGGGGAAAACCCAATGAACACAGCATTTCTGGAAGAGAAGAAGCTACCTAGTGGGAACATGAGCATCAATGCTGAAGCTGTCAATCACACACTGAACAGCCACCTGTGCCCCATGCTACAAAAGGGACAGAGTCCCAACTTTGGAGCAGGGGAAGGCAGTCAGACAGTATGACATTTAATGTGTGTTTTTTTTGCTTTTGTTTTTGTTGTTGTTGTTGTTGTTGTTGTTTTACTTATAAGATTCTTTGTCTCATCTAGATGGACCTGCCCACCTGCCCTAAACCTTACATAATTTTTTTAAAGTCATACTGAAGTCAACCTTCATTGAAACCCCTCTTCCTAGTGTCAGGTACCACACTAGCTGCTGGAGACATCAAGATGCCCTAGAACAAGCATATCAAACTCAAAGGCTAACACGGGCCAAATAAACAAGGCATGCGGCCCACGGGCCATAAGTTTGACATGCTTGCCCTAGAACACATGTCCCAGTAAGTCTTTGTCAGCTTGTAATGAAGGCCACACAAACTGCTAGCCATGTTTGCTTATGACTGTAGTCCTGCAGTGGTTTACTCTCTACAGCAACTAAATGCAATGTTACATTTTAATTCCCTGGTACCTACCTATGAAGCTACCCTTGGGCAAGGGCCAAAGTTGAGGCGTGTGCCTCATAAGACATTCCTACCCTCAACCTATTTGGACCTGTGAACCACAGATAAGACAAGGTATACTGCAGGTTCAGTGATGAGAGGAAAGAGGTGGAATCTAAACTTCTGAGGAATGATTAGCTATATAAAGTGGAATAAAGCATCTTCCATTAAAAATGACTCAGTTTAGAGTTTCTTATATTTAATGGTATAAATTACTAACTATTTGATATAGAAGACAAAGTTCTGGCAGCCCAATATGAGGGATCACACTCCCAGTTTGGCTGGCAGGTGTGGTACAAAATGGGAGCTGGAGATAAAAGTTACAGCCAGATCCTAGGCATCCTTGAATGCCACACTAATTAGATGGATTTTATCATACTTATAATGGGGGAAGCCATTTAAGAGATGGCAATAGGGAAGGGATGCTATTAAGGCTCTGCTTCAAGAAGATAATTCTGACATGTGATGTGAGGGCTAGATTAACAGAACCTGATATTAGAGGGAAGGGGATCATAAGAAGGCTCCGATGAAATTCCACTCTTATTGTATGAGGACTTGAACCAGAGCAGTGTGAGTATGCCAGAAAAATACTAGAGATGAACCAGCAATTCAGCCTCAAATAATCCCAATCTTCAGGAACACATCAATTCCAGACTTTTCATACTGGGTTCACCTTAAGAATGTGATCTTAGGGGCTCCTTGGCCACCAACTTGCATTCCCTAGTCAGGTCACACCAGTCTCCACAGTAGCATTGTACACATGGAATTATTTCTGCCTTGGTGTTTTTTATAGAATCTTTCTTTATATCCCTTTCCATCAATCCATGCCATATACTCTCCAAATCTCTGCTGCATGGAAGAATGACTGAACGGATGAACAAACAGATCCCAGTCCTTCCCATATTTTGAGGTCATGCCCAAGTCTTCACTTCCTCATGACCTTATTTTTGTAAGCTCTGGACCACAGCATTCACTCCCTGGCCTGCTTACTGTGCACCTAGCTGCATAGCTGGCCACTGCACACTAGTCTTGCCTCGCCTCCTCATTGTTTTGAGTACACAAATCTTACTTCCCTCCCTGGACTGCACTTCATTGCAGGCTGAGACTGACCCAGTGCAGGACCGGGCACTAGGAGGACTTTAAGAAGTTCTTTCTCAATGAAAATGAATCAGCCCCATGACAATTCTTCAAAGTCCTTTCCTTCAAACTACTCTAACGGCAGCTCGACCCACCCAGGTGGCCCCTGCGAAATTCGCTATCTATGCCGAGGATCATAACCCAGTCCCTCATGTCCACACGCACCCCTCATCTCAGAAAAAGAAAAAGAAGCTTTCAAAAGCAAAAAGCAGAGAAACCTAACCTGTCTGTTTACTTCACCAAGCACACAAAGCTGTCATTCTCCTTTTGCCTTTTCCCAGCACGTACCTGCCACCCCAAAGTCACGGTTGTACTTATTGATGAGTCTGGGAGACAACTGCTCGTGGTCTTGAGTGCGCCCCTGCCAAGATGGTGTGAGCACCGGCGCTCCATGACTCACACTCATGGGAAGGGGAAGCTGAAGCAAGGTGAAAACGTTTTGCTTTGTCACATTCCAGCAGTCAGCAACTCCTCCGGAGGGGGCGGGTGCACAATGGACACTCTGTACTTGGCTCAGGACTCCAGTCCTACCCAAGTTAACCCTACCGTGGCTGCCTGCAGGACTTGGCATGACAGGGCCAACAGGACAAATTGCTTAGGAAATAATTGCCCAGGAGGTCCCAGAGGAACAGGGGGGCTAGAAGGAGAAGGTGGTGAAGTACGTGGGAAGAACACTGGGATGGGAGTCCAGAAACTTGGCCTCTCTACTCCCATTCACAGCCACTTGGAGTCCCATCCTCCATACTTATCTCAGCAATGAATGGAGTGGGACCACGGTCTCCTCCATACTCAAAACTTTGTCATTTTACCCATAGACTTACACACACTCCAAATTGGATAGCATAACCTACATAATTATTTTTCTGAGGGACAGGGGAACCATGACCCAAATGACTCCCTAAAAGTACACTCAAATAACTCCCCCCACTTCAAATCTGAAGGATGGAATAGTTTTCTTAGTCTACAAACCATTCTCCACCTGCAATCTTGGGAACTCTTAACTAATTCCAGAGTTTAGAGGAAATGCAAATTCTTGAGCCCTGCATGCCTTTGTAACCAGAGCTCCAGGATGGGGCCCAGCTCCAACCAAAAGCTCCTTGCTGGTTATGATGCCTAGGTTTTACCTAGTCTGCGCACCAATGCCATCAACTGCCTTGACCGTAGAGCACTATTATTCCGTGTTTAAAGGTTTTACTTATAGTTTTACTCTTAGCTCTTAAGAATTAGCATGAGTTGCATTGTATCCATCCATGCAATTCCAGTGAACAACACTCAAGAAATGTTGGCTGACTGAATTAATAAATGAATAGACCAACCCAATCTGGGCTTCTTGGCACCATCCACCTCTTCCATCCGCTTCTTTCCCAGGGTGCACATAGGCTATCCTCACCCTGACTGCTGCTTCCCATGGTGGAACTGACACAGCCCTGACATAGGTAACAGAACTCAAAACATTTGGATTCTAGACCTAGGTCAGGCACTTAGGAGCCCTCATTCAGCCTCAGTGTCTCATCAACAAAATGGGAAAGACCTTCATGATCTTCTTCATTAGGTTAAGGTTTTTGCCTTCTTTTTTAATGGAATATATGCTCCTAATAAAAAGAAATTTTAAATAACACATGTACCTCAAAAGGTCTTAAAGGCAGATAGTCACAAATATAGGAAGGCCCACGGCCTCAATCTTGTCCTTTCCAAAACTCCTCCAGAGTTCTTCATCCTGAGCCCTCTCTCAGCTCCATATTCTGCAAATCCCCTTAAGGTCAGGCACTTCTTTCACCTTTACATGTAGTAGGCACTGGCTGACCAGATAATCCTTAGGTCAGAACCTTTCCTCTCAAAACTCTGAAGAATGTCTTCTAGTATCTGAAGTAATAGAAAAGAGAGGCTAGCCTGGTTTTGTTTCTTTGTAGGCAACTTGAAGATATTTATCCTTGAAGGTATTTTTCATTATAATATAATTTTATTAATGGCAAAGTAAGTGTAGTGTGGATCTTGCTCCTTTTATTTTTGCTGGAACACAAGCTTCTGGGATCTATTGATGCAGGTTCTTTCTAGTTTAGGAATGTTCCCTTTAGTTTATTCTTTTCATTATTCAAAGGACCTCATTTCTTTCTAAATCTCTCCTAGACTCTTAGTTTAGAACTCTTAACACTGTTCTCCATTTCTCTCATTCTCTCTTTCACTGTGTTTATTTCTTTATTTTTTATTGTGGAAGAGTTTACCCTAATCTAGCCTCCATAATATCAATTTAATTCAATTTCATACCTCCCTTTGCCTTTACTGACTATGGATTTCTAACTCTTCTATTGCACACTTTTGTATCCCTGCAATCTTTTCTTTTTCATCCTCTTTTCAGCTGATTTTGCTATCTTTCCACCTCAGAATGTTCCTTCTTCATTACTTTATGCTTTTATTATACCATTGTCATGCTTCTTCCTATTGTGGATGTCTGGTAGCTTTCTAAAATTCTTATTTTGCTCTTGCAGTAAATAATTATCCTGATACTGTTTCTCTTACCATATTTTGAGTGTTTTCTCCCTCCTCGGGACTCAAGTTGGATTCTTTACTTTTACTCATGCTTTAATAAGGAGAGAGTCATACAGAGTAGTCCTGGTCTACAGAAAACACACAGGTCAGCTTTTGATTCTTCCTCCCATCTTGAAGCCAATCAAGTCTTCCTCTAAGAGCTGTTACTGTTATCAGTCTTCTGATCACCTCAGTTCCTACTGAACAGTGACAGTAGTATGAGGAAGCCAGACCCAGAGTTCCTGAGAGCCTACCATGTGAACCTCTTCCCACTCCACATCAGAGGTGTCAAGATGGTAGCTTGAAAACTGTCCATGGTAAGAATGTTTACACAACAGAAATCACCAAACTTAAACCAGGGCTTTAAAAAAATCTAGAGAATAGCGTGTCGAGCATATGGACAATGGACATCTATCTACTATTGTTCTGCGTAGACTAAGAGGGGATCCTTCTGCCATATTCTTTAAACTCTGAAAGGCTGAAATCCGCAAAGACTCTTTATGTCTGTCTCAGAGCTTTATTCAAGGAAACTTCTCTGCTCAGAAGTCATTGTCCCTCTTCTCCTCACAAATTTCTGTCCTCTAATCTTGTCCATTTGCTTGTTGAGAGCTGTAGACTTTGAGAATACATATAATGATGGTAGGGAAGAGACCATCTTCAGTTGTTTTATTAATGTTGCCCATGCAGTAGACCTGATGATTACCTATTTTTCTGGCTGCCACAAATTGGGAGTTTCGGCTCCTAAGGGGCAAAGGGTGCAAAAGGATGGAGTGTGAACCTACCTGACTAGGGATAGGGAAGCAACTGTATTTCCAACCTAAGCTTATCGCACTATAGGTAGAAGAATCCCACCTCAGATTCTGGCAATAGATTGGCTTTGAGGGTGATTGAGCATTCGCCTTTTCGCATGCCTTCTAAGGTATTTCAGTGGGGAGTCAGAAGTAGCTTCCCCACTTGGGGTACTTTGCGTGTATCTGGAATCCTCTTCCTGTTCCCTTAAGTTAATGCCTCTTCATTGCTCAGGCCCAGGTCAAACTGCACTTCCCTGGGCTTCATAACTCAAATCGGGACTCCCTGCTTTGCGCCTTTACTACAAAGGATTTTCTTTCCTAGCACTTACTACATTTTATAATGAATGCATGTGCCACTCTTGGTTTCAACTCTGCCTACCCCATTAGAAGGGAAGTGCTAAAGGTAAAAGCTGTGTCTGTTTGGCTCATCACAGAATGCCCAGAGTCTGGCACAGCTCCTGGCCCATGGAGCAACACTCCGAATTATTCGCTGTGTGAATGTTGAATGAGAGGCTGTGTCAAAGGCCAGCCAGGTGCCATTTGACTCAGGTTCCCATGACTCTGAATGATGGGCCTCTGAAACCCTTCCTGCTGCAGAAACACCCAGAGGAAATGCTCCATAAACACTGATAAATTGATCAAGTGACCCAACTCTTCCCTAGCTCTCAATCAGCAAGGGCAAAAGCAGCTCTGCAGCACAGTTCTCTGACCCTGCAAACACACCAATGGCCTACAGCCGTGGTCGGCAAACTGCGGCTCACAAGCCACATGCGGCTCTTTGGTCCCTCGAGTGAGGTTCTTCCACAAAATACCATGGCCTGGGCAAGTCTGTTTTGAAGACCTGGTGTTAGAAGATGTTTAAGTTTTAAAAATGTGGCTCTCAAAAGAAATTTCAATTGTTGTACTATTGATATTTGGCTCTGTTGACTAATGAGTTTGCTGACCACTGGACAGCAAAGAATGAAGCTCAGACTCCTGGCTTTTTTCATACTCCACACCTGCATGGTACCTTCCTGATCACAGTTCACCTCCTCCAGGCTGTGATCCATGATGATTGCACTCTCCACATTTCCTCGCAGCTTCTCCTAAGGCTGGGCTCCCCCAAGTCCTACTGATTTGCATCACTTCATCAACCCTTTTACTTCTGCAGGCTGGTCTGCCCTTTTTCCTTCCTCCACTTGGTTACCTCCAAGTCAACCTTTAAGAAATGGGTCAAGTTTCACTTCCTTCATGAAGACTGGCTGGACCTGCTTTTTCTATTCATTTCCCCTTGTGTGTATACATGTGCACACATACACGCACACACACCCACACTCACACTCATACTCACAGATGGTCTCAATCAAGCTTCCCTGGGCATTCTGCTATGAAAGCTTTTGGCAAACTGTATTGCCATATTCCATTTACTTCTTTATCTCTCCCACCAGACCAGGATTTTCATAAAGGAAGGGGCTGGGTTTTACAAAAGCCTCTTCCATAGTCAAGAGCACAATGAAACCAACAGCAAGTGTCCAAGCCATGAATTTCCTTGAAAAGAAGAATGGAAGGAGCACCACTCTGATGTCATAGGTTGGATGACTTAGCCTTTCTTTTTTATTTGGTAATTGTGTTCTTGGAAAATATATTTAAACTATTCAATTTCATTTGGAAATTGGGTAATAATCCTACTTCAAGGCTGTTTTGAAAAGTAATTGAAGATTAAATAAAATAATTATGAAAGAACCTGTTGAAAATCACCTTACTGCATCTTCAAAATGTGGGGGAAGTTTGATTTACTACCATAGTCTGTATCATCCAAGCTAGCATTTGGCTAAATGCTGCCTTCTCTTCGCAGATCCCAAGTAAAGCCTGAAGGATGGGGCTAGAGACCAGCCTTCTCCATTTCCCTCTACAATAGGAAGTATATACAGTAGATTAATATATACCTGCTAACTTCAGTGTTTTTATGTTGCTGGAGTATTGCTTTCCCCTTGTTCCCAGTTTGTTTCATAGAGGAAATACGAGTGAGTTTAGTCATGGATTTCAGACTCAATTCCCTGCCCTGACATTTGGAGCTGAGTGGCTTTGGGCAGGTTCGTTTTTCTCCCTGGGTCTCACCATCTTCACGTGTAGAATGTGGGGTATGATGCAGTGGATTCTGGGGCTTCCTTTAGCTCTGTCAATCTCTGATACTGAGCTTCTTCTCCTCAACAGAGCCCCCTCAAGGAAAGGATCAGTACCTTCCACCTCTTTATAGATTCTACCGGCTCTGCAGCTCTTCCTGGCTGAGTGTCACACAAAACCAAGAATCAGACCCTGTGCTCGAAATCTCCACAACAGGGAGCAAAACAGAATCAAGCTTTGAAGCCTGAGGCTGGGCACACTCTCTATTCACCAACAGTTCCAGCAATAGCTGCAAAACAATGCCTCCTAGGGAACCAATAACAAAACAGAACAAGCCTTGGACTTGGGCACTTGGGGAATCATCTCTGAAGACTGGGCTGGGCCAATCCTCAAGTCTACCGGGCTGTGCTCTTTCTCTGGCAAACTACCTGTGGCTGCCATTTCTCTGTGCAGTCAGTGGAGATACTCAGCTGCAGTGTGAGGCGGGTTAGACACAACTCAGTGCAAGGGGGGTTAGATACAACCAATGTCCTTTAAATACATCATCCTTGTCATCAGGACAGCAATCCTGTAATGCAGAAGACCTTTGCTCATTCCACAGATGTGAAAATGATGGTCCAGTTTGCTCACAGGCACACACAACCTATGCCAGATCCACAATCAATTCCAAGTCTATATAACCCAAAGCCTGTGTTTTTACTGGCATCTGATGTCTCTAAAACACAGTGACGCCAGCTTTCAGTCCAACACTCTCAACTGCATCTGCAGAAGGGAACTCCAAAACCAGTTTGCCACTGACTTGCCACATCACTAAACCTTCTGGGCAACAGTTTCCTTCTCTACCCTCCTAATGTCCTCCCAGAATCTTATAAGGAAAAAGCAAATAACATATACAAAATGGCATGTAAGTAGGTTAAATATCTCAGGGTAGACCTGTAAGAAGGAACTGTGATCATAGTGTGTCCTGTGCAAGCAGAATGGAGAGATTCACGAGGTAAAGAAATGATTCTAACATTTAACAGGCATCTGGTATACAAGGGCTTTAAGTTTATTATTTGATCTAAGTTTATTATTTGATGGACCAACCTTGCAGATAAGAAAAATTAAGGTGAGAAATTTATTTTAATGACTGAGGTAATTAACTCCAAATGTCATTTGCTTTCCTTTGAACCCACAATGGCATCCGTCTTTAAATAGCCAGAATTAACAGTCATTGAAGTTCCAGTCTTCCACTGTGCCTTCAGCCCAGTGGGGATGAAAATGACAGGCTTCCCTGAAGGCAGTGACTAAACTGAATAATTAAACCGATAATAAATTCTAAAGTCTTTCTTTCTAGGCCTTCTAATTTTTGATTCCATGCCCTGTTCAGTCTTAATTCAAATTCCTCAACTTCTCAACCATCTGATTCAGCAACTGCTTTGCTTGTTGTCAACTGAACATAAAGATCAATCTGACAAGTTTGTGCTTCTGCCACAGAAGAGATGTGAGGCATCCCAGAGAACTAAACAAATAGTGTCTCCATCTCCATCCCCTTATATTTCTTATTCAGCACCTTGAACTGCCATTTCAATATTGCGTTTACTGAAACTTGTGCATGTCTTTCTCCAATTATACACTAAACTCCTGGAGATGAGTTATTACTCGTTCTGAATGCTTATTTGTATTTTTGGGTTTTGATCTAAAGAGAACTCTTTTGAACCCAGGCTGAAGAGTTGGTGGCTGACAAGAGCAGGGGTGGGCAGGACAGTCAGATGCTAGGGTTCTCTCATGTGCGGTAGGAATAGACATTCCTGACTAGAGTGCCCTTGTGCTCCACACACTCTGAAAACATCAGCCAGGGTTCCCGTCACAGGTCAGGAGAGATGTAGCATTGGCCTGTTCCCCACAGGATCCCATCCCATCAGTCTTTCTGCCTGACATTCCACAAAGCCCTGGTTGCTGGGAAGTGGTCTCCTCTCTGCCTCTACCTTCTCAACATGAACATCTCCCCTGCTGCTCTCCCCACAGTTCCCTTATTTAAGACTTCACCCCAAGCCCACCGCCCCCTTGTAGCTTTCCTAATCTGTCCAGCCACAGGAGGTGCTGGCCCTCCCTATGCTCTCACTGGAGTTGTTATTTCGCTCCAGATGACTGTTCCCCCACTGGTTTTCCTGGGTTCTTCTGGTGTCTTCTGCTAGATTAAGAGCAGAGATGAGGTAACCTCCATATCTTGGGATCTACACATCTACACAGCACCCAGCAGGGTCTGGTCATACTCATGCTTCAATGACAATGAGCAAACAAAGTTTGCTGAGCCAGAGAGTTGAAGAGTTGATGTGTTTGAATGAAAACTCTCAACAGCTAGATTGGGTCTAATTTAAAGGGCCTTGGGTTTTGTCCTTCACACTGTAGCCAGAAGACCTCAGACCTCCAAGCTGCCTGCTGTGGGTGGCTGGCCCGTCCATGTTAGCCAATGGGACCTTCATCCTCGGGCTGCCTTGCTCTGGCCAGCTGCAGTGCATGCTGGTGATCAGCATTCCTTTCGTGGGGCAATTCCAAATTCACATGCAAACTTTGTTCCATCCCTGCTCCCATGTGAAAGCTACTCTGCCATCAAGAATGTCCCTGTGTTCCAGTTCCACCATCAAACCATCAGTCACATCCTCCGCAAAGCCTTCCCGGTCTGTGCCTCTGCCCTGATTACACAAATACACACAAATAGCATAATTCCACTCAGATCATGCTCACATCGGCTACAGGCTGCTTTCCATGTGAGTTAAGCATGTCTCTCCAGACACTCTGTCCACTCTCCAGGGGCCAAAGCCCCCTCTCATACCAGACCTTTCCCGCCAACAGCGCCAGGAGCAATGGCTCACATGGGCTGCAATGCTGAGACTTTAATAAATATTTGAGGATCAAAACACTGACTGTAATCGAGCTCTAGAGTACAAAATAATGAGCAGAAAGGAGGCCCACAGGGCTTTCACATCAAATCATCCTTTTTAGCCACCATTATTAATCAATACTTGTAAAAAAAATCAAAGCTCTCATTGTTCAAATAACAATAGGTCACAGACACAGCCACCAACAACTGCAAGGGGACTTGCCACCCAGATTTCATTATTTTGCTATAAGCACAACAACAGTGCCAGCACTTCTGAGGAGCGTGTTGGGTGGGGCTGCTGTGCTGGACTCATCAAATTCAGCTTCTCCCATCTCCACATCTTTCCAGCTCCAGGTTCAAACCCCAAGCAGAGCTGCACATCTTTGGCCGAGGGGAGAAATAATGAAGAAACTGTTTCTCACCCAGTCAGACTAACAGTGTCACATGCTATTGTTTCCCTACCCCAAGTCCTAGGGTAAAAGAAACTTCAACATCACAGTAGCTCTCAGAACTACCATCTTCCTCAGTATCCTACCAGTGTGCTCCTATGTGGTCAGGACTCTGACTGAAGTTTCACAGAGCCTCAGGTCAGAGCCCCACTTTCCTGATCCCTCCTCAATCCAAAAGCACAGAGGTCTCTCTCTGGCATTGGGCAAACTGTGGGGCACTACTTTTGATCTCAAAATGCATGCGAACGAACTCAGTAGTGGTGACGGAACTCAGGCCATGGCAGCACAGGCTCTGTTGTGGGGATTGAGAAGACACCCCAGGGAGCACAGGATGGCCCCGGGCTTCATGTCCAATGAAATCTAAAAAACAGTAATAATAACACCCAGCCTCCCAGATCCATGAGGTCACGGCGTAACCACAGCAGAGATTCCAGGTGTCTCCTGGGCACCAGAAGCAGTAGCAAAGCCCAGAGAGAGAACACAGTTTAGGTTCTCCAGCAGCTCTCTTTGCCTCATCTCCCTTGTCTCCGCTAAGGCATTTCACCGAAGAGGCCCAGTTTACAAGAGATGCAGAGAGTCCATTTTCGTCTTCCTTTCACATATTCACTATGGTGTGTCTCACCATTATTGAGACTTGCCCGCCCTCCACATCTGGCTCTCTGGTTCTAACTGGCTCCATTGCCCCTTCTATCACCTACTTCCCCACAGTAAACACTTAGCCAAGTGTGCCAACCCTTTGGATTGGTCTACGTGGGTGCTGGGCTGCCATCACAGGGGACTGAGGAACTCTGAGCTTTTCAGAAAGCTTTAACTTGTCTGGGACATGTCTAGCTGCAGAATTGCAGAATTTCATAGTAATTTCATAGAGGAGGGACAAGGCACTGTAACTTGACCCACATGAAATGCCAGTGGCCGGCCAGACCAGCCTGTGGCCTGCCTCGCAGGAGCCTTTCCCTGGAACTTTCTGCTCTGAGTGCTTCTCTCTGCTCAGCCAGCTTCTCCCTCGCGGCCAGCCTCGCAAAGTCGCCCAGGAGCAGGGAAGCACTTGGACTTGAGTAACGGACAAGATTGCATAGTTAAGTGCCGAAATGAGTGTGGTGGACAAGAAATGCAATTGGCATTTTCAGAGAAAGTCAAGAGCTGTATGTGCTGTTGTGACGATGAGACTCTAGTAGGCACTTCATAAATATTTGATGATTCCATGAATGAGTGACCGGGTAGGATGCACATGTGGTAAACTATCATCAACTCTCAGGCTCTGAGGGAGAAACTGAGAGTGGACGAGGGGCCCTGAAAGACGGCCAGAAGTACAAAAAGCCATTGAGGCAAGTGGCTATTACTCACTTTGTCTAAGAGGTCCTCAAAGTGCGGCTTCTCGGGGAGCAGAAGCCATGCCAACCTTAAACAGCATTCACTTTGGATATTCTGCCTTCACATCAGTGCTGTCACTCACTCAAGCACCAGGAGTCACTGGTTCATTCGCAGGGGCAGGGCGCCCTGGGGCAAACTCAGTCCCTCTCTTCAGAGACCCACAGCCTGGGGAGCCAGGGACAATCAATAGAAGCAGAACAACCCACCGCCAGGCTAATGCTTCAGACCAGAAGTGCTCTGCAGCCTGGGGGAGGAGCCGAGAACTTGTCTGCAGTCCTAAGAGGTAGCAGTGCCAGCCAGATGGGCCCAATCAGGACCCCTTCCCAGAGGAGGAGGTGAAGCAGAGCCAGCTGAGGTGTGGAGGAGACCTGTGCACACAGTGCCCCGGGACAGCAAGGAAGCCGGTGTGATGGGAGCAGAGGCCTGGTGTGTTGTGTAAAACGGGGTTCACTGGGGAACAATGCCAGGTGCCTGGGGCAAGCTGCTGAATCACAGGAAAGAGAAAGAGGGTTAAGAGTTAGGGAACAGGCCTTGGCCAGCTTGGCTCCATTGGTTGGAGCGTCATCCTGTGCACCAAAAGGTGGCAGGTTCAATTCTCTGGTCAGGAAGCAAGAGGGAGGCAAAGATCCATGTTTCTCTCACACCTCAGTATTTCTCTCTCTTCCCTTTTCTCTCTCTAAAAATCAACTATAATTTAAAAAGAGAGAGAGAGAGAGAGAGAGGGGGGGGGGGGGGGGAGAACTACTGGACTGTGAAGCCCTTTTCCAATTCTAGAGAAATCATTGGGTTTGCTGGGACACAGGTGATCCTGTTATAAGTTCCTTTCCTTACCGAGGCTGAAACTTCTGTCCGGAATGTCACTGCTCAGCCACTGCAACCCCCTGATGGGGACCCTCCCCCTCACACCTTCTTCTCTTTGAGCATAGGAAGCATCTAAAAAATTCAACTGAATCAACTCAAGAACAGAAAACAACTATTCCCTGACTGTCTTAGAGCATACGGCGCCCCTGTAGGAACTTGTGGCCATACCAAGGGGTTATTAGGTCTCTGCACTATGGTGACAATGATCTCAGGCCCAGTATCCAGGAGGCAGCATGGAAATCCTCTCCAATTACAGAAATTAGCTCGCATTGTTTAATCCTCACCACCCCTGAGAAGTAGACAGGGTAAGCATCTTATCCCTATTTTGCTGATTAGTTACTGAGGCACAAAGAGGTTAAATAACTTGTGGGGGAGGGGAAGTCATTTAGCTGGGAAGTAGGAGGACAGGATCCTAAGCAAATGTGTCCTATCAGGTGGGATGTTCTTCACACTTTATCACACAGGCGACTGGTCCCAGGTCGGCCACCAGTCTGTGTCATTGACTCAAGTCACAGTATCAACGGCCTCATCTGAATGAGGAGAAAATGCTTATCTGGCCTCCCTCCTTCAGAGAATCAAGAGGGAATTAGGATGGGAAGATATCTTTGTAAAGGGCAAAGTGCCATGTATATGAAAGGGAGTATTCTTCAGAGAAAATAACAAGTTGGGTTAGGGAAACAGTTTTCCACGGTGGCAAAGTTCGGAGACACTATCTGCTCACCGTTCATTCCCGAACCTCCCTAGCAGGGCAACAGGTGTGCTTGGGGTCAGCTCGCTGGCTCATCATGCATCTGCCAATCAGAACCCTTCCTCCCAGGGGTCCTAGGGACTTTGGGCACTGTGTGCACAGGTCTCCTCCACACCTTCTTCATTAGACCCTTGGCATCATTTGCACTGAACTGGATGGGAAGTCAACTGTGGGTTTCTAAACAGAAGGCCATTAAAAATATAACATTCCTCCTCAACCTTAGAAGGCACCCTCCTTAGAGGGCAGGGGGCACCCCCCTTAGAGGGCAGGGGAGACCAACTCTGAAAGGGACACAAGTTCACTCTGAACTTTTAAGACTTTAGACAGTAATTTAGGCTCAGTCATCTAACTAAGGTTATCAATTCCCCCCAAACTTAATACTGCTCCCAAGCATGCTATGTCCAAGGAGGCCTCAGAATCTAATAGAAAGCTGCATGAACATGGAAATGAAAACAGAACCAAACAAGAATGGAGGAAGGCACTCTCTCTGAAGCTCAGTGTGGCTACCTGGGTGTTCAATTTTCTGCACCAACCAAGCGTTTTGCTGCCCAAAGTGTCTGCCACGTTATGAAGAACGCCTTTAGAAATTGCTCTAAAAGAGGCCCACACCTAAGGCATTATGCACGATGATGCTACTCCTTACCTAATCCTGGCCCAAAACAGTTGGGGAAGCTCACTCAGTTTCCTAACATGCCACTGCACAGGAGTGGAAGTGAATTGTTTTGTTCCATTCTTCACAAGAACCTAAGGGCCAAACATGGTGACCAAGGCAAGAACTCTTAGGTTTCATTTTTTTCAGGGCAGCTCTGCAGGGCAAGAGCTGCCTACTAAACCCCCACCCCACCCCACCCCACGCCACCTCACCCCACCCCACCCCACCTCACCCCACCCCACGCCACCAGAACTGTCCCAACAGTGGTCCCTGAGCAAACTCAATGACATCACGCGATTTCTAAGACACTGCAACTCCTGACAATGCTAATGTGTTAATAATAATAATTTACCCTGCTCTTCTGGCAGGAGCAGAACTGAAGCAACTTGAAATGCCATCAGCAAAACATTATTTATTTCCCATTCCTGAGCAGCAGAGAAAACAAGGATTCATTGGCTGGGTCTGCCTTCAATAGCTTTCTGGTTTCAATTAAAACTTTGAGTCTCCAAGGGGGGAAAAAACTGGCATTCTGGGAGGCGGAGGCCTGGCCAAGTTTCTGTGTCTCCTTGGAAGTCCAGAAGGGATGCCCCATCCATCTCGCTACTTCTCATCCTCCTCCAGTTGCATGGGGTGCAGACGCTTCGGAGAGCGGCTGGAGTACCGCTGCTAACAATGACCAGTCCCGAAAACTCTCTCCCTCTGGAGGTGCGTCTTTGTGCCAGACAAGCATTGATTCGGGCCCTGATGGAATTGAAGGTCAAGAGGATCCAAGGAGAAGTGCCCACCTACTATGTATTCTTTGGCAAACTCCTGCCTCCTGCCTCTCCCCACGGACCACTTTCAACCAAATTCTAGGAAGACTCCGTGCACTTACTTTCCCTTTCCCTCCAACTGTCTTTCAGGTCAAGTAATTCACAGAGGAGCTTGCCATGAATAATACAAGGAGAGGACCAGAAGCCCTCAGCCCTCGTGGCACCTCGGTTCACTCAGGGATACCCCCCCAGGCTTCCTCTGTGTGAAGTTCAACCGAGTCTGCCCACAGCGCCTTCCTATGTAGCATTCTGAAGTGAACACACAAAAGATCGGATTACACCCCGTCACTTGTCTGGCCCATTCATGAACATATAAGGCAGTTGATATTTTCTCCCAAGCTAGAAGTGGCCCCTTTCTAACCCCCGCCCTAGCCACTGGGCCTTCTGTTCATCCAAGCCTCCCCCTCCCCCACTTCCAGTTTGTTTATTCCAGT